>NC_135623.1:49822457-50129540 GCF_053574225.1 Canis aureus | reverse complement strand
ATCTCCTTCAATTACTTATATTCATAGTAGTTAGGAAAACACTAGAAACTTTCTCAAATGCTTTTTCTGAACTATAAACTCCATGAAGACAAATGTTTCCCTGTCTTCTTTTGTGTCCCCCAGGAGCTAGGAAAATGTGTAGCATATGGAAAATAGTCTATTGAATGAATAAATAAGAATATGGAGTTTTAAGAGAGTGTTTCTTTTCTGTGCTGAGTAAAGATATTAGGAATATACAGACTATTTAGGGGAGGGATATCATTAAAATCTAGTTGTTATACTTTTATATCATAAGTTTAAAACTAAAAATACTTGCTATATTTCTCTCCATTGCCTAAATTAACTCAAGTCTTCCAAAATTCTTTTAAGGCATGATCAAATTCATTTTAAATGAAACTGTTTTCTTTATATTAATTATAATCATGGTAAATAAATAACAGACTAATAAGTATTCATGACACTAAGATAGGATTATTTTCTCCTCCAGCTGGGAATTAAGTCAATGTTGAAATTCATTTTTCTGGTTATATATTGGTAAAGTTTAACAAAGAGTTTTGGTCTTCCCAATCATTCTCCTCCACTCACTCTCTGTTCTAGTGATATTTCTTCCTTCCATTGAAAAAAATAAAGTTTCTTACAAGCAAAGAGGAACCAGAAAAGGGAATAAAACAAAGAAATTTGAACTTAATTATTAGTGTCACCTAGAAATAGACCATAATATGCGTACATAATTATTACATATACACACTACATGGAATCTAAACAAAAATCTAGAGTATATACCTGTAGTAGGTTTCCCCATTTTTCATTCTTATTTTTATTGGCCTGGAAAATTAGGTGTTTTAATGTAGATATACTAAGATATCTTTTAAACAATTACTTTTTAACTTTAGGATCCTTACCTCTCCTGAATAAAGTCCAAGGTAGCTTTCAAAGCAGGAAACTTACACAAAAGGATATTTAGGTTTATAATAAAGAATGTATCAGACCCATTTGTTGACAGTTATTTCTATAGTCCTCAAACATAATTTAAATCAGAAAAACACACTTTATAAACCTTGTACCTGACAATGAAACAATAAGGACTAGTGCCAAAAATTGTCCAACATTCTTTAATGCATAAAGCTTTGTTTCTGGAATTTAAGATGTTTTTTTTTTAGAAACCTTAGAAAACCAGAACCCCTTTGTCTGGTTTTGAGTAGAGGCATAAAGGTTTTAGATACTTTCTTGAATTAAAAAGAGTTGTAGGGTAGCCCGGGTGGCTCAGCGGTTTGGCACCTGCCTTCAACCCAGGGCGTGATCCTGGAGACCTGGGATCAAGTCCCACGTTGGGCTCCCAGCATGGAGCCTGCTTCTCCCTCTGCCTGTGTCTCTGCCTCTCCCTCTCTCTCAAGAATAAATAAATAAAATCTTAAAAAAAAAAAAAAAGAAGTTGTAACATATCCCATGTGATGACTTTTTGTGAGTAGCTAAAGCCAACCCAGTGAATGTCTCTAGGTAATGAGATTATAAATATTTTTAATTTTATGATATTAAATTAATAATGAATAAGTAAATCAATAAATGAGAAATATTCTGTATATCCATACAGAAGCACAGGATAAATCCTGTCTGAGTAGGCCTGCTATTCAGAGTGAGAGTGTTAGAAATCTTTTGTGTTTTTTATAAAAAGTAAAGAGATTTCATTCTGAAATTTTTGTTAGGGGCTTATATTTTAAATTCATGTTATTGTAAACCAAGGTAAATAAACCATAAGTAATACTCACTTATAAAATCCTGACTCATTAAGGGGTTTCAGAAGAAGCAATAATTCTATAGGTTCTCTTAATCAACCATCTGCTTAATGGTGGAAGGTGATGTAAGAACTGTCTTACTCTTAGGGCGCTTCGGTGGTTCAGTTGGTCAAGCAGTTAAGCGTCTGCCTTTGAATGGAGTCATGATCCCTGGGTCCTGGGATTGAGCACAGCATCAAGCCCCCCATCAATCCTCCTGCTCCACAGGGAGTTGTCTTCTCCCTCTCCCTCTCCCTCTGACCCACCCTGCTCTCTCTCTCTCAAATGAATAAATAAAAAATCTTTAAAAAAGGAACTGTCTTATTCTTTTATATATATTCACATTGAGACACTTGGAAAGGTGTTCCTTTGCAACTGTAAACTTTGCAAAACTGGTTTTCTTCCATGTTTTTCCTATTCTCATGAGAAACAACAAAGTGCTAAGTCTAAATCTTTACCACCCATAGCATGGTGCCAGACCAGAAGAACCAGCATCACCTAGGAAATTGTTAGAAATACAGACTATCAGGCCCCTCCATAGACTTACTGATTCTACACTTTCGTCAGGTGATTCACATACATATTCAAATTTGAGACCCACTGTTCTAAGTTAAGGCCATTTCCCAGCCAGTAGCAAATAATGTGGCCATGAATTAGTGTGGCCAGGGGCCTCCAAGTAGAGAATGCTTTGAAATTGTATGCTTGGATGGAAGTCTTCACCTCTACACAAAAAAGCAGGCTTTGGAAGCCACCACAGATTCTACGGTTTAACGAGTTTCCTCACTGTGAACATTTTGATATGCAGCAATAATCTGTAACCACTGCTTATTTCTAAAACCAATACTCAGCACTTTACGTTAAAAAAAAAAAAAGGTAAGGGGGTGGATACTTCTCATGATGGGATAGATTTTACTGTTTTCCACCTGTCTAGCTTGGTAGGACTGCATGCAGTCATCTCTCACATACTCCTTTCAATGCTTTTCTCCAAGGTCAACACATAAATTGATTTTTCTTTAAGTCTGGATGTTCACTAAATTCTTTTTGTTTACATTGATATTTATCTTTTCAGAGTCAGTTTACCTACAAGGAGTAGAATTTGGGATTCCACTGAATTTGCAGCCTGTTTTAGGACTACAGATAACCATTTTGTGGCAGCTAGTACATGATACAAATTCCACTTGGTTGTATGGAATCTTACACATTCATAATACAATCATATTCAGGTAAAAGAACAGCGAAAATGGAATCTATTTCTGCATAACCATGCAACGTTTGTCTCTTTGGGACGTCATGGCAGTATAGATGGCAATACCATTTCCTAATAGTATTTTTCAAGTACCATTTGAGGTATTATTTTTAAAAATTATTTGCTTATTTAAGTCATCTCTATACCCAACATGGGTCTTGAACTCACAACCCCGAGATCAAGAATCTTATATACTCTTCAGATTGAGCCCCAGCCAGGTGCCCCTATTTGAGGTATTCTTAAGGAATACTGTCCTTGACATTATATCACATGTAGGCTGCAAAAATCTTTTTACATACGTCCCAAGCAATCTTGATACTGGAGTAGAGGGAAACAGTTCAAATTCAGGAAGAGCTCTGAACTTATATACATTCTGTGTCATATTAAAATTTTAAATTTGTATTGTATATTTATAGAATTTCAATTTAGGATGAATAAAGCCAGTGTTTCGTCTTCTTTCCAGATATCACTTTGAACTACTATATTTCTCTCTTCTGCAACGTGCTGAAAAAGTGGACCTGGGTCTCGACCCTTTTTTCTGAGACCAATGTTGTCTTCATGTTGAGGTCTGCAATTTAAATGCTGAGCATGTGCTCACTCAAAATAGTGCTGATTGGTGGTTAGGCTGAGACTAAGCAAGCTGTAAATTCAAAGGGGAAACATGCACTGATGATTTGGTGAAGGGGACTGTGGGTCTAGAAGTATCTACTAGCCCAGTGTTTTTTCCAGTCAACTGTCCCTCTTTAGGAGAAAGGCACCCATATTTAAGGCCTTGTTAATCTCACTATCCAAACACCACCACCACAATACACAAGTATGTAAAAGGGTGTGTGGATGTCCTTCATTCAACTTTTCAGGTTAACTCAATGTATATATATTTCCATGGGAAAATGAGGAAATGAAAAAGTCATTATTTCCTTAAAGGGAAAACCTAGGAAAAATAATTAAGGAGACTGGATGATAACGTCATTTGCTTTTACAAACCAAAAAAAAAAAAAGTTCACTTTTATTAAATTGCATTCAATGTCCGTTGCATTTTTCAACGTCCTCAATTCAGAAACTAGACTACCCAATTATTAGCAATGAATGTAGAAAAACAGGCATTTCCATTTTAATTTAATGTACACATTGCTGAAAAATCTTGTATGCTACATAATTGCATACTAAAAATAATAGGGCTTATGGGAAAAACAGGGATGGGACAGACCCCTGAAGATGTGTGCAACTTTGTAACTAAAACACTAAAACAGCAAAACTTGGTTCCTAGTGGGAGAGCTGGGGCAGCCCTGGGAACGCCCCCAGGAGCTGGAGGTTGCCTCAGGGGAGTTCAGAAACACCCAAACCCAAAGTGGAGCGGAGGTGGGCTATGAACACCAGGGTCAAGTAGCACCTGTAGAGAGCCCAGGCTTCAGGAAGGCCCCACTGGGGACAAGAATCCAGTGCGGACACTTGTTTTTCATTTTACCCCTTAGCTAACAGCTGGGCTGAGGGGTTGTGATTTTTCCTGTAATTCTGGCCATACTTGCTTGAAAAGCTACATAATTTCCATGTTATGGAGTCATCATTCTCTTTTATATGGGAGCTAATTAGTGTTAAATGCACAGTGGAGCAGAACGGACTGGGCCGCGGAGCCAAATCATGGCAAATTTTACCTATCACAGTTTCCATAGCTTTCTGGACCATTAATTCGGCAATTGACAGCATATAATATTCTTGCTTAATATTTTTGTCCCAAAGTATTATTTATCTCAAACAATATTTATGTTTTTGATAACATGTGTGATCTCCCACTTTAGAGTAAAAATAAAGTCCTCAGAGAATGGGACTAAGTTCTCACTTATATTTTCCCATTGTAGCAGATAATACATTATCTTGAACACGTGAGCAGATAAAAGATTCTTGTAGATTGATAAAATCTCCTGATTTAAAAATTAAGGTACATTTAAAGTCAGTGCCACTGCTTCCTAATATAAAGAAGGAAATATATTCTGTTCAGAATTTTATGTCCAAAAGCAAGATTTGAACTTAAAAACTTAATTCATAAGCCATAATTGATAAAAAATAATGTTAGATACTAAATAAGAAATGTCTATAATTGGGAAAATAGGCATTTTTAAAAAACCACCTTGGTTACATCATAATTCAAGATTTAAAAGCCTACGGTATTTTTTTTTAAAGAAATCACCGAAAAAATATCTTTTTCCACTTAAAGTTGTAGAAGTACCAGTGTTTTAATTTTACATCATAGGAAGTCAGAAATTTTAAATAACACTAAATGCTTTAAATGGGAAACAAAAATTGGACACAAGTTTCTTCCCTTTAAGAGAACACAAGAATGTTGGTTTAAATTCTCTTTCAAGACTCTTAGGGTGACTAATTCCCAAATTTTGATGTTACACTTTTTGATTCATTTGTAAATGTTGACAAAAACAAGTCACATAAGCATTTAACTCGACTACGATGGATTAGTTAAAAAAAAAAAGCTGCTAAGATGCTAAGATGCAGTTTTTCCTTTAAAAAAAATAGAGCTTCCAGGATGCATGAGTGGCTCAGTAGTTGTGCATGAGGGTGTGATCCCGGGGTCCTAGGATCAAGTCCCATATCAGGCTCCCTGCATGGAGCCTGCTTCTCCCTCTGCCTATGTCTCTGTCTCTCTCTCTCTGTATATCTCATGAATAAATAAATAAAATCTTTTAAAAAAATAGAGCTTCTTCCACATCCCTGGACCCATTGGTAGATCATGTGACTCTTGGTCTTGAGGTTGTAAGTTTGAGCCCCATGTTGGGTTCAGAGATTACTTAAAAATAAAATCTTACAAAAATAATAAAAAAGAATAAAAAGAAAACCTTCCTGTAGAAAACATCTTTCTACAAATTTATGTAGCGTTTTATGCAAGGTTAAATCTATTTTTATTTCGAGTATTGCAATATCTGATGATAAATTGCCTTACAATCAAATTATAAAAAATTCAGAAGATCTAATAATATCTGACTTTTGTCCCAGGCTAAGAAGAAACATGGTAATTAAAAAGAAATGCTTTTAAGAATTTTTGACTCTTAACAAATGAGTCTCATTTTGAAAAAATATACGCTTCATTATTCGTATTTTTCAATTTATGTCTTTTTAACAAATGCTATTTGTAAGTGGCAACTCAACCAAGTCTTCATTGCAGTCTGTACAATTACTCTAGGAATTGATAATCCAACATTCAAAGTTGATAGTTTAAGGGAGACTGTAATTAGCATAAAACAGAACATTCCTTTGAGTGCCATGGTCATATGCCACATGTCCAGGAAATGGGATATATATATATATATATATATATATATATATATATAGCCTCATATGGACATCTTAAATGACATGGTTTTTAGATACTTTTTTTCTGTGAATCATTATATAATATTTGCTACTCATTTTGAAATAGGTGATGGCTCTACGCAGCAGGGTGTGTGTGACCTGAATATGTTTAAATGTGTGTGCAGATATCTACATATGCAAATCCTGGTAAAGTAGGACTAAAATTCCAGTTACACTTAGGCCATTACCATACATTATGTACGTATGCTCGTTCATTCATTAGAAGTTTCTACTTTGATCTTATCCCATTCTTTTATAATAAATCCTCAAAATTTCAAATGCTATATGGCAGCTTGGAAAGGATTTATTAGTCACAAATGTACTAACAAATGCATCACAACATAAAATATAGTACATTAAAAATAAAATGTAAGCAGCAGATAAGAATATAACCACTTTCAGTTATTGGTATGTAAAAAAATAATAACAGCAAACATGTAGAACATGCTTCCTGGTCTTTTGGACTTCAAATCCACCATGCTGAATGGATTTTTATAGGGCATATACTTGTTCATGACCTCCAGTGTTAAGAAATTCTGTCATGTTTGAAAACTAGTCCCTAGTGGAGCCTGTGTCCCTGTTAATAGCTGAAAGGTCAATGGAGCTGCTAAACAGTTTGTATTACTGTCAGGGTGGCCATGAAAACACCGCCTGCAGCAAGAGGACTTGGCAGCTGGGTCAACAGGCACTGTGGGGATTTATCAACCTAGGGGGGCCACTTGCATAAAACTTTGACTGATGAATTGGGACTAGACTGGCTTATTGGGCTAAAGCTTCTCTATTATGTGTGACTTTCTTTAGGATGGCAGAGCTGCCTGCTGGCTCCCTGAGACATATGTGAAGGATAAACAGAACTGATTTCCTCTTATGAAGTGATTTTTTGGAAAAAAAAAAAAACACTCTTTAGCATCCAGTATAATAAGGAGTAGGATGAAGATATTAAGAAAAAAATAAACAAAAGGCAGTAAGTAGGGCCATGGAGGGGAAGAGTGGGGAGGAGGCTGGGGGGAGCTGTTTTTGATACTGGTCACACAGGAGTTTGAGGATACACATTTCTGTAAAATGACCTCTCAAGCCAGGAATTTGCATTGTTAATTTATAGACCTCTTAAGGGAATGGTCTGTGTGACTTGGTTAGATTACAGATAAATGATATATCAAAATATAGTGAGACTGGGTACACAGTAATTAAATTAATATGATTAAGAATAATTTTGTTTTACAAATTCCTGGAGAAATAACCCTGGAAACGTTTCAAAAAAAAAAAAAGCCATTTGGTGTAAGTTCATCTGATACAAAAATTAAAGAATCTTTGGCAGCAATGTGAAAAAAAAATTGTGTTCTATAAAAATAAAGCTTAGAAGGTACATAACTGTTAGAATTCTTTAATTTCTACCCCACAGGAGCATTTGTTTGATTCTGAAAAGATTTAATTAAGAACACGCATCCAGGACATGATTCGGACATTTGGAAACTAAGTATTAAGAGCTCTTGAAAGCTCCACAGATATTCTTACCCCAGTTTTGGAAAGACAACCTTAAAAGTTGAGAAACCACCTGAAAATAACTCTTGAATGCATAGAATGAATGCCAACAATATTAAAGAACTTACTATGTTTTAAGTGTATTATTTAATTATCTTCAAAAGCGCTCTGTGGAAATGAGGAAGGGGCAGAATGATCATCTGCACTTCGCTCATCGGCAAAGAGCACAGTAGGGTGAAGTAACTTGATGCAGGGTCTCCCAGTAAGGAAGATTCCGGACACAAGACCAGTTGACTCCCTGTCCTTCCAGGATGCCCCTGTTCCTAGTCTTGATTAGTCTTAGATGGCACAAGTAAATGAAACTAAAATTACTGCCCACCTCTTGTGCTTACTAGAGCAGACAAGACCCAGGACTACAGACTTTTTGAGACCTAGTGAGTTGACTCAGCAAGCTGGATATTGGTATTGATTGGATCCTAACTGCACTCTCTCATGAGATGCAGCTGTTTTACCTTTGACAATATTCCTGAGGTGTTCAATATTCTAGCATGGAGGAAAATTTACTCCTTCTTTACTTTTTCCTTAAATGACTCCTAGGTTTTACTTAAGCCTTAGGAAAACCTGGTTGCAGTCTTACTGCATTTTCACTTTAAAAAATTATAAATAATGATATTTGAATTTTTAAAATATTTTATTTATTTATTCATGACAGGCACAGAGAGAGAGAGAGAGGCAGAGACACAGGCAGAGGGAGAAGCAGGCTCCGTGCAGGGAGCCCGACGTGGGACTCGATCCCAGGTCTCCAGGATCACACTCGGGGCTGAAAGCAGTGCTAAACCGCTGGGTCACAGGGGCTGCCCCTTGATATTTGATTTTTATAAAAGGTTATCTTGCCACCCTTTTCTGAGATGGACACTCACTACAAAATGATTTTACACTCATATAAGTGATTATGTAACATATAACTTTAGACCAAATTGCCCTTACTGATTGAGGTGGTAATGCTGTAACCTAATCTACTTTTGCAAGAATGACTTCAGAATATTGCAGATGGTTTTTAAATTCCCTTGTCTTTTTTATATGTGAATGTGTGTGTGTATGTATGTGTGTATAGGGAAAAACAGAAAAAAAAACATAAATCCTATGGTGAGAAAGAATGTCACTTCTATTACATGTAATATAGAATATAATTTTTTTAAGTAGGCTCCACACCAAGCATGGAGGCCAACATGGGGCTTGAACTCACAACCCCTGAGATCAAGACCTGAGCTGAGACCAAGAGTTTGATACTTAACCAACTGAGCCACCCAGGTGCCCCAACCACAAAAATTTTATGATTCTTTGTTATTCTCTTCCAGGACCATGAGTCAAGTGCTGTTTGAAAATAAGTGATTCTAAAGACAGTAGATCTAAAATACAATTAACCTAAGATTGAATTTGAGTTAGATTTTTGATATAACAAGAAATGTCTATAACAAGAAATGTCTTTTCAGTTGATGAGGCTCTTTCTTCAAATTCTCCCTCAAAAGTTTTGGAGAAACAGTTGGGCTCTGAAGCAGACATTCTGAACTCTGTTACGCTAGTAATTAGCTTGTGTTTCTAAAATAATCCTGTTCACATACACTAAAGTGTCTGCTTATATAAAACTTCAACTCATCTAGGGAGAAATACTATAATAATAAACGTTGGCATCCAAATTGAAACAGCATGAAGCTCCCAACAAATGTTTATGAAAACATTTGTTTTCTTATAGTCAGCTTCATTTTGAAATTTATGCCTATGCCTGTGTATGAGGACAGCATGTTTGGGACTCTGTTACTCCCCCCACCTTCTGAAAACCAAACACACATCTTAACCCTGGCCCCACACGTGACAGGACTCACCAGAAACAGGCACCATAATGAGAAGTCAGGCCTTTCAGGTATGTCACTCTGAGACCACCCTACTAGAGGAGGCCCCAAGATCACAAAGCCAAGGTCCCTTATGGAAACTCTGGTAATTAGACACTAATAATGGACTGAAGGTGTAAAATTCACCTCAATTCACCACCAGCAGACTAAACAATCCAGATGAAGAGAGAAAGATTTTGTGAGAAGACGGAAGAATTCATTCTAATACTACCAGGAAGCCTGTAAAAGCAGATCAACTTTGACAAACATAATGGACTAACGACCACTATTTGGAAAGGAAGAGCATTCGATCTGAGTAAAATCCCTAGCATTATTTTTCATCATGAGAATGCTGCTACTTTGTTTGATTTTTGTTTTAACATTGCCAACTTCAACCGCACAGAAGTGTCTGATATTTTTTTCATTCATTACTTTGCTTTTTACAAAGAGGGCATTCATTTCACACCCAAGGAGGAAAAGGTCTTCTACAAGGCATAGATGGGTACTTCTCTTTCTTTGGAGGAGAATTTGGATTGTTACATAGAGGAGGAATGCGATCAGGGTGTGACAGGTGATTATATGGGATATGCCGAGAGACCGTGTAGAATTGATTACTCCTCTTTTTATTCTGTAGTACCAACACCAACTTACAGTTTTCTCAAGAAACATCATGTTTTGTGGTATGGGAAAAGGATGAAAATCTCTATTTTGTTAGTCTGTGATTTTTTCCGGAAAAAAACATATGCTATGACTTATAAATAATATTTTTAAAGTGGAACTAAATTCATGCTTCTAGGAAGCTTTTTAGGTTATTAGAATTTATTCTTCTAAAAGAGACTTGAAATATGGGAATTTAAATATGCAAATAGGTTCACAAAGATAAGTTAGTACAGAGAGAAATTGAAATTCACAGCATGCTGTACCTACAGTCTGACAACAGGGGTGGTATCTGAGAACTTAGGTTTTGGTAACAGTCATTTCTAAGCTTATGACTAATACATTTTTGATAGTATATAATTTTAGCAGTTGCTGACAGTTCTGCCTTTATTCATGAAATATTCTAATTATGGTTCAAGATAATGCTGTTGTGACGGGCAAGTGGAAAGGAACAGGGGACCAAATGTATTTTTTGAAAGATTCAGCATTCAAGTCTTCCTCTTGCTGAGGTAAATGAGGACATTTCTTCAGTTTCCATTTGTTCAGTCACAGAAGCCTGCATGAGAGCTGTGAGCTGCCAGACAGTTTTGAAATAAGGCTCAGATGTTGAACTGCCAAATAGCTTATCTTGATTACCTGATGAAAAAATCATACTAAACAGCTGTCACTTCTGCTAGTATGTTTCCAGTTTTCTGGAAAAAAGAGGAGGGTTTATTGTTTCCAAAATGAAAGCCGAAGCCACAGTCCTACATGTTAGGTCCTCCTCTGGAGTGTAACTGGGCTTGCTGATTCCACAAATAGAATTCGCTCCCTGATAGCACAAAGAATGACAGGAATATGTGGACACATTAAAGCTTTAGAGTCCAGCAGAGTCAAGTCTAGCCCTCACAGCCTGGAGTTGAGGGTCCTCCCAGGCAGCACTTGGCATACTGGCCAAGGCAGAAGCGTTCATGTTGGTTGACTGGTAGTTGCAATTCATTACCAATTTGAACACAGTAAAACAACTTGGAGAAACACTACTTGACTTAAAGGAATGTAAAGAGATCTCACCTTTTGGGATCTACAATTTTGTAGAGTTTTCCATTGTGAGTCTGGGTCATACTTTTACTACTCGACAGAATGTAAACTTCACCTGTGAAGACAGAAATACAGTATGTTAATCTATAGTATTATAAGGCCTTCCTTCCTATTGCCTAAACAGATATTTTATATAAATAGGTAGATGGGATATTTTACATTTATTTTTATATCTATTTATATATCTATGTATATATGTATGTGTAGGTGTATGCATATTTGTGTGTGTGTGTGTGTATCTGTATGCCTATGTATCTCTGTATATCCTCAGGAAATCACTTGCCTGAAGATGATGAGAGTTGCACAAGTCTGCCTTACAGTGCATCCAGAATCCAATCACTTCTTTCCACATCCTGTCCACTCCTATTCCAGAGCAAGGAGACATCCGTCCCTCCTGGATTAAGGCAGCAGCCTCCTAACTTATCTCCCTACTTCTACCCTTTTTCTTCTATGTTTAATTTCAATGTATCAGCTATAGAAATTCTTTCAGTCAGATCATTTAAGTTGGGTCATGCTCCTTTGTTTCAATACTTCCAATATCTCTTAGAGCAAAAGTAAGTCCTGACAGTGGCCTATGATGTCCTCCCTTATTGCTCTAACCTTATCTGCATTTTTTAAGGTAATCTCTATACCCAACATGGGGTTCAAACTCATAACCCTGAGATCAAGAGTTGGATGCTTCACTGACTGAGCCAGTCAGGCACCCCCATGTGGCTCTTAAGTAAAGCTAAAGAGTTTCACATTAAAGCATAATTCAAGGAAGATATGTTTAATTTTAATTATAAAGTATACACAATGCTATAGCTTTTGGACACTAAGGATTGTATATGCTTCATTTGTTAGTTCTGCTCCCAACATAGTATTATGTGCAGATAGATGTTTGGATATTTTAACCAATGATGGTGACACTAACAGGATGATTGACAGTGAATCATTTGCAGTAAGGTCTGGGGAAATCAGAATGATTCAGTCACAACATCTAAATATTCATCTCTAACTCTGCCACAAACACTTTAATTCTCATTTATATTTAAAAACTAGAGTTTGCCAGTGAAATTTAAATTCTATAATAGAGGATTTCAGCGAGAAAGAGTATCTCTTGGTACTTTTGAGTGAGCTAGGAGATGTATCAAGGGAAAATTAATTGTAAATGTTTCGATTCTGGAATGAGAAAAAAAGGGATTGGAGTTCTCATCTTTAAGTCATTACACTCCTATAGCTCTGAAATACACGCTAAGTCTCTTGTTAACCTAAATGAATGGCATGGAACTCTTCCTGATGAATTCTATATTTGATTAATAAAACCCAAACTGGACTTCTAGGGAAAATATTCTGATTTACATAGGAAACACAACTCTTCTTTTTTAACACCTAAAATTCATCCTAGAGGCGAAAGGAGCATAGTGGCCATGGTTTGTTTGGACGCTATTCTTTAGATTGAGTCATTATAAAAGTTACATTTATCTCTATAATTTAAAATTAGGAGGATTTTCACTCTGTGATAGCATTCCAATATCAGCTTCTTTTTGCTTATAAGCTGCATACATTTTCATAACACACCAGCAAATGTATGTTAACACAGATCATCATTCAGAAGATAACTTTTATTCTGTTGGAAAGCAGATCTACAAATTTAGCTTATCATGTACAAACTGCGTGCCTCGATGGACCAAAAAAAAATAAAGTTTAGAAATAGAGGATAAGGTGAGGCTGAGATTATAACAAATTTTTTACTTATTCCAAGAGACATGGACAAGTGGAAATGCTTTCAGATAGAGAACAGAAACCAATGAGCTCAGATTTTCTAAAATATCAGTAGACATTTAAGATTTTCTCTTTTTAGGACTAAAAATTTCTTTTTTTGTTGCCTTCATTACAAACAACTGCTTTGTTAGTTTTATATTTTTGGAGTGGAAATAAGATTTAAAGACACCCCCCCCCCCCCACCCAGAGAAAGGTCATTGGGAGAGAATAGGTAGCTGGGCCGTCTCTAATCTCCATGATAGGTCACCCTTGCTGCAGGTACACTGCCAGCAAATGGAGGATGAGATTGTTACACTTATTCTTCAGAACAAAACAAAGCCTCTTGGGCAAGGGAGTGAGAATGGAATTTCATAGAAATAGTGTGTACAGTACCTAATTCATCTTCTCCAAATCCCAATATGTGACCTGAAAAGTAACCTCTACAGGAACCACTGTTGCCGAGACAGAGTGGTTTTTCTTGCCATTGCTTGCTCACAGGACTTTGCTGGAGGGTTAAGAAATTCCTACAACAAAGAGATACCGTAAACTTACAATGAAAATAAGCTTTAGCTTAAAAAAAAACCACAATAAAATTCTTAAAATAAAACTCACAATGAATAATTGTGCCATAAACCTGGCTTCTAAAAGGAAAAATAAAATAGCCCATAATGTGTGCGAATACTGTGAAATTCTCATGTGGTGAGAAAGTACTTAAAGATGGTATTTTGTTTGGAGGGGGGCACTAAAAGTACCTGAGTATGAGAAAAGCCCTCCCCTTCATCCAGAGAATGATACTTCCTCTCCAGGACTAGACTCCATGCTGTGCTATTAATCAGAGAGAGGGACAGGGGGGAGATCATGGGGTCAGTAAACTTTTCTGGTTCCTTTTAGCGACCAAGCATATCAGCTCTGCCATATGCCTGAATGCCAGTGACTTGGGAAACAAGATTCATAATTTGGGTTTCATCACAGAGTTCCTGAGAATCGTCCACAAAGTGACCTCGAAAAATTAGGCTAAGATTTAATTTTGTAGTTTTCTTATTGACAGAGACAAATTAAGTTCTCTAAAACTCCTGAAAGTCTGGCAAAAATAAAGGTTCTGAGCCTTCCATTTCCAAATAATTTGGAAAATATTCACACAACTCATGTATAACAATAGTTTTCAAATTACTCATTATCATGGTAAAATTATGTTAAGGATGAAGGGAAAAGCCTACATGATATGAAAAGTCCACCTGAAGACTTTTCTGCTCCAAAAAATTATTTTATGAACTTAATCAAATTTGTTTAAAAAGCATCTCTTAGGAAGTTCTTTAATTAAACTGTCATACATAATGACACAATGAGAAAATAATAATCTTTATGGGTGTTCCAGACCTGACTCCCAAAGGGAGACAATCATTTAAATATTTTATGGTAGTGTGTCCACTCATCAATGGATATGTCATTTGATACATCAAATTGTGGTATCAGGAAACCTACCCATTACGATCTCCAAACACATAGCTTCCATACAGTCTTTCAGACTGGCAGCCTCGGTAAACAAATCCACCAACCAAAGGACCATTACTGAATGGCTTGAATTCTAAAAGTGATGGCTCACTTTCTGGAAAGAAATAAACACAACATTAGATCAAATGAAATATTTTTATGAAATAAAAGTAACACAGGCTCAGTAATATTATTACGGTAATTTACGTTAAATTTGAAATGTGTTCCATGATGAAATGTGTTCCATGATGAATACTTGTTATAGATATTTAATAAATATAATTGTCTGTGGCTAAAATAGTATGACATATAAAGAGCTTCCCTGTGCAGCTTATTGAAATGGGGATGCTCTGCAATGCTTGTTGTTAAAATTGCCACACATACCAAATTTTCAATAAAATTAGAATCTGAGTATTTTGGAAATCATGGTTATTTACTTAAGAACTAAAGTATTTTATTTTATTTTTTTTTAGTTTTTTAGTTTTTGAACTAAAATATTTTAAAAAATAATAATTTTGGGGCACCTGGATGGCTCAGTAGTTGAGCACCTGACTTTGGCTCAGAGTATGATCTCAGGGTCCTGGGGGCCAGTCCCACACTGGGCTCCCTCAGCCTATGTCTCTGCCTCTCTCTCTGTCTCTCATGAATAAATAAATAAAATCTTAAAAAAATAATAATTGTTTTAATATTGATTTTTTGGTAGAAATGCTTCTGCATATGTTTAGTAAATTAAGCCAGACCTCTGTCAAGTCATATAAAATGTTTGAAAGTTCATATTTTAATGAAAATAAAAGTATAGTACATAAAAGTTCTTTGAACCACATTTGTATATTTTAAAATATCATCACTCAAGTAATATCTTCATTTAAACCATTTTAATAGTTTTGTTTATAGAGTTGTATGATTAACAATGTTATTGCAGCCATTCTTTTTAATTACATGTGTGTAGTCAAATATCTCAATCTTTCCACGCATGTCATTATATACTTGAATACATTTACACTAATTGCAATGGAAAAGATTGAAAGCCAGTTGCAAATTAATCTGAAAATTTATTATGTGCTTCATGTCAATAAGTCAGTATCAATAGGCAGTATTTTAGGCAAAAGCTTTTGTGGGAAGATGGTAATTTTGAGTAATTCTCCTTTCCCACGTGGTTATGGTGACTGTATTTTAAAAAGTAGAAAAGATTAAGTTTTAACTAGTTCACTGAAAGGCAGCATAACTGAATGGTGAAGGTCATGACCTCTGTAATGAGTCATCCTGGGTTCAAATCCAGGCCTTGCCACTTTGTGTTGTGTGATAATTAGCCTCTCTGTGTCTCAGGTCCCTCATCTGTACAATGTGGCCAATAGCAGGACTCACTACACAGAGTTGTTTGGTGAATGCAATGGGTCAAGTTTATAAAGTTACTAGGGGGCTGGCATGTAGTAAGTCCTGTGGATGTGGTTATTTTGTTTTCTGCTTTATTGAAGTCAAGATGACAAAGAAAGTTGTAAAGTATTTAAAGTGTGCATCATGGCGATTTGATATATGTGTTTGCTGTGAGAGGACTCTGCGGATGTGTTTTGAAAACATAAATGTAACGTTATCAATAGTGTAGCCAGTTTCTGCTGAACCCCAATGAATGTGATCGAGAATTTAGTTTAATCTACAAATATAGCCAAAATTCCATCAAACCAGTGACTCATAAGATTTTTTTTCAAACCACATCATTCTTTGGTTTGGCTTTCAGAAGATGCACACACACACACACACACACACACAAATACCTGAAAAAAAATTAAGTAAAATAACTGAATACCACTGAGCTAACACAGCTGCTTCATTCCTGGCGCTAAATAAATATCTGCATTGAATGAGTAAATAGAAGGAGCATTCAATTTAATAATCCTAATCTACTGTGTTCTCTGAATCATAATAATCTATATATTGCTTCCTCCAAAAGAAGTAAATAGGAAAACACCGAAAAATATTAAGCTTTTTGGCCTTCATTATGCAACTTGATTTTGTATATATATCTCTAAAACTCTTTAGGAACACCTGGGTGGCTCAGTGGTTGAGCATCTGCCTTTGGCTCCAGGCATGATCCCAGGTCAGAGGTCGATTCCCACATCAGGCTCTCTGCAAGAAGCCAGGTTCTCCCTCTATGTCTCTGCCTCTCTGTCTGTGTCTCTCATGAATAAATAAATAAAATCTTAAAAATAAAAATAATGTCTAAACATCCCATTTTCATGACATGGGTAAATAACAAGTCTATTAGGTTGTTTTCTCTAAAATAGCACCTTAAAAATTACATTCTTATTTGAAACACATAATTTTTCTAATTGCTGAGACTAGCATATTGGGTATTGAAAAAGTTCTTACCTTTAACTTGTTTTTTCCTCTGTATATAAGATGTGAAGACAAGTTCTCCTTCATGTATCAAATAAAGAGAACTTATTCATTTTGACTCTCAGATGAGCAAAATATAAACAGCTAATTTTTTAAGATCCATTAAATTTTTGGACCTACAGAGCTCACTTCAACCCATGGGAAAGGTAATTCCCCAAACTGAACTCTTGGGGCTTGTAAGTGTCACTGGACCTTTAGACTTGTGCAATTTAATCCCTTACCACTGTTAGGTCAGTGTTTTTATGCTTTCCCAAATTTTGCAGAAATCCTTTTCTCTTCAGTTAATATAGTAAAATAAAACAAAGCCCAAACTGAAGCCAAATCAACGAATTATGCTCTACTTACCATAATCTTTCCCTTTTATTATCTGTAGGATTCTGGCAGATGATCTGTTCTTTCCATTGGAGTCTGAACAAAGTATTGTTAAATTGATGTTTATATCAGTGGGGTGTCGATCCACAGCACATCTGCATAACACATGGGGGACATCCATGAATTCCTACCAGGGTTTTTTTCTAAACTCATACTGGAGATTCCTGACTTAGGAACCCTATTGTGGACTGGCAAGAACCTTGTAAGCTATTTCATTTGGATCCTCAACAGAAACATTCAGATTTTTTGTTTACTCTGCTGAAGCTAAATGACCTCTGGAGAATATTTCCTTATTTCCCTTGGTATCTCCCTCTAATATGAATGTGCACTGTGACTTAAAACATTTGTTGGTGTGTTATGAGGTATGAGAACCAGCAGCAGCAGCAGCAATTCACAGTTGCAACACACAAATCAGAATTAGTTTTGGCATTAGTTTTGTGTTTTTTACATGGGATTGCTATATTCTAAAGCTCAAGCTGCTCTAGCAAAGGAAAGAAAGTGAGCACTACAATTTAGAGAATAAAATAAAGCTGGTCCTCATGACCACTGCACTCTTCTACACTGACTTTGTTTTCATCTCACCTGCAATCTGGAGCTAGAATATTTCTATGACGTAAGCCATTGACTGTGAACTCCATGAGCACAGGGACCACTTCCAGCTTCTTTATCACTGTATTTTTGTTACCTAATTCAAACCCAGGAACATAAAACGGGTTCAATATTTGTTGGATGTTTAAGTTCATGAGGGAATGGGCATGTGAAGCTTGGGTTGGGGAAAAAATTAAGCTGTATAATATAATTTTTGAAGTTCTCACAAATGTGGAAAATAGTGTTAAATTGTTTTCAGGTTTCTCAACTTTGACATTATTGACATTTTGAGCCAGATAATTCTTTGAGCAGGGGACTGGAAGGTGGAGGAGAGGGGAGGTTCTGTAAGGAACACTAGGATGTTTAGCAGCACCTTTGGCCTCCAGCCACTAGATGTCAGTAGCCGAACCCCTCCAAAAATGTTTTTAGACCCTGCCAAATGTTCACTGGAGGCAAAATCAGGCCATTGGGAATCACTGTTTTAGATCAACAAAATACATTAATGACTTGACAACCAAACCAAACCATTTTGGGGCTATTAAATAAAATAGAAAAAAAAAAAAAAAACAACCTGAGAGTAAGTTCTGGATCTTAAAAGACGTTAAGAGTCATATGTAGCAATCATCTCAACAGTAACAACTACAAAACAAAAACTGTTACATCCAAATGATCCCATTCATAATAGGGAAACTATAAGCCTGACCTGCCAAAGATGAGTTAGTTGTTCTGTGGCAACAGTCCCTTTATTGTCCTCTTTAATTCAATGATTCACAGAGTACAATGCCTGGCAGGGAACATGACACAGACATGATGTGACTTAAGGTGGAATTAAATCCATACGGGGGGGCAGCCTGGGTGGCTCAGCGGTTTAGCACCTGCCTTCAGCCCAGGGTCTGATCCTGGAGACCCCGGATCGAGTCCCATGTCAGACTCCCTGCATGGAGCCTGCTTCTCCCTTGCCTGTGTCTCTGCCTCTCTCTCTCTCTCTCTCTCTGTGTGTGTGTCTCTCATGAATAAAAAAATAAAATCTTAAAAAAAAGAAAAGAAAATATATAAAAAAAATAAATCCATACGGGGGAGAAATTTTCCCTGTATTGTCTTTCTTGTAAAGATGGAGAAACCGAGACAAAAGAAGGTCTGACCTCTTTCTATCCAGAAAAGAGTAAATCTAGAAGAAAAGGCCAGGTCTCCCGAAGGTGGGGAAGCCATCAGTCCTAGCTCAGGATGAATATTATGGCCACTGTGAACCACCTGGCCCTTCTAACCTTTACTTTCTTATGGAAAAAAAGAGGTCAGACAGTGAAGCTTCTCTGTATGATACCATGTGGTGGGTACATGTCATTATGTATCTTTCCAAATCCATAGAGTGTACAACCTCCAGGCAGCCCTAAGGTAAACTCTGGACTTTGGGTGATAACGAAGTGTCAGTGTAGGTTCATCCATTGTAACAATGTCCCACTCCAGTGGTAGATGTTGCAAATGGGGAGGCTATGCCTGCGTGGGGGCCAGGTGGTCTATGGGAAATATCTAGGCCTTCTGTTCAATGCCAGCTACCACAGAGTCCTGCTGAGGGGCATAAATGAGATAATGGGGTAAGATACTTAGTACAGTACTCTGCACCCAAGTGCTTAATACAAGCCAGTTTTACTTTTAGCCAATAATTGTTTTAGTTTCCTTTCTGCTTTATTAAATCTTTCTCTGCTTGAAATACTCTTGGAGGGAGGCACGACTTCCCTTTAGCCCGCTGCTGCCAGCAGGTAAGACTCCACAGCACAGGCATCCCGCCACTTGCAAGACCTGTCAAGCGCCTCACCCTGTGTTTTTGCAGTGAGGGTCCAGGACCCCCGGGAAGGTTGCATGAAAACCCCAGTGAGATTGTGGTGACTCAGGCAGCTTCACTTCAAAGTGCTGCTTTGCGGTGGTATCTGTGAGTTCTGAGCTATAGGAATGGAATGTGACAGTTTCCTCCACATCCTGAACCCACCTTAAGTATTCCCTGTCGCACAGATTTTAAGATCTGCTGAGATGCCAAAAAGGAAATGAACTGTAGACTTGGACTTTGATGGAGGGGAGATGAAGGGCATGAGGGATTATAAAAATAAAAAGTTTGAGAAATACTCACCTTGCACATAGTGAACACTCAATAAACATTAAATAGCAATAATAACCTAGCCAGTAAATGAATGAATATGGCCAAATATCCCATAGTATGAATAAGAGACCACAGATTGAATCAAGCTTTCATCATAGAATTGCTATATTATGCTTCATAGCATTTTTAAGTGTACCCCAAATTTCTCACTCTATATACATCTTAGTATTCCTTTCTTTATAGTTCATTATAGTAAACAGTCCATATGAATTACTTTAGTATTTACCATTTTTTTAAGTGAAAATATGTTAACATTGGGCTCAACTCCTTACAAACTGACACTGATCATCATATATTAAGTGAAACTATGATAAGAACTATAATTTATTTAAAACTACCAGGTGTGTCAGGCCCTTTGTGCTTTACTTCTAGATTTGTATTAAATCATTATAGCACCCTTACAAGATAGCTATTACCACCTCCAGTTAATGTATATGGAAATGGGGCACTTCTTGGTTTTGGCTCAGGGAGGGATGGAACCCCACGTGGGGCTCAGTGCTCAGTGTGGAATCTGTTTAAGATTCTCCCTTGACCTCTGCCCCTCCTCTCCTCTCTCTCAAATAAATAAATAAATGTTTTTAAAAACTAAACTTAAAAAATTACTGTGTATGGAAAATTTCATTTAGAAGGGTTTTTTTTTTTTAATTTTTATTTATTTATGATAGTTACAGAGAGAGAGAGAGGCAGAGACACAGGCAGAGAGAGAAGCAGGCTCCATGCACCGGGAGCCCGACGTGGGATTCGATCCCGGGTCTCCAGGATCGCGCCCTGGGCCAAAGGCAGGCGCCAAACCGCTGCGCCACCCAGGGATCCCCATTTAGAAGGGTTTAAGGAGAAAATTTAAAAGGTCTGTTATCTCTCTCAGTTTGAACAACTGAAGTCTTCATTACACGAGTCCAACAGTGTTGATCTAATAACACTCTAGAACCTTATGGCAATTTTTCTCCATGAATGTGTTCCTTTACATATGTCTACTCTGTCTCCTCAATCTGCTTCACACATTAATAGAAGAAAGAGTGTTCAGATAATGAGCTGGTGATTTTGGAGGCGCAGCCTTGGATGCCACCCATGGATGCTCCTCTTTCTTCTCCCAGTTCCCGAGGCCCGGCCTGTCTTTATGGCAGGCAAGAGGACGAGATTGCTTCTCACCTGCCTGGATCATGCAGGCCGTGTGCAAACACTTCTGGGGGCTGGTTGGTGCTGTTGAAATGCGGATTGCTCCTCGGTATGGAGTAAGGCACATTGCACATATCCGTGTCCACGTCCAGTCGGAGCACTGAACCTGTGAAATCACTGAGAAATTGTAGGACAACGTTCAGTGTGTTCTGCTTCCGTTATGTACTTCACCTAAACCGAAATGTGGGGAGTTGCTCTATGGTCAAAAGAATTCCCTCCCTCGAGACCGAAGTATTAATGCTACATCTTCCATATTGCGGGAAATGGAAGCAGGGGGAGTCTGGTTTCAGACAAGCGGCACACCGAGACGCAGCCCTCGGGGCCAGGCTGCAGCACCCTTACTGAGCCGCATCTTGCAGCTGCTCCGCAGCCTTAGCCCATGCACGCAGGGTGGCAGCCCAAGGGCGCGGGGGCTGTGTGTATCTGGGGGCGCAGTGTAAACCTGGCCCCGGATAATGCACTTTACAACTCTGGCTACGAGGCCTTCCCAAAATACCCTCCAGCATACGACTGAATTCTTCTTCTCTACTTTACAAATGCACTCATAACCAAAGTTAAATATTTAACCAAGGCCACCTAATTCAAAGATAGGTTTTGTTTGTTTGGTTTGTTTCTTTCCCCAAAGACATTTCTTGACTGACTGGCTCTGACCCCTTTTCCCTGGCTGACTCTTAATATTTTAACATCATGGGGAGGGGAGGGGTGTTTTTTTTTTGTTTTTTTTTACCTTAACCCATCCATTTCTTCCATATCATCCAGCGTGATCATTCCGTCACCAAGAATGACGTATAAAAAGCCCTCTGGGCCAAAGAGCAGTTGCCCTCCTAGATGCTTCCGGTGGAGTTCTGCGACTTCAAGAAATACTCTGGCTGTTCTCAAATCAACTTGATGGGGATTTTTTCTACATTGTGATGAGGAAGCAACACCATAATTGTTAAAGATGGAACATGAGCCCACCAGAAAGTAAATGGTACACAAATAGGGGAGCAGACACTTGGCATGTAAATTAGGAAACATACACTTGAAATGGATCTAATAAAAATTACCGATAAATGACATTATTTTTTGTTTCAGAAGTAGCATGTAGGCTGAAAGAGCATTGAGTGCCAAAGCTACCATTTCTCTCAATTCTCCTTAAGTACACATGTGCGGTTTTCAGCAAGATGGGGATTGTGGTTTAATTACTGTCACCTTCACGTCTAAAATAATTAGGAAGAGATCATGAGAAAATACGGTTGAAGAATATTTATGCCGCAGGGCATTTTAGTGATACCTGGATACTGTGTATTCCACAACTCGAAGAATGTGGTCATGAGGCCCGATAGCCCACCGTTCTTGGTTGGTGGTATAAGACACATACAGCTTTCCATTTTTCTTGTAATTGGGATGGAATGCAAGGCTTAGCAGACCTCTTTCATCTCCTCCCTGCAGTCAAATGAAAAACAAAGAATTGTGAAGTTAATTATGTTCTTTATTGTGTTTCAACTGGAACCCCAAAAGAGTCTTTCTTTCTTTCTTCTGGATAATCTTTGCCCAAACTCTTTTCTTCCTGGGCTACTGCACAAAAAAGGATTATAAAACATTTCACTTTGTAGCACTCCTTAAGGGTTAGAACAGGACAATTGTCTTGTGTGGTTATCTGTGCACAAGACCCTTACACCACTTTTGTCAAGTGATTTGTGTATGCAATCTTGGGAAGCTAGGAAGACAAATTTAAGTGCTGTGAAGAATTCTTTGCTGGGTTACTAGGTTGCTTGTAGTTCATAGAATACAAATAAAAAGGTTCATAATCAGCAGTCACTTCTAATCCAAGTCTCCCAAACCTAAAACACAGTGTGGGCTGCCAACTCCCACTGTCTTGGCAATATGTTTAGAAAACAGTTAAATTGCTTGTGTAATATGTAAACCTTTGTTTTACCCTGGAGGCATCTACATCAGTTGTCACAACGGTGGTGGTCTGTTCATCATAACTAGGTAATAAGCAGCCTTGGCCCATCTACATAGGAATGAGGTATTTTTACGTGTGTCTTTCACAGCATAGAGCTTTCTTTATAGAAGGATGGAGAAATAGGAGGAGAGCTAAAAACCAGGGCTGGCACGGGGGTGAGAGAAATACCAGAGAGGAAAGGGGACACTAGGAAATAAAAGAAAGATTCCCAAACAACTTTCTTTGTTATTGTATGAATGTCAAGGATTGTATACATTAGGCATGCCAAATGCTGTAACAATTAAAACATCATCATGTTCTTAAACAGAAAGGCATTTTATCTTTATTTTCTGCTAACTCAGCTAGATGAAACTCAATATGGTTGTAGCATTTGTTTTATCCCACAAGTAGTCTAAGAATTTCTATCATGAAATTAAAGTATCTGAAATTATCCAGATCAGAGACTAAAAGTTCAAATTCTAGTGAATCAGGGAGCGCTTTCTCTGTAGTCTGAGGAATTATCCAAACTGGTGAAAAACGTGACATGGAAACTGTATGAAGCAACTGCTGCTAGTACATCACTTTGCCCAGGGGATTTCATTACACACCACATCTCCTGTGGCCAACAGCTGGAACTTACCCTCAGAAGTCTTACAGGAGGGCAATAATCTCCAAACCCTGCGACTTCCTCACAGGGTATACTCAGTAATGGAAGCACCCTTATGCTCTTCTCTCCCCAGAAGAGCATGCATTACTACCAAAGCAAAGAGCTGTGCGTGGTTTGGATTCTATATGGATTGAAGAGTTTGAAGTTTTAGGCGTAAAAGCTCACTTTAAGTAAACATCGTTTGATTTATCTCTTGGATTAGATAAAAACTGCTTCAGATATATGCCATACAAAGTGGAAACAACCAAATTTTAAGAGTGTATAAATACTAAAGTGGATGCAAATCTCCCAGTACTACTACCAAAGCATTATTCAAACGTCAAAAAAGTCAACCTCTCCATTTGTATGTCATAATATGCATAGTATGAATTTCAATCAAAACAATCTCATTGATGGGTATAGATCTAATGACTATGATTAATGAAAAATGAACCTCTATTTTTCAGGTCATTTTATAGTGATTTTAATATTGATTGGATGTTATTTTTTTATATCTTCATTAAACAAGTATCTTATCTTATGAGACAATGAAAGCTGGAATGCATAACTAAGGACTGCTTGCAGAAAAGCACATTTAAACCTCTTTGGCGAATGGATAAGAAAGCGGGGGGGGGTGGGATTTAGTTTGTGATTAATTCCTCTTCCGAATGTATTTCACTTTAAAAGCTGTGAGTGCAGGGTAAGTACTTTATGCCTACTTCACAAATATTTGTGTTCCACTATAAGAAGCTTTTGCTTAAAGTAGTTCTTTTGTAGTTTTTAAGCAAATCATCTGAAATAGAATTTGAGTTGGAGAGCAACATGGCTTAAAACTGTGCTAACTGCTTCTCAGGAATTAGGAACGTAGAATTCATGCACTGTAGAAAGATGGGGAAAGATATTTAAATGAATCCACAAGTGACAGAAGACAATTATTCACTTTAGAGATTCACCTATCCAATGAATGAATTTGGGGGCATCAGTGGCATTTATTGAAGTGCCAAATATGGAAACAGAATGAGATATTTGGATGACAAGAAAATAAATTTAAAACACAATTTTAAAAAGCCCATAATTCTGAAATTTTTAGCTTGTACGTTTTGTTTAATTGTTACATATGATTTCACATTTTTAAACTTAACTTCCAGGTACAAGGTAGTGATCTGGTTGGCTTAGATATAGGACTAATGACTCTTAAGTTATTCCTGAGAAATACTTTCATAACTATATTGATAAAAAATGTAATGTATTATATAAATATGCTAGAGTGTCTTTCAAAATTGGCTTTGTAAACTACATGGTATAACATGACTCAGGGGTTGAGAAGGGGGGATATACCACCACTGTCAGGAGTATCTATAGACTCACATTTAGCTTGAATTGGGTCTTCAGAGTTACATTGTCTATTTGAAGTATATGACTGACGAATCATGATTTACCTCTCAAATGCAAACCCATCTTTGAGGTGTGGGCCATTTTTCAAGATCTATATGGAGAAATATGTTGATTGAGCTTAAAGGTTTAATTTTGGAGCAGCATCTATTAGAGGCTACAATACCAGAAACACTGTCAGACATTTGAGGCCTTCAGGGCTCTCTGGCTGCTTCAACTAGTCTTCACCAGAAAACTGCCCAGCCTGAAATCTTGAGCATTGGTGCCTAGAGGCATGGCAGGCCAACAGAAACCAGCTTTCCAGGCTCAGGGGAAAGCCCTGCACTAATGTTATTGACTCTTCTTCTTCTCTACCCTTTCCCCTCAATTATGTGTAGCTTTATGGAATGAAAATCATGGATTCCTTCCAGAAATGTCAAATTATCAAATTGTTTCTAGTGAGCATCTGGGGAGAATGAATCTCTAGTGATTAGTTTAGCCAAGCTGGCAAAAATGGGAAAAAACAATTAATAGAATGGCAAATGGAAAAGTCATGGTCCAGGGAACCATTCCTTTCAAAAAGATATTAACTTCTAACATTATACTTTTGGAAACATTAACTAATGTCCAAAATGCTTATCCTGACTTATGTGAAAAACAGTGATTTATCAAAACATTCATATTATACTCTGTAATTCATTATTAATACTGAATCCTTGATGTGCATATTATGCTTCTGAGAATGTATGTATGGTAGAGATGGGCAACAGGTAATTTACAAATAATGCGTTAGGGTTTCCTCAGTTTGAGAGTAATGCTTTTTTTTTTTTTTTTTTTAAGTTTACTGACTGAAATGTCACCCAGGCATCATAAGGCCACCTACCACAGGACCCTTTCTTCCCTTTGCTCAGCTTTCTCAAACTGCATCAACTTCTGGGCAGTGCCATGCCAAGCTCAAATGATTTTTAAAAATCAAGTAGTTGAACGATTTGAAAATAATGTCCCTGTAGACTTTAAATTGACCCATGTTTCAGAGTAAACCATAAAACCCTCCTAGAGACTTTAAATAATTAATTAACTGCCATTCTAGTTATCATTCAGCTTTCAGGAGTAATTTCACATGGTCAACAGAAAAGAAACAAAAGCCCCAAAGAAAGAGTATTGATGACTTCGATGTGAATACAAGATCAGATTCTGTCCTTTAGTTTTGGGACCAACTCTTCCCTGAGGAACACATCAAAGTTCTAACCAACTGACCAAAAATATTCTTCTTTGAAGACAATGGAGGGATCCATTAGAAAAAGAGACATAATAGTAAAATGATTATATAATATACATGATATATAATACATAGAATATTTATATTATATATATAATTATTCTTTTTAAGATAAATTGTAGGCATAATCATTCATTATAATTTTTAAGGAAAATACTCTCTTCATACTTCCAATGTAGTTAGTTAATTTTTTTCTGATTTCAATCTTTAAAATGTGCTTTAATTTTTTTTCAGGGAATGCTGACTTCTATATTTTACCAGACAAGACTGGGCAGCCCTGAACGAGAAGCATCATTTCTCTCTCTCTTTTTTTTTTTTAAAGATTTTATTTATTTATTCATGAGAGACACAGAGAGGCAGAGACAGGCAGAGGGAGAAGCAGGCTCCTCACAGAGACCCCGATGTGGGACTTGATCCCGGGACTCTGGGATCACGTCCTGAACCAAAGGCAGACACCCAACTGCTGAGCCACCCAAGCATCCCATCGTTTCTCATTTCTACACAGTTTTTCTTAGTGACCCTTTGCAAATGACTAACTTCAAGTTTGGAGTCTACAGAATGGCCTTACGGTATTGAGAAAGCAATGAAATGTAAATTAAACTAATGCAGTGCTAAGCTCAAGATGTACCTTGTTATATATAGTGTTCATAAAAAAAAGTTTGTATTTGACATTCACTCAACAAATATTTATTAAATACCTACTATGTGTTAGGCATTATGCTTTGTACCAGGGATAAGACAAAACAATTGGTAAGAACCAATCTCTATCCTTCAGAAGCTAATAGTATATATGAAAACAAATAACAAAGTCAGATAACATAGTAAGTTTTTAGTTGTTTCACTCATCATACTTTGTGCTGCTGATTTTTGGGTGCGAGGTTGGGAGAGAGTTAAACGTTGCTACATGGTTAGATAGACAAGTGCATGGCCCAAAAAACAAGTAGTAAACGGAATTTATATTCTGGGAAATTTTGGACACACAGGCTAATTAGCATATTAGCACCCAAAGTTTCTCCACTCTAAAACTTGGTAAGAAAAAAGCTTGGTTTTATGAAATCTAAATTACATGAAGAATATTAGGTAGAGTTTCTGCGAACAGTAAGATCATCTTCCAGTTTATTTTATGCATAGGACACAGATATGAATCAAGACCTTGAGTCGAATTGGTGTTCTCTTAATAAGGAAGGAGTTTCTGACAATTAATATAAGAAGAGAATGGTGATATTTTTAAAATTTTCTATAAAAAATATACTTTTTTTTAGGAGGCAGGTTTCCCTTATTGTCATTCATGTATCTACAGTTTGTTGTCACACACCAGGAAAGGAACAAGAGAACTTGGAAATCAATGTGGGCTCCTCCTCATGCAAAAAACATTGCTTCTCTTAGACTAGAAATTTTTGCTATTCAGAAATGAGAAATAGGTTTGTCTGAGAATTGTTAGTTCAAAGACAATACCAGATGTATTCATTTTTTGTTGTTGCTGTAAAAAAATTACCACTAAGTGGCTTGAAACAACACAAATCTATTATCTTAAAATCTGTAGGTTAGCATCCAACATGGGTCTCACTGGGCTAAAATAAATGTGTCAGTAGGGCTGTGTTTCTCTCTGGAGGCTCTAGAGGATAATCCATTTCCTCTTCCTGTCCAGCTTCTTAGAAGCCATCTGGCATTCCTTGGTTTTGTCCTCCTCCCTCTGTCTTCAAAGCCAGTAATGGGGATGAATCCTCCTATGGCACCACTCAGACCTCCTCTGCTTTTTCTTCCACTTTTAAGAATTTATGATGCCACTGGCCTACCCAGATAATCCAGGATAATCTCCCTAGGTGTGGTCTAGCAATTCAACACCATTGCAACCTTAATTCCCCTTTGCTATGCAAAGTAACATATTCTAGGGATTAGAATGAGGACATCTTTTGGAGAGGGACATTATTCTGCCTACTACATGGATATTTTAATCTGTTTTTAAAAAAGAATCAAAAGAATTTATGACCTGAGCCGTCTTGGCCATGCCCTACTGGGAGCATCCTGAAAGAGGAGACAAGTGAAGTTCATCTATAAATTCACAGAGAGATACTTAAGGGAAGCTTTGTCACAGCAAGCACTCTTTTACTGTCAGTGATGAAAGGGCAACCACCACCCTTCAAAATGAAGTAAGAACACCTTTCAGAATTGAGGAGGAGGAGAAAGAGAAGACTGTCAGGTAACATATGGACATACATGAACTCAATCATGAGCAATACTACTGTGTCAATCACAGGATGCAAAGAAGGCAAAAATTAAATGTAGACAAACCACTTCTACTAACTAGAGGATTTTAAGCTCACTATACCTGTATTACTTTGTTTTGTTCATAAGTTTCGAAACATCCTATAGAGCATTAATTTCTTCACAACTCCTGGGAAAAATGAGAAGCAATGCTTTTCAGTAGTTCCAAAAGTGTAACTTGGTCTCAGAAGGAGTCAATTCCCTGAGGATCCTGGGTTAGTTTATGGGAGGGCCTGCATCATTTGGTTCTATGGTATAATGAAAAATATATTTGTGGTCTTTGTCCTGGGTTCCTGGCTTGGAGCTCCTAAAACCCCTGGAATTTCCTGAGTGACAGGAGTATCTTTTGTTATTCACAATAAACCCCTGTCAACCTTACCTGAGTCTTGGCAGACTTGGCAGTCACTTGAAGTGACTCTTGGCAGGCCCCTGGAGAGCTTCAGAATGAGGGCTGATAGCCAGAGGAACCAAAAAATGTGATTTGTGGATTGTAACTTTGAACCCCCACCCCTGCCAATCTCCAGGGAAGGAAGAGAAACAGAAAGTTGAGTTCAATTATCAGTGCATAGGATTTAACCAGTCACATCTAATGAGTTAATCAGTCAAACATAATAAAGCCTCCCTAAAACCCCTAAACAACAGAGTTTAGACAGCCTCATGGTTGGTTAACATAATAAGGTGCTGGGAGGGTGGTGTGAAGCTCCACGTCCCCTTCCCCCATACCTTGCCAGATGCATCAATTCCATCTGGCTATTCTTGAGTTGTAGACTTAATAATAAACCAGTAATTGTAATTAAAGCAATTTCCTGAGTTCTGTGGGGTTTATGGGAGGCTTACGGGAACCCCTGAATTTGTAGTCACCTGAGTAGAAATGTGGGCAGCCTGGGCACCCTCTGTGCAACTGGTCCCAGAAGTGGAGGCAGTCTTGTGGTACTGAGTCTTGTGGTACTGAGCCCTTAATCAGCAATCTCTAGGCTAACTCTGGCTAGTTAGCATCAGAGCTGAAATTGATGGACACCCAGTTGGTGTTGGACACA
The DNA here is from genome assembly GCF_053574225.1 of Canis aureus. Classification (NCBI taxonomy): domain Eukaryota; kingdom Metazoa; phylum Chordata; class Mammalia; order Carnivora; family Canidae; genus Canis; species Canis aureus. Next base: position 50,099,616 of record NC_135623.1, on the reverse strand, counting down.
ACTGGCTGGTGTGAGAAAAAAAACTCTCTCCCCTGCTGTCAGAAAATACTCCAGAAAAAAATCTGAGAGGTTTATTAGCCCATCCTCCTTCCTGGGGAGAAGGAGAGCTTGATCAACTCTATCAAAGAAACTGAAGTTAAAGAGTACTTGGGAAAAATTTGGTAGTTTTCCTGTCATACATATCTTACTTGGAAATTAACATTTTTATAAATTAAAAGAAATTAACATTTTATTATCCACTCTTTTGGCTTTTCTTACCTTTATTATTCTCTGAGAATGAAACAAGCCAGAATATAGTGAGGGCCAATTATAATAGTACTTGTTTTCTTCTTGTTAAAATTGCCTCTATTTTTCCAGGTTTGGCTTTTCTTTTAGATACATCTTTAACTTACTCCAATTATTCTCTTCATTTCTTGATAACTGAATGCTCTTCAAAGCACTGTCTTGTCTCTTCAAGGCCTCATTTTTGCCTAATTATATTCACCCACTCTTCTAGTTCTTCAAGAACCTATATACAATTTTCAAATTCTTGCAGTACCCAAGCTCACCTCTACCACACTCCCCTGACAAAGAGATCTGTCCTGCTTCAAAGGAAGTTGGAGAGCTGTTGCTGGACACCCAACAATTCGGAATTTTTAGGAAGTATTTTATGAAGTGTATGATTTCTGTTATGTAGCAATTGGTCCATGTCAAATCTGTGTTTAGGACTCTACATTTTATCTTCTGATGCAAATGCAAAAACAGACTTGAAAAGTACAAATGGCAGCTATTGTGGATGAAAATCACTAGACCTCTAGCTTCCCTCAACAATTCTCTTCTCCACTCTTTTTAAACATAAGCCATATAGATCAGTCATGCTGGGTTTAAGTTATGACCTACACAGAATAAAGTTATTAGAAGTGGTTCTTTTCTAGAAATCCAGCTTCCCAGTTGCTCCTTATCCCAAATACTAATGTTCTCTTGATAATTCACATGTATGGGGAAAAACATAAACATACTCATTTACATACTTAAAAACTATTATGGCCATAATAGTACATGTATATATATATATTTGATTTATTTTCCATAAACTTTCTATTTGTCAGATGGAATGAAATCTCATATTTCTATCTTCCCCTAAGCTTTTTACCTATTTGAACTATGGTTTTTGATATAGTATGGCATATTAGATAGTGGACTGACTTGGACCTTTTCCTTTGTCCAGGCAGTGTTGAGCTGCCATAGAACCTGTAATAGATACTGCGCAAGGAATCCAGTATGATACCAGGGAATGGCTTGAACACTGGGGACTATTTGTTTCAAAATGTGTCAAAGGATAGTAATATCTGTGATATTCCAAATTTCAGTTTTCCAAAACATCTTCTCTAAAGGAAAAAAAATGCTTCATTAAAATTGTGTGAAACACCTATTGGAAATAGCAAAATAATAAAACTACAAAAAGTATAAATTCTCAAAAGCAAAATACTGGCCTTAAACACTTTTTGAAGAAAGAAAATTTATAGAGATGTTGGAAGCATCTAGAGAAAGCAAAGCTTTTATGCTATGTGTTTAGGTGACATAAAAATAAATTAAGAGTTTGACAAAAACTGTAAGAATATTCATGGGAATTAAAAATGAATAAAAAAGATAATTTAGAAAAGTTTTGTAGCTACACTAAACTTTGCTATTACAACTTAGAGGCTTAATACTCATTAGACCTTACATTTGAAAAAGTATACATTTCTTGACCAAACTGTAAATGGATAAAATATTGGGCAGCCACCTTGTTAGACACAGCAAAATGTCAGATATGTAAATTAGGAACTAGATCATTCTCCACTAGCCTGTAAGCTTCCTGAAGGCAGGGATTTCTGGTCTTTCTGGTATCTTATGAAGAATTTTATCCAGAGTCGAAGCCTTGTTCTAAAAGATAACTACTGAATTCTTACTATGTGCCTGAGACCATGCTAAGTAATTTGCAAGCATTATCTTGCTTAAACTTTATAAAAACTTTAGATTTTAACACTATTTTGTCATTGTCTTTATTTTCTGGATAAGGATGCAGAGGCATAGAGGAATTGAGTAACTAGCCCAAAATGAACAATCAGAAGTGGCAAAGCAGAGACTGTCTGTGATTGGAGGACAAATAATGTAAACTATTATGTTACACTGCCCCACCAACTATTTCCTAAATGAAGAAATGAACAAACAATGGATAGATTGTATTTCTTCATCAGTACCCATTGTTCATGGCTTGAGGCATGACTGAAATGGTCTTAACTTTCCAAAGCTTTATGAGGGAATAAAATGAAGGTTATATATCAGTTATTTTAACACAAATGTTAACCTGGTTTTAGGGCAATGTGCTGATAAATTGACTATCTGGAAAAAAAAAATTCCTGATTTGTGTATATTTCCATGGTGTGAGTACTCCCACCGTGGCCCATTTCAAACTGGCAACTTGATGTCACTGACTGGTATGTGAAGAGATGAACACAATTAGCTCCCAATGACTACCATTGTTGAATACTTCTATTCTCCTTCAAATCTCTTTTATTATTTCACTCCATTATATTGTGCTTTCTATTTTCTCCTGCTTTAAAATTTTAATTTACCTGTCCCTTTCAATGTGAAGCACCCAAATATTTTTGTGAGTTAAGCAGGGGTTTAAAATAACTAAATACATCATTATTTAAACACGAGGGAAGAGGTATTTCTTACTGGATTTTTATTCATTTTATTTTTCATTTATTATTCTTCTTACTGGATTTTTAAATGAAACATACATAAAAACTAACATACCACCAAAAAATAGAGCAGAACACTCAAGAATCCTTTCAAGGCGTTTACTTGGTTATTTAATGGGGCAAGTAAAAACTTTTTAGTAAATATCTTTCCTCCCTCTCAGAAGGTTGCTTTAGATAATCAAAGAATGTAAAATAACTTTGTAAATTCCAACAGGCCCTTTGAATAAAAAAAAGCTACTCCAAATAGATAGAGGTCAGAGCCATCCTCAAATTCAACGGGCCCGTAAAATAGTGAAGATTTTAGAAGGTAATGTTATTTTGAAACACAGAATGTGTTTTATTTTAATCGGATGAGGAATACATTTAAATTATGTACAAGAAGTATTATCTTGCTGCCTACCATTCAAAGAACTTTCAGACTTCAGAAAATTACAGGAATGGAAAGGCACATTTATACTTATATTTAGCACCAAGCTCAGCACATAGTTTTGATAAAGATCATTCCACATCTTTTCAAATGATTTAGATAGTATTTATTACCAACGGCTTATTAATAAATGATTTGCAAGACTGGAGGTAACCTGATTTTATCTTTGAGTTGAAACATACATACTTTGGCCACTGTGGAATTATTATAATTATTTTTTTTTCTTAGTTAAAAAAATACATATAGTATTCATATACTCTAAAGTTAAACATAGAGTGAATTTTTAGAAATCAAGTCCAACATTTGAGTGTTCTCTAATGATACTGATGCAAATCACAAGCATCTCTCCTCTATACTAAAAACAAACTATATCTAAAAATACACTTCCAAGATTTATGACAAACACAAATGCATTCTTGATATTGACAAACAGCTGTGACAGTGACCTCAGAGCAATATTGAATAGTACAACACATTTATCTGAATAAAAGATACTGAATTTAGATTCAAATTTGCATATCCAATTAAAGTAAGGGAGAATTTAAGATTATTCAAAAAGTGTATTAGACAATGCACATCCATTCAAAAATATTCATATGCCCAAAGATTAGGTGATGCTATAGGATAAAGGAAATATTTATGTTTGGGGAGTTTCATTTTTCCATCTCATACTCTCTCAAAGATTCCTTTATAGGATCATTCTTAAATATATTATTTTTAAAAATTATTAAGTTGGTAAGTATTGGCAAATCTTGTTAGTAATTTCTACAAAGCCCCCAAATTTATTTTACTTAATGAGTAGGAAAAAGTAGATGTCCTTCTATTGTCTTGCAGCTTGGAAATTGTTTCTTTTTTTTTTTTTTTTTTTTAATTTTATTTATTTATGATAGGCACACAGTGAGAGAGAGAGAGGCAGAGAGACACAGGCAGAGGGAGAAGCAGGCTCCATGCACCGGAAGCCCGACGTGGGATTCGATCCCGGATCTCCAGGATCGCGCCCTGGGCCAAAGGCAGGCGCTAAACCGCTGCGCCACCCAGGGATCCCTTGGAAATTGTTTCTTAGAATGACTTGGTCTATGATAATGAAGAATAATTTTCATTTTATTAATTAAGGTCTTAAGAAAATTAATAGTTCTTATGTTTGTAAGAATGAAAGTAAATTTTTATGGAATTATTAGGAATATTAAATGTTTAATTGGAAAACTTATGAAATAAAATGGACTAATACAAACTCCCCATCCTTAAAGCTAAAATCTTTGAGGCATAAAGTCTGACCATTTTGTTTTAAACATTAAACCTAGAAATATAAAGCATGCTTCCTTGATAGTTTTATCTGGTCTATGCCTTTGTAGTTTGAGAAGTCCTTTTTGTCCTGTCAGAAAATGGAAGATTCAGGGTCCTTTCAATAAAAGAAAATCACAATATTAAAAATAAATGCTTAACTACAGGAAAAGGTACAAAGTTGTTTTTAATGAATTTGACCTCTTGCTTTTATCAAATTTGTTGTTTATGATGTGTGGCTAATATGGTGGTCATGCAGCTAAAAGCATTATCCTCACATCATTATATAGAAATATAACACTCGGATTCTTGAGTTTCATAGCCATGTTTCACTGCTTTTGGCCATTATATATTTCCTATTGTTACTCTAAGAACTCAAATTGACTTATATGAGAACAAACATTAAACGATTAAGTAAGATTATTGCTTTGAAAAGAGACCTTGAAAAAACCCCCAACCATTTAGACCACCAAGGAACACTAATAAATTTAAGAAAATATGAGGTTTCTTCTATGTGACTTCTCTTCAAAAGTTATGCAATAGATTACTGCAACCTCAAGGTCATATAAAAATTATGGTACTTTAAAAATTTTTTTCTGAGTAGGGTTTGTATTCACATGATTTATATGTCAATTAAACTCACAATTTATCAAAATGGCAAAATCAAATTCTTTGAATTGTTGATACTTTTATTAATTACTATCTTGCAAAATGATCAAATGCAGAATTTTGGCAACACTAAAAGACTAAAAAGTGATCAATTAAAACATTTTTATATTGAAAAACCATCCTTATTTCAAAGTATCATTAGCTTCAAATCAACATTTAGAAAACAAACTTTTGCTATGTGTCAGATATCCAAATTCAGCAGCTCTTTTTGGTGTTTGACATATTACATATCTATACTAATTCTGAATAAAAGCAATTGATATATACTTCTGAAAAATGCATCCTTAATGTTAAATTATGTAACAATTTAAAATATAAATTTTTGCAGTCCCATGTTTTCTGTAATCAGGAAAGTATGATACTATTTCATTGGGATGGAATAAGTGTGGAACCATATATTATAATATATAGATACGTATAATATACATAGATACTTATAGGTATCCAAAAAATCTGAAGTCCACATTAAAAGACAGGAAGCCAATTATAAAATCATGAAGGAAGACTAAAGGGAGGGCTTGGATATCCTAAGTTCAGAAAAGAAAAAAAAAAATCTGCGAACGCATACACATACATGAAGAACAATGCATGTTATTGCCTCAAACATATGAAGACCAATCTTAAGGAGGACAATGTCTGTCTGTCCCCCTTTTCCATGCAAGTGTCACAGTAGGGCAGTGTTCCATGCAAACGAAGCTCTGTTCTCTACAATTCTTAATACAATGACAAATTTACTTTAAATATCTATGATAATATAACTTTGGGCCAAAAGACAGAATTTGGGGAAACTTCTGATATTCAAACTGCATAAGATAATGTTCTTAGTGAACTGAGGTAAGAGCCAAGGAGTGAAAGACAGATGAGAGTTTTTTAATGTTTAGAATTCAACATATGTAGCAATTTGGACAAAACTGATGGCATGCAAATGCTTCCCATTTTAATGCACAGAATCCCCATGCAAAGAAACGTTTCTGGTTCTAAATCAAATGAAGTGTTTATAAAGGTTCCACCTTCCTGACTGGTGGCATCCACTCTCTTCAATACCTGTAATGTCATTACCACTTATCCTCACTTACTGCCCAGCCCTTGCTGAGATTCCCAGCACCCCATTCAGTCATCAGGGGTAAATATGGTAAGCCAGTTGCTTCCATGTCATGGTGCATCAAATTCCTACTCATTCGTGTTTAAGAGCATGAGCTCAGGGGTTCAGATTGCCTGGGTTTGTAACTTGGCTGCTTCACTTGTTAGCTTTTTGACTTAACCTCTCTGTGTCTCCGTTTAATCAACTTCAAAGGACACTTTCTGTCTCCTAGGTTGTCCAGGAGGTAGTTAAGGGAGAGGTGTAGAGTGGGCCCTCACAGGCAGTTGATACTCAGTAAAGTGAGCCACTGTTACTAGATGCCATGGCTGGGGCTATTTTATTCTAGTTGGAGAAGGACACTTTAAACAAGTAAGCTCTCAAATTAATACATAATTAAATTTTTGAAAAGGACTACAAAAGGACAGGATGTTCAGGGAGAGCATATCAAGGGGAATCTACTTTAGACTAGGGGGCCAGGGAAAGCTTCTGTGAAGATGTACATTCAAGCCAAGACTTCAGGGAGGACAGAGAAAGAGAGGGAAGAAAAGTCCAAGGAAAGAAGAACAGCATCTCCCAGAGAGAAATTTTATCAACTTTAATTCTTGAGGAAAAGAGAAATGCGAGGGAAGAGCACAAGAGTAGAGACACTCTCCCACATGTGCCCTCTGGCCATGGGAGTGTTAGGTGTCTGAGGGCACAACGTTAATGGAGTGGAACAAATGAGGGTTCTTCGACGTGAGAGGCAGGCTTGAATCCTTGCCTTGCGACTTACAGGCTGTTTGACTCTGGGAAAGTAATAGAACACCCTTGAGCTTCAAGGTTTTTTTCTACTTAAATGAATTACAACTTCTACTTCACAGGGCTTCTTTTTAAATGGCAAATACACAAAATAAAAGTTTACAGTTACTAGCACTCAGCTGGCACCTATTCGATGCTCACTAATCAGCTCTTTTCTTCCTCATGCTAGAGGGCAGAGAGGTGGGCTTATGGTTCATGTAGACAGCAGAAGGCAACTGGAATACTATCCTTAAATGTAAGGGAGGATTCAGAGTTGGAGATTATTACCAAGGATGAATAATCATCCATTCATTCATTGATTATTCTGTCAGAAATATAACCTCAAACTAAGATGCCACTTTTGAAAAGTAAAAGGTCAGCTTCAAAAGAGAGGATTGAGGCACCTGGGTGGCTCAGTCAGTTACGCATCTGACTCTTGGTTTTGGTTCAGGTCATGATCTCAGGATTTTTTCATTTCAATAGGGAAAACTATTTTTTCTACTTTGATGGTTTCAAGGGGAAAACTGCAGTTAGATGAAATGTTTGATATTTTTTCCTCATTTGATGGTGTGTGTGTGACAAGTGACTTTAAGGGTGAGGGCCTTGAAAGGGGCACTGATGAGAACAATTGGTTTTCTCATGTGTAGCATTTGCAGTAAAGCTGCTTGTTTTAATGTACATTTGTAATTACTTGAAATCAAATAAAGGAACCAATTTATAAAGGGCTTCTTATATATGAAATCTCAATTTACATAGGCTCATTCAGTTATATAAGATACTTATATGTGATGTGTGAATATTAATAAAGAAAATATAAACACAAACACATTAACAAAAACTATAAAGATATTTTAATAATTATCGTAAATGTAAAAAAAGTAAAATTCTAGAAACAGCAGTTGATCAGCTAAGTTTTGGACACAAATATCATCAATATTAAGAAACTACTTTGTTCTTCTCTTTTTTTAAAAAAAGATTTTATTTATTTATTCATGAGAGACATAGAGAGAGGCAGAGACACAGGCAGAAGGAAAGAAAAGCAGGAAAAAAAAAAAAAGAAAAGAAAAGAAAAGAAAAGCAGGCTCCCCTGCAGGAAGTCTGATGTGGGACTCGATCCTGGGACTCCAGGATCATGCCCTGAGCTGAAGGCAGACGCTCAACCACTGAGCCACTCAGGTGTCCCTGTTCTTCTCTTTTTTTAAGTATTTCCAAACACAAAATATATTGCCTTTTATATTCCACCTATAAGCCTGGATTGTGGGAATCAGGAATGCAGGAAATGTGAAATTACTTATCAGAATTAATATGCATGATATAAAACTTTTTTTTTAGATTTTTTTTTAAATTTACTTATTCATGATAGACACACAGAGAGAGAGAGAGAGAGAGAGAGGCAGAGACACAGGCAGAGGGAGAAGCAGGCTCTATGCCGGGAGCCTGACGCGGGAATCGATCCCGGGACTCCAGGATCACGCCCTGGGCCAAAGGCAGGCGCCAAACCGCTGAGCCACCCAGGGATCTCGATATAAAACTTTTAAAGAAATTTTTTGTCTTACTCTTATAACCAAAATGTAAGGTCCTGATGATGTAAATATTAGAAATCCAGTATCTGGAAGCCCACATTTCTTATCACTATAATAATAAAGTAATTTATTCCTTTTATTGAAAAACAGCAATCTTGCCATTGCATGATAAACAGCAGACTATCACAGAAACATGTGAGATTGTCTAGAGAACTCTCAAATGTACGGTGAATATTATTTTGTATAATACCATATATCATTCCAGAACAGTCTAGAAGCAGGAAATGGCCCAAGACAGAACTGCCTTCATTAATGCTGGAGTAACTTGCATCAATGCTGGGTAACAGTGCAATGGCATCTGTCCATTGCACTGGTCAAAACACAGATAAAGCTAAGGTTCCTTTGAACCAAGTAATTTTCTAATACAGGTCAAAATGGAGTTAAGAAAAGCATGGACAGGATAAAAGATGACTCATTGTTGTTCTTTAGCTATGAAAGTTTTTGTTTCTATTGGCTGTGTCAGATGATTAGAAAGGCTGTACCCCACCTCTTTCATGCAGGTTTGTGAAAAATCCAATTATTTTACTTGTCTTCTTAAAACATTAATGAAACTTTCTTACTCTCATCACCTAAAGAACTAGTCCAAATTACTTAACAGGAAACACAAGACCAATCACAAAGCAGTCTTAATCTTTTTCTCTGGCCTCAACATCTTCTGCTCTATCTCATGTTCTTCCAATTTCAGCCAGTCAACTTCACATCCTGATGCCTTTACTCTTGGGTATTCCCTCTGCTTGGAAGACCACCGCCATCCAGTTGCTCTGGAGGAATGTACTGATCTTTAAGTTCCAGATCCAGCTCTTCTACAAAGTATTCTCTGACTCCAGAGTTCAACACACCTCTCTCTTTTCTACCTAGTACTTTCTACATATTACCAGAACACCACACCACACAACATCACCATCGTATCATTTGGTGTTGATTGTACCTACCAGTCTCCTTACACCATAAAGAAGTCTTCAATGGAAGTCTTTTTTTTTTTTTTTTACTGTACCCCAGCACTCAGCCCATGACTGATATCTAATTGGCACTCAACTATATGTTGAGTATATGAAGACTATAAGACCTATAGCTCTATCCTATGTATTATGTATATCTCTACCCTATACTCTTTTAGGACTTAATTGTATCAAATAAATGATTTAAAGAGATTTATCTAGGGAATGTATGACTTCCACTTGGTATGAATAGGACAAAGAAGCTTATTGGTAACATATATGATAAATAGTTATGAAAAGCTTTTCTCTGATACCAGTAAGTAATAGGCTATAAAATACTAGTCTAAAATTGTTTTTTGAGTTGTAGGCTAAGTGAAGCAGTAGTTCAGACAAAAATAAAAGGTAATTATTTCCCATTATGAGTTTTAACAAATTTTGTGCTCTACTACCATGTTGTTTTTTGGGATAAATGGGTAAAAGACAACTAATGATAATATAATAGTCCTGGAATCACTTCCTAGGATTAATGTCACTAGAAAACATAAGGCAAAGTATTAGGGAGTAACACTAGACAATTTGTTTTTCCTTATAACTACTTGTCTAGAGCTTCAGAGCACAAACACCAATAAAAGTCAGTCATCATTATGATGTCATTCTCATAATTTCCTTAGAAATAAACTAGTGAGTACAAAAAATATTTATAATGTACGACATCATCTATGTGCCTTTCCATTGCTTAAACTTTGGGTTATATTTAGTGAGGTTTCCTGTTTGTTACAAAGAACACCTTCTGGGTGAAATAAAATACATTAATAAAAGTTTTCTGAAGTTAAACTATCTTTTCAGATCACATATGTGCAGGTGTAGCTTAAACACTATGACCTGAGACAACTGTATGACCTAATCTGGCGTATTAGGAAAATAGTTTTTCATTTTTGCAACCCAAACTCTTTGGAAGGAATTTATCTGTATTTTTGGAAGGTATTTATCTGAAATCACTGAAATGATTTCAATTTTTAAAACCAGCTCCCAAATGTTATCTGCATAGTGGTGTGGCATGGGCTCTGGATGACATTAGCAACACACCAACCTTTTTGGAGAAATGAGTGCTCCAATGACATTTATAGTTAAGAGTTTTTGATGTTCCCACTGTAAACCCATCAAACATCTATGCCCTGTACCCACATTCAGTTTACAAGTAATTACATCTTGCAAAGAATAGGAGATACAAGAGAATTGAGAAGTTTTGTCTGTATGAGGATGAATTTTCAACCTCTATTCTTGGCAAATAACTTCCTGAATGATGCATTTCCTCACTTCCCACTCTACAAGTGTTTCATCTGGCAGAGTTAATTAATATCTACCATTTTACCTAGCTTCTTTGACATTTAACATGCTCCCCATGACATGTGCCTTTTGGAGTATAAAATGGACTTAGGAAAACAAAAGAACAAAAGAACCTTGGGTTTCTTTAAATAAATTAGAAGGGCATAACCCTTCCCCATAGTTCTAATATTTAGACTCTCAATTTATTTTGGCAGAAAAATCAAACTTCCCACTCACTCAGGATAGGGGTAGGCTTATCTCACCACAGGTGAACCTTTTCCCTAATACCTGCAAGAGCATTTTCACCTGTTAGCTGCTTATGACTTCAAAAAAAGAATCTATAATTAATTCTACAGAAGGGCACTCTGTCAACCAGTATCAAACTGGGACTCTTCTAGCAAGCCACACTTGGCTTCCTTTACAATTTATACTGCTTAAGGCCAGATCAAATGGAGCCATTTTTTCTGCTTCAACAAGTTAGTCCAAGGTTGGCCTTTATCTGAAAACAGGCTGCTTGGAGCAGGAACTTGCTAAGTGTAGCTTTCTATTAGTTTATTATGTAATGCGCAAGAAGACAGTCTTATTGGAAATCAGTGCTGATTCTGGAACAAAGTTTTTTCCAAATGTTCACAGATTGGATCTTAGACAGTTACTGAATGAATTTTGCACAACTACCAGAGTCAGACAGCATGAATTTGAACCGTAGTTCTGTCATTTACCAGATACATATCATTTATAAGATTATGTAACTTTTCTGAATGCGAGTTTTCTTATCTATAAAATAGGATAATAATGCCCAGATTATAGGACTATTGCAAGGATTAAATGGAAGTGTGTTTTGTAACATCTCTGAAATGTAGTGGATTTTTAAAAGGTGCATCCCCTTCTCTAAACCAAAGATATGTAGAAGACTGGCTGTATAAAAGATGAATTTGCCAGAGACTATATTAAGCCCCTTGATTTGTTTGGCCAGTGTCATCTGAAGGGTCATACTTTACATTTAGTAGCTGTCCTTCTCTACCCCAAAGCACTCTGCTTTTATGAAAGCAATGTTTATTGCAATGTCACTAGGCAGGTCACATGGAGAGAATATTATTAGGACATTGAAGGAGACATAAGTAGGATTACCTGCTATATTATTCAGTTGCAACCAATGGATGATAAGAGGACTGGCTAAATATAACAATTCTATAGAATGACAAAGCTGTGGTATATTACCAAAGAATAAATCACCCTTGCCCTGAAGACCTGATCGTCTATTTTAAGCCAATCTGTCATGGAGCCTAAGAAATAAAGAGTAATGTCTTGAACAACAATAATTTGGAAAGAAATCCAGGCTAAGCATCTTTCTTTTCAGTGTTTTGTGATTTCATACATATTCTGAGAAACTTTGTGTCCCTGTGACTGTTGAGCCAGACTAAAGTCTATTGGGAAGCTCTGACAACCACACAAGCTGTTTTGCCGAGAATGCTGTGGCCTTATGACAAGCCAGTAAATAGCTCTACTATCTCATTCCTTTGTCCCCTTCTTTCCACTCAGAATCATTTACATCTTTAATAACCTTTTAATAGTCTATGTGAAGTCTGTAACTTACTAGTATAAATTATCAGAAATTTTATTTTTAAGTACAATTTAATTTGGATAAGCAGAGAGCAAATGTCTTCCCAATAATTTCTTTTAAGAATATTTCCTATTTTTATTTGTTTTCAATATTTGAACACATCTTTAATTCCCCATCCCCCGCCCCTCATTCTAACTCCAATAGCATCTTTAACCCAAGACATCTTACTCTTTTAGAAAGATACACTTAATGCACTCAGGATCACGGATAACAAAATTTTGCATTTTAACCAGCCTTTTTCCTTGAACAACTTTTATGCTGTTTCTACTGATTTTTTTTTCTACTGATTTTTTTAAACCTTGCAACATTTCCCCAAAGACTGCTTCTCACTAATTTCCTGGCTCTTAAAAATTCCTTTTCTTTAAGTTTGGTGTCATAATAATACTTCTCAGAGCCTCCAGGGAGGATACTGAACTTAATTATATTATGGCCACTGTAATTTGGTGGGTCAGCCACACTTACTTCCTTAACCAATTCACATGCTACTCAAGGCTAAACCAAGAGTAACCTCTCTTTATGCTTCAGCAACAAGCTGTTCCAAGAAAGCCGTTGTTTATAGTATTGAGAAACTGTTCCTCCAAGCCACATCCCAGTGTAATGTTCAGTTGGCAAAAAGAAGGTTGTATGTTGTTCAACACGGAAATCTGCCTCATTTGACCACCCAAGAGGGCAGCAAAAATAAGTCACCTAGTAAAGGTGGTCTTTTTATACAAAGGTCAAACAGAACTTTACTGGAAACTTTGGGTGGACTGGAAAGTCCTGGCTGAATATAGTGAACTGCATAATTTAACATGTGCTCAAGTTTTACTGTATAAGTGAAGCTTATTCCAAGATTGATGCATGCTTGATTACATTTTTTCTTTAAGAAACTGATTTAAAAAAGAAAAAAAAATGAAACAAGATTCCTTGTGCAAGATATTGTTTCCTAATCCTGACACAAGCCTAAATCAGCCCCCTTCTTAGTCCTGTTTTTTTTTTTCTTTTATTGGCAATTGTCTGTAGTGACAGCCACCTGCTTTTCCTGCTCTTCTTGATGACTGCAAGGAGAAGACACTAGAGAAGTAGGAGAGCAAAAGAAGGAGGCTTGGTCTTTGTGTTGCTTGCATCAGGCACAAAATACTGGGTTAAAGTCAACTGACATTATCTCAATTTTTAAAACATTTTGTTTTTAGTCATTTTATTGCCATTATCAAAGTCATTTTTATGCCTATTTTATGTAAAGAGTTAGTGATCGGGTATGGTATAGTCAAGGACATTTTGTAACTTTAAAATAATGAAATTTTAGGGTGACCATTTGTCCTGGCTTGCTTGGCTACAGTTCTGGTCTATGTTCTTATAAAATCAGGAGGCTCTCCTTTCACTCGCAAAAATATACCAGTTTGGGGATGCCTCGTGGCTCAATGGTTGAGCATCTGCCTTTGGCTCAGAGCGTGATCCCGGGGTCCTGGAATCGAGTCCCACATTGGGCTCCCTGCATGGAGCCTGCTTCTCCCTCTGCCTGGGTCTTTGCCTCTCTCTGTGTCTCTCATGAATAAATAAATAAAATCTTTTTTAAAGAAAGAAAGAAGGAAAGAAAGGGTGACAACTTGTCATCCCAACTGGTATTTTTTAAAAGATTGATCATTCATTCATTCATGAGACACAGAGAGAGAGGCAGAGCCATAGGCAGTGGGAGAAGCAGGCTCCCTGTGAGAAGCCCGATAAGAGACTTGATCCCAGAACCCTGGGATCACACCCTGAACCAAAGGGGGACACTCAACCACTGAGCCACCCAGGCACCCCTGTCACCCTTACTTTCATACCTATTTCATCTGCTAAACATGAATAAAGGAGGAAAAATTTAAAAGTATGCTTTTAGATAAAAGTATAGGTTTTGTTTAGTAAATGATTCCAAAGGCTGGCATATAGGAAGATGACATCAGTATGGTCCTTGTCTTCTAGGAGCTTATGGTCTACATGGAGAGATAATGGCAGTGTAATGTGGTTAGTCTTACAATAAAGGATGTAACTCACAAAGAATGTTCTTAGGCTATTTTGCAGAGAGCAGAAGGATGGAATTATATATAGACAATATAGACAATGTTCCACGGTTAATGGAAGAAAGCAGCAGCATATCCAGGGGGTCAAGACAACACATTTAGGATCTGAGACATGTATAAAATCCCAAGGTGTGCCAATGACTGATGGAAATCCAACATAAGTCATTTAGAATAGGAAATAGCAGAATGCAATCAAAAGCACCTATATATTTTCTTTTCAGTAGTACCATACATAGAACACTTAAAAACAGTTCTTGGTAATGGTATCTTAAACAGTGAAAAACTCTAAGAAATATAAACCATAAAAAATCAGGTTTTTCAGATAAGACTAAAATGTGCATTTAGACAAATACAGGAACTTTTTAAAGATACCCCTAATTTTGTTAAAATATTGTACAAATGATATTCTAGTGGTCTTTAAAGATTTAAAGCAACATAACTTCTCAGAGAGGAGTGTACTGAGAATAACTAATTGATCATCTAAATTTGAGGTCAGTCAACTTTTTTGTAATGGGCAAAACAGTAAATATTTAAGGTTTTGTGGGTTGTAAAAGCTCTGACAACTACTCAATTCTACTGTAGGAGCACAAAAGAAGCCACAGATAATATGTAAACAAATGGTATGGCTGTGTTCCAATATAACTTTATTTATAAAAACAGGCAGCGGGTCAGATTTGGTCTGTAGTTTGCCAACCCCTAATCTAAGTGATTATTATATAGTATGCCTTAAGTATACTGTACTCTGGCCTACAAACTATATAATATCCACGTATGTTGATAGTTGGTATAATATATTACATACTTTAAATTCAATTATTTAACTATAATCTTAAATTTATTTTCCAATAACCAACCATTGAAACCACAGTGATCTTTTGTTAATATTTTAACACTACTAGAACAAAAAGAAATGATGTGATTAGCTCCAGTTTTTTAACAATGGGTCACCTTTTACATTCCAAAACTCATAAGTATATCATACTTATTCTTTATTTCTTCTATAAAAATGAAGAATAGAGTAAAAGCATTCACTTTGGACATTTATCCTAAGTGAGGATAGAGACTGAAAAGTATTTTATCTCTGTTCAGTCTGATCCAACTTCTTTAAGAAGAAAATGAGGAACGTCACGTTGCATATGAATAGCCTAAGCAAATTAATAAGCCTTCAAAATTCTTAGACAAGAACATAACCCCCCTGCCCTCCCCCCCCCCCCCCAAAAAAAAAGGATGCCTGCATGGCTCAGTTGGTTAAGCATCTGCCTTCAGCTCAGGTCATGATTTCAGGGTCCTGGTATCCAGCCCCATGTGGGGCTCTGTGCTCAGTGGGGAATCTGCTTCTCCATCTTCCTCTGCTCCCCACCCCCTACTCTCTTTCTCTCAAATAAATACATGAAATGAAAGAAGAAAAACACCTTAAAATCCTGAGATCTGACAATGGAGCATAATTCTGGAAGGTACTATGTTAATGTGGGTCAGATTATAAAACTAGAGATTTGTTTCTCAGGTTTCACATTTCTTTTTATTTCTTCCTCTTTGAACCCCAAACATTCTCAAACTTGCTTAACATCAAAATCTGCACTTAAGAAAAGAGCTAAAGTATCACTAAACTAAAAACACTGGTAAGATTAAGAGTCAGTTTTCTCAGGGCCATTTGCATTTTAAGAGAGCAAATGAATAAAATTTTTTTCTGTTGAACTTTTTTTTCTGTTGAGCTTTAAAAAATATATTTCGTACATTCTTGCTTTTGAAAATACAATTTTAATGCCTTAGTGTCATCCTTTTAAAGAACGATCTCATCTGTATTTTGTTTCATACCTGGAAATCATTTTCCTGAAAATAACTCTAATCATCAATAGCATTAATAGTGCTGTTTCATGTCTCTCTTCCCTTAAGAAATTCCATTTAACTGAAATATCATTGAAAAGTGAATACAATTCCTTTTTTCTATTTTGACATTGGACGATGTTTTAAAAGAAATAGGTCTAACCCGGGGTGCATAGGTTGGCAACAAGTAATGCCATGTTGACCTTCACTTTGTGTTCATGAATAAACATTATTTTCTTTTATAAGGAGCACCCAAACAACTCACAGGTATTGTCATCCGGACAGGACTCTGTTATGCTGTCTAGACTCCAGGATAGGTTATGGTACATTCTATCAGTTTCCACTTCTTGTAAGTCAGCCCCTAGAGTGCCCTCTAGGTTCTCCACATTTCTAATCCACTCTTCACTGTCACTCAGAAACAAGAACATTCTGGGAAAACTAGCAGAACATCAGACTTGTTAAATAATGAAGATAAATTTTACATATAATTCAGTGTCAGCATGACTCTGTGTGGCTAACCAACCTCAAACAAATTATTTCATTTCTCTAGGCTCTAGTTTCCTCAACTGTAGAATGTAAGTGATTCCAAAGGTCCCTTTGACTTCTAAAAGTTTTATGATTTTATGACTAAAGCACATGGTGGTTAGTGACAGCTATTTTCTTTGAAGCTCAGAAGCCATTTTTGCTTAATTTTGCTTTTCCGGCTCTGTCCCTAAGAGTTGATGTTGAACCAACTGCCAGACAAATAGACGCTAAAGCACAGTACTATGATTTGAGAGGTCCACTATCTCTTCTAGGCATTTTTGCAATCCAAAAAGCTTTATTTGCCAGAAAAACTAGACTTGAACTGTTGTGAAGCATTTTATAGTCTTTATTCCACTGAGTTTGAATATTCAGATGTTTTTCTGTACATTTGTTTAAAAGTGCTATCCCAGATCCACCAGGGTTGTCAGGTAATACATAATATGTGAACCATATTGATTTAGTATAAGTCAGAAAATCCTAGAATTCTGAAAACTTATCTTGTCTCAAGGGTTTCATGTAAAGGACGGTAGGGGATGGCAAACTTGATATATTTCAAAGGATGACCTTAATACTACAATGTTTCAAACTTTGCATCTAAGGACAAATGATACTTGGCATTATTTTCATGTTTTTCATGACACTTTTGTGTGTATTCTTTGAAAACTAATAACTCTCACCAGGCAACTTTTAAATTATTAGCTAATCAAAATATTCAGTTAATAAGAAGTTCCCATTTCCTGTTATGGATAAATGGGAATTTTATGCATTTTAGTATTTGCAGGTCAATATTGGGAATAATCAGCCTCATGCCAAATAAGTGAGCAAATAAATGGGGAGATATTTGAACCTGCTTGGAGAGTAACCCTGGCACACAAATCCAAA
Organism: Canis aureus; assembly: GCF_053574225.1. Taxonomy (NCBI): domain Eukaryota; kingdom Metazoa; phylum Chordata; class Mammalia; order Carnivora; family Canidae; genus Canis; species Canis aureus. Next base: position 50,081,914 of record NC_135623.1, on the reverse strand, counting down.
ACTCTTCATTCCCTCCATCTTTTTCTCTAACACTACCAGTCTCTATCTGAATGTTTATAATTAATTCATTGTAATCCATCAACATACAAAAAGAACATTTCTGGACTTTTCCCAGTTCTTCTGGCTCAATCCAAAGAAGTGCAATAAACATTAGCTTGATGAATGAATCCATCAATGAATGAATGACATACCTAAAGCCATCTCCCCCCATGTGGAACTGAGCCATATGGCTTTTGCAGATCTACAAAGCACAGGGGAGACATTCCGTAAGTTCCTACACAGAAACCCTGTGGAAAATAGGTTATTCCTCTGAGCTGAATTCCATAGCCTTGCTTTTCGAACAAACTGAAAGTAGCTTTATTACCAGCTTCTGGTTGATAATCCTTTGGCTGGATTGCACCTGGACCTTCTAAGAGTGAAAGGCCACTTTCAAAGAAAAATGCTTTCCCATCATATGACAGAACCAAGTGGCAGAATGAACAGTCTGACAAGGGGTCAGAGTAGTGAAATAAAGCAGAAGGTCAAGTCATTTCAACTTGTACATGAGCAAATTAAACATTGCTTTAGAAGGAATGAATACAATGGATATAACTGAGAATGGTATAATATGTGTTATAGAAAACAAGCAAACTTTTTAAGTGAAGGCTAGTGAGTGCTTAGGCATGATTCAGGCAGAGAGAACAAAAGGGAAAGTCTGTCATACACTTGTGTAGTACTATTCCTATTTAAAACTCAGACATACAAGGTATAGTTTTTTTCATTAAAAAGAAATTAGCTTTTTATTTTTGAATGCTTATGGTATGTAGTTAGCATTAATATGAAGAACATGTTTAAATGTGACAAATGCTTCCTATGAGAAAACAAATGACTAAAGATTTTCTTGTTAGAGATAAAAGCATACACATTCTTGGGTAGAGTCAGGATCTGTGCTTTTCAAACTTCCTCTTGCTTTCATTTAGGTAAATAAACAAGAACAGATTTTAACATGCATATTAAATCCCTAGCAAAGGCACATTAATGGACTCATGTAAACACTGAAAGTATAAAAAAAGTGACAATATTACTCTTTAGGCACATTAATCATACTATTATGACTAAAGACAAATTAAAACATGTCATACTTGTTTACCAAAGTTAATTAAATTGCACATAATGGAGCTCAACATCAATGGAAAGAAAGTGTGAATTTTACAGCTCTAGGGTGCAAAATATCCCAAAACTATATGTTATAAAAATACAAAACCTTATCATTAAATGTTTCATATTCTCTAAGCATGTTGGGGCAGTTCCCTACCTACATCTGGTATCCTTGTAGATTTGGATGCAAACTCTATAGTGACTTATTAATAAATATGATTAATGGATGAAATTGAAATAGAAGTTTTACAACAGAAGACTTTGAAATTAAGGAGGCCTGTGGGTTGTGTAGATGTGCCTCCTAAAGGACCTCATCTATCCTTTTTTGGAGCAGCCATATTTTGCAGCTTAGAAGTTATTCAGTCAGTCTCTTGGACCACATTGTTTCTGGTGATTCACCAATGTTTCCTGAGGGATATTTTACTGATCATCAAATATAGGTATCTTGGTCTATATGTCTTAAAAATAAAAGTGGACATAAGCAAAAAAATAGTATGAAGTTAACATTGAGAAAGTACCACCTAATTAGGTATATTGCACCTAAAGAAAGATTTAGTTGGGCTGCTTAGGGACTCTTGAATGTCCCTAAGATATGACAGATGAAAGCTCAGTAATAAAGAAGCATGGGGAAGAGGGAAAACAGAATTAAATATTAAGAACCTGGACTCTGATTTCGAGAAGGCTTACTTGCCCCATGAGCAGTGAATGTCAGCTGTCTACACAGGGGGCCCAACATCCACACCCTCTTCCCTTAGTTAGAACACTTCAACTTTCATCCGGGGCACTACTCCTTTTACGCTTGGGATTCAGTGCTTTGGACTATGCTGATCTCTGCCCCTAGCTCCAGAGAAGGGCAGGTGACCCACGCCTGGCCAATCACAGAAGCAACATGTTCTGAAATCCATGAGTGGCATCAGTTTGTGAGACACATGTTGGAACTCTTAGGAAAAAGCAGCTCGTATTCCTCTGGATTTGCTAAACTAGTGAGCCTGAGGCTGCTACAGTCTGTGCCACGGGAAGCAAGTCTGCCCAAGCATGAAGCTAGCATAAGGGAAAGCTCCAAGTCAAAACAGGGGAAAGCAAAGCTGAAGAGTTGTTTTGTTTTGGTTTTGGATTAAGCCCATTTGAACTGAGTTTCTGTTTTTCCTAGGATCTTCTCCCCTTGCATGCAGTTTTCAATTCTTTCTAGATTCAGTTCTCAAGCTGCCTTGCCCTCTGGACTAGGAAAAGTTCCCAAATCCCCTACAAGGGGAAATAGAGCAGTCACAGCACCTGAAGAAGCCAGCTGGTTCCACAGAAGCCTACCACATCACTGGGGGCTGGCCATAACTGTCCGTATTGTCTACCATAGTAAGAAACTCAGAATCTTTTGCTTAGTGCATAAGACTCTTTATGGGTCCCTTGCCTCAGTTTACATGTCTAGTTTTATCTCAATTCTTACGATGTTTCCTGAATAAACGGCTCTTGTCTCTTTTCTGCCAATACCCTTTAAGAGTCATTTCCTATGTACCAGCTAATTTGTTTCCTTTCCCTCATTAAATTTTTCTCATATCCCTATTCCTTTTCCTGCCCACCATCCATTCCTTGTGGTCAGAGCACTCTGATTTTCCTTTAGGGGATTACCTTCCATACTCCAAGTCCTGTGTTTTGGGTCACGTTCCAAAGATAGATCCTGTTTGGTACCTAATGCATATTATGAATTGTCTCCTGGTCCATGTTTAATGGTAAGTGAATAGCAAGACTCCAGACAATGACAATATGGAGTAGGCTGTATTGATTAAAATCATCAAGATGCTTTAACATAAAATTTTTGATGAAGCAAAACAAAAACAAACACACAAATTAAAACCACCTAGCCATATCTCAGCAGGTGTAGACATGATGAAAAACGAATGCTTTGGTAGGATTAAAATAAGCAAATAGCTTAAGACAGTCAGAATATTAATGTCTTTACACGTATCATTTTATTCTCTTATTTCCAAATTTGGTTCAAAACTGTGAGTTTGCCATTTTCTCAAGTAAGATCTTCTTAGGGTTATCAGCAGGTTACATCTACATTCTACTTTACTATTATACTTCCCAGATCCAAAAATAAACAACTGGGGGTGGGGTGCAGGGAAGAGGACATTCTGTGCTGAAATGTTTGGAAGCACATGCCCCCTTGTACTCCTAACATTAGTGTCACCAATTTAATATTGTCTCCATCATTTAAAGATTCCTTTCTGTCTGTTGACAACTCTTTTACCATTGAGTTTCTCTCCTGGGTGGCATTTAAGCTATATTTAAAACTTACATCTTGTTTATATATGCTCTGAGCCAGAATCTTTGATTTACAGGAAGGAATTTGCTGATCTCTTTCTTTCCCCACTGAAAAATTACTGTTACAGTAAATGCGTCTATGACCGTTATTGTTGTTCTCCTAAAGGGTTGATACCAAATGCAAAGCTTAGATAGCTATAATCCGAAATAAAAGTCAAAAAGATTATAGAAATATTCTACATTTAGTTTATGCATTTACACTTATACCTAAACTGTGTGATTCAAAATTAGGTGTGCCATGTTGGGGAAAAACTTATCTTTAGCAATATTTCATTCACCACACAGGGTTCTGGTATATACATATACGTGTAAATATGTAAGTATTACATTTTTTAATAAGATTTTATTTATTCATGAGAGACACAGAAAGAGAGGCAGAGACACAGGCAGAGGGAGAGGCAGGCTCCGTGAAGGGAGCCCAACATGGGACTCGATCCCGGGTCTCCAGGATCAGGCCCTGGGCCAATGGCAGGCGCTAAACCGCTGAGGCACCCGGGCTGCCCAAGTATTACGTATTTTTAAACCATGTAATACTCTTATAGACAATAAAACCGAACAATGAAATATTGGCCCATTAAATGTCATCCAAAACTAATGGGAAAAGAAGAGAAATTAGACATTGAGGCAAATAAAACATGAACATCTGGATCAACAAAGTTATGCCCTGATTATTAACGAGAAATTAATGATCACTTTGTATTTTCTATCTCATAAGAAGGCATTATTTCCCAATGTTTTCAGTCTAACATAGCCAAGTAAAGGTATGTTTTTTCATCCAAAACTTGAATCTAAATTTGTTTGATAATGTCAATGTACATTATTATTCCAAAAGCACAATAAAAACTTTCTCATGATGGAGACAACAAAAAAACTGACAAGACTTGTTTTCAATAACTAAATATTTTGTGAAAAATTAAATGTATTCTGATGCAATACTGTCATTCATATTTAATATCTCTTATAAATTTTCAAGTGCCCAATAAATTCAAATTAGCAAAATTATGGGATTAAATTTTCTACAGTGTTTTCCAAATGTCACCCACGGCAGTCGTAATTTAACTATGAATCCGTTTTGAACTCATTTATACTTTAACTCATTAAATGGCATTTAAAATTCAATTGTAATGAATTATAGAAAGGGAAAAAATTAAATTGTAGAAATAAAAACTTGACTGGTATGCTTCATCTGGAAGTTTCACAACAAATGTGTAGTTAAGCCTATCTTATGGGTACAGGAAAGGTCTCACTTTTCTTTCTTTTTTCTTTTTTCACTTTTCATATGATATCCAACAATGTGACTAAGTGCCTCCCAGAAATTTAGAATTAGAAATGCAAAGGTTAGATAAAGTTAAAGGTCATCCCCCTACAGGCAAGAGGGGGCCAGCTCCCTACCAAGTTTCTAGCAGACCTGCTTCCCTAGGGCACATCATAAAAGTAATTTACTGACAACTCACCTTACCAGGGGTCACTGGGGGCCTCAAGTCTTCTGGAATTCACTTTTAAGAAGCATGATTAAGTGGGGACAACTATTGGCCCCAAAGTATTTATGCTGAGAACAAATGTCTGTCAGAATTAAATTCTTTGTGTGTGGTGGTTTCAGACTTAAAAAAAAAGATGTGTGGCCTGATGAAAAGCACATATATTCTATTCACCAAATTAAATCTTAGAATGAATATTGCTTAATTGATTTATTAGGTTTAAAAAAAATACCCCAGAAATCCAAATAGACAACACAACCTAATAAAGTGGAGAACGGATTTACTAAGTTAGTTAAATCCTTTTCAATCTTTTCTAGTCCAGTTTGTCTTATGCTGGAGGAACAAAGGCATTCACATCATTTCAAAGAAAAAATGAAAATGTCATTTAAACCAAGCCAAGAAAGTTGACTTACTTTAAAATTTTTGCAAGAAAATCGATTTCCTGACTAAAACAAATCTCCAGCTTTTCGTGTTTTTGATAGTGTTGACATGAAATATTTGATTTAATATTAGGTTGAGATGGCTTTTCCACATTAAAAAAAATTACTAAAGGTTAAAAGTGTGCATTGAACAAAATTAAAGCAGATTATCTGACACTGTGTGTGGGATACAGCTCTAATCTCTACAGCGCATGGAAACGAAGCTGGTACTTTCAATTGCACAGCACACATCTCAGTAATAACAGGGGATGAGGCATACAATTTCAAGGAACACCCACAATGAAAATTATTCTTTCCAAACAGAGAATTGTTTTGGAATAAGTTAGGTTAATTGGCACCATGGGATTTCTCTCAAAGAAACACAGTGCACTGAAATCCTTACAAGTGCAAGTAAAATGATCAAGCACTACCCTCTTTCCCTTTTCAATTTTTCACATCTAGTTTATTCTATCCACAACCAAATTAACTTCTGTAGATTCACAGGCAGGTAGAAAAGGAGATCGTTTTTGGCAGCTGAATTTATACTCTGAAGGACTGGTTAGTTAAATGAGCTCCAGTAGCCAACAACAAAGGAGAAATTCACTGAGTATATTTGGGAATATTGCACTTTTGAGATTGAATTATGAGTACTGTCTAAATCAGGTCATTATCTTATATTTTATATAAATTATATTGTATACGGTATATACAATTATATGTAGTATATGTAATTATATAGTATATTATATAACATAATTGTGTATACTATATTATATGTAAATATATATAATGCAAATATTATATAATTAAATCGTTAGAAATCCCCTGCAACATTTGAGTATCCTTATTAGAAGTCTATAGTTTTGTGTTCTGTCATCACTTTAATCCTCTCTGACTTCACGATACCTGGATTTGGCCTCTTGTATGCTAAATCCAAGTATAATTATACTTAAAAAAGATAATCCTCTGACCCTTTCTCTCCACTTAAAGTTGCGTTTCCTAAGGAGGTGTATGTGTGTGCACGTGTGCACACATACAGTATTTCACTGTGGTTACTATTTTCAGGAATTATTTACAACTAGTGTGGAGTGAGCCCTCTCCTTTATATTACCATGACTGATATTTTCCTGTCATTTACAACCTTTCACTGGAACCCATTAAATGTTCAACGTTGTTAATGTACCGAGTTTAAAAATTTGTACTTTAAACCTATAGGAAAGGAGGTACAAATTCAGTAAGCAGTATATGTAAAAATGCTTATATTTAATAGGGTAAATTTTTTCCTTTCTTTAAAAGATTATTTATTTATTCATTTATTTATTTAGAGAGAGTGCACACAAGCAGTGGGGGGGGGGGGGACGACAGAGGGAGAAGGAGAGAAAGAATCTTAAACAGGCTCCATGCCCAGCTTGAAGCCTGATATGGGACTCAATCTCATGATGCTGAGGTCATGACTGAACTGGAATCAAGAGTCAGATGCTTAACCAAGTGAGCCACCCAGATCTCCTAATAGGGTAAATTTCTGAATATTCCTCCAAGTATTCACCTACTAAAAGTTGGAACTGAAAGGAACCTCAGCTATCACTGATCCTCTCAATTTACAAGTGAAAAAAATTGAAGCTTGAGTAGTCAATGACTGGCCCATGGGCACAAAGCACATTCACAGGAGAGCTTGTGCTAGGAGTCAGTGTTCTATATCCCTGCTTCACCTATACCCCTATACACCTCTCTTACCCTTCCTGGTCTACTCTCAAAAAGGCTGCTATTGATCTTGTTGAAATCGTTAAAGTCAGATCATATCACTCTTCTGTTGAAAATCCTCCAATGATTCCCCATTTCACTCGACGTAAAAGCCAAAGACCTTGGAACATGTTAAGACCCTCCACTAAACAATGCAGGCTTCCCACCCCCACCAACACACAGATGTGCAACTCTGTGACCTTGCCTTCTTGGACTACGTTTCTCTTCCTTCACTCAGCTACAGACTGGTCTCCTCCTCAGCCCACTTTAAGGTCATAATACATCTTCACCTTCATTCTTGGAGGTTTGAAAACTTGCCACCCTGTTATCCCTACACACTAAAGACGTTATCCTGCCATTATTAACTGAAACTTGATGTCTCAGTCCATGCTGACTTTCATAGCTTTTAAAAGTTTAACTGGAGGGGATCCCTGGGTGTTTCAGCGGTTCAGCGCCTTCCTTTGACCCAGGGCGTGATCCTGGAATCCTGGGATCGAGTCCCGCATCGGGCTCCCTGCATGGAGCCTGCTTCTCCCTCTGCCTGTGTCTCAGTCTCTCTCTCTCTCTCTCTCTATCATGAATAAATAAATAAAATCTTAAAAAAAAAAAAAGTTTAACTGGAGTGATGAGGACCACACAGAAAGGCGAGGGCACTTCTTTGCCAGTGTGGTAGGGTGCTCAGTAAGCCCTGCACTGGCAGACACTGGCAGGGTTTCTGCATCCGGACAAAGGAGGAAAAAAAAAGTCAGAATAAAGCGAAGTAAGCCTCACACTCTCTGAACCTGGGCAAGCACGAAGTGTCTAGTGCCTGAGTCCCACTGATTGCTTCCCCCTGGAAACAGCTGGAGACTTGTACTGCTTTCCATTTCACAGAATTTGGAGCTAGAAAGGACCTAAGTTTCATTTAGCCTACTCCTCTGACTTCAAAGATGAGGACGCAGAGATCCCAGAAAGTTAAGCGGACTGTTCCAAGTCCTATAACCACTGGCAAAACTGGTACCCTTATCTTGGCAGTGGATGAGTGCTATGGCCACTAGTGATTTGTTCTCACACATACCCAGGTGAGGTGGGATATGACAGGAATGTAACACTTTAGGGATCAAAGGTGTTGAAAATGGATGCTGTCAACACAGGTTTCCTTCCCTTGGTAGGTGCCTGTAATAATTATTTACAAGGGTAGAAGCTCACCTAGTCAGTCATGTCCAAAAAGCTATGTTTTGTTTTTGTTTGTTTCTGTGCAGAAGTTTTTATATGTATTGACATTTAATCAAAGCCAAAATCTTAAAATAGACACAACATGCTTATGTGCAGGCGCACGCGCACACAGACACACACACACATACACACATTCATACACAAGCTTCCTTGGACAAAGAGACATTGTCTTTAGGTTGCAATTAAAGATATGCCAGCAAAAAAAAAAAAAAAAAAAAAAAAGAGAGAGAGAGATATGCCAGCTATTGGCTAAATCTTTTTGGAGCTAGCCACATCACTGTGAGTCACAAAATCCTGAAATCAGCCCCAAGTGATACACACAGAGACCCTGAGTGTAAATACATTATTACTGTCATGGGGTTAATCTGATCTTCCAAACCCCTGGAGACTTAAAGAGAAGTTTTAATGGTGGTTAAACAGGGAAAACCCACAGCAGACTGGATAAGAGAGTACAAGCTGTGTGGCTTTTTCAACCTCAGTTCACAGGCTTGAGTCTGGTGTAAGGTTAGGAACTGATCACTTTTAACAGATGGCTGGTGACCTGCGTGCAAAAGGAAGTCAGTTCAAGTTTTATTTCACCTTTTCTGAACAGGTGTGTTCACATCCGTCCAAGAAACATGTTGGAATTGTGAGAACTTCATCGCCATTCTTTCATAAAAAAGCCCAAGATTTAATGGGAATTAAATTTGGTTATCTTTTTATCCTTTTTACAGTAGTGCTTTCCTATAGGAATTTTTTTGAACAGTTTCAAACTGTTGGCTAAGAGTTCTTAGAACAGATGTGTTTTCCATATCTAGAAATAGCCTATGGTCAGATGTAATTTTATTTGAGTTTGTGATCCATTTGGATCAAAGGTGCTTTAGGGTAAGAGGCTGGTTTAGAAATAGCTTATTAAATTTCTTTTTTTAAAAAACTAAGAATTTAAAGAGAAAGCCAGAATATTTTATATTTGGGCATTTGAAAGGAATATTCTTCTCTCAAGAATTTTTTAACAATATGTAAAATTTTAAGATCCTTTTGTCATAATGTTTTAGCTTCAGTTTATTGGGTTCAGATCACAATTAGATTGAATGACTTTAATTGCTAACAATGATGGTATTAATCAAATTCATTGATGTTATCTTTTTCTGTTTTTGTCCTACTACATATACTTTGATAGAGTAATTAGCACATATTTTATCTTAAATAACTTCTTTTTTACAGATTTTCTGTGATTTGGAATTTAGACCTGTGGAATTACACAATATTTTTAAATGAGTGAATGGATGAACTTAAAATTAAATTGTACATGTCATGTCCAGATAAAGTAAAAAAAAAAAAAAATCACTCACTAAAGGATTCAAATTTTACCTCCCTTTTGATGGTAATTCCTGAGCCACTCTGACCACATGTGTTGTCACCTGGTATCACAACATCATGCTGAGATAGAAAATTAGATGGTTGAAAGAAAGAGTTTTTCAAGCTTTTCTCATTATATTACATTACAGAATGGCCTCAATAAACAGCATTTTGTTTTTCAAAGTATATTTTGACTGCAAAGTCCAAAGCTGATTTAATATCCAGGCAGTGATCCAAGTTTTAAAAACACTTTATAGGGGCGCCTGGGTGGCTTATTCAATTGAGTATCTGGCCCTTGATTTCAGCTCAATTCATGATCTCAGGGTGGGGAGATAGAGCCTCGTGTGGGGCTCTGTGCTGGGCATGGAAGACTACTTAAGATGCCCTCTCTCTCTCTTATCCTGTCCTCCTCCCTTTCTAAACCTCCCCCTCAAAACAAATAAAATAAATAAATAATAAAAAATACTTTATACATGCCCTCAGTTCTGGTCATCTTGACATTATGATAGCTCAACATAATCACACTCTTTACGGCTTAAAAACTAAAAGCCAATTGATGAATACTACCGAGAAATAAACTAAAATGTAATTGTAATTGAGAACATAGTTATTGTATATGATTATTACATATTACATAACATAAATAAATCTATCTATATATTTATTATAGAAATGTAAACATTAATGTCTGTTAAAAGAAAAATGCTACATAAACAAGAAGGAGATAGTTGAGGTCATTCCATTTACATATTCTTGAAACTGATCTCCAGCACTTTTCACTGTGGTTGCTCTTGTTTAACTTTGAAGTTTTCCTTTAAAGTTCTCTCATCCCTGACTTCATGGTATGTTTTACTAATCTCTGTTTTTAAACAAATATTTTGTTGAGTAATACACTCTCTTTGTCATGACATTACATGTTAACTTCATAGCAATTTGGCCCAACGGCTTGCCTCCCAAATCCTGAGATTTTACAACTATGCTTTGGGCAATAGTTGCTAGTGGGCAAAAATATGTGCCTTCTTAGTTTTCAGTCCCAGTATATTTCCTTTGCAAATCCTACAATTTATTAACTCCATGGCAGATTGACACAAACCATGTTCCAAAATAAACACACAAAAAGACCTTCATTACTATAATATCCAGGTTGAGAAAAACTAGTATGGAAGCACAGAAATTCTAAGGAAAGGCTGCTGCCATGCTTAGGGGTCACTGCTCTGTGCTTAATCATCCTTAGCCATGTGTTCTGAGAAATCCCAGAACTAGGGACTTTTGCATCATGAGGCAGGGTAGCAATGCCATATTACCTACTATCAAGACACAATGCTATAAAAGTGAAGGTATTGTCTTTCTCTAGTTACACACTTAAATAAAAATATATTCTAGGTTTATCTTTTTGAATTAAAGAAAATTCACACACATACCTCAATATAACTTTGTTTCCATGAGTCTGTTATATATCTTTGGGGGAAATGCTAATACTATCACAGAGCTCCCACTAGTTAGCATTCAATCCCATATCAAGGGGTCTGTAACATGCCAGGGCATAAGGTTCACAGTAGCCCCTGGAGCTTGTGTGTCATTCTGGGGCTTGTCTTGTTTTCTCTCCTCCACCCCCTTTTCATGTTAGTATGATAGATGATAAGAGCTAATACTTACAAAGTATTTCAGATTCATGTGAGATTGTACATGGAAAGTGTTAGACACCACCTTTTATTATCCCTGTTCTACAGACAAACTAAGACTAGAGAGATTAAATCACCTTGCCTAAGGCCAAACAAACAAGCAGCACATGGTGTGGATGCAGAGACTGGAACCCAAGTTTGTATGCTTGATGCTAGGTCTAGGCTGTCAGCTTCCTTGGGCAAGCACCAGAGCCAGAGGCAGAGAGCGGGAGAGCATAGCATCAGAACACTGCCTTGGAAATCTGGCTCTGGTGCTTGCTAGCTGTGTTATCCTGGGAAGCTTCTGGGTCTCAGTCTCTCCATCTGTGAAATGGGATATTAATATGTGCCTCACAGGGTCACTGTCAGGATTACTGGGGTAATCTGTGTCACGGCTGAGCAAAGTAAGTGCTTGAAAAATGGTGAATATGATTAGTAACGAAGACTGCAGGATACTTGCTGACAACAAGGCTTGCCTGAGGACTGTAGTTTGGGGAAAGAAAAGCTATTGAATGTCTCTAAAACAGTGCTATGCTACTTTCTTCCATTTACAGCTTGTTTTCTGATGCCCGCTATCTTCTTTTTGTGAGATAACATAGCTACTGGGCAGCAATGACAGGTGGTATCAACAATAGCTCTTCTTTCTTCTCTTTCTAGTCAGATCTGTGAGGTGGTGGCAGCCATGTTCAGACAGATGCTTTTTAAGAAGTGGCAGGGTCCTTCTCTAGGGTCCCGATTTCTTAGTTTTTCACCTGTTTTAATGATTACCACAGACTTCTGAGATTTATAGGCTCTATTTCCTCTGCCCTTTAAGTCTTAGATAAATATAGAGACATTAATGTAAAAACTTTCTTCACCTCAGCTGTGACTTATGGGATCTAAAATGTAGGAGAAGGGGCCTTTCTCTACTCAATGGAGGGACATTACATCTGCCACTTCAGTTTCTGCTTCAGTAAAAAACAGGATGCATGATGAAAAATAATTTATAGATTAAACTGGCTTATACTGGCATGCACTATATATATGCACATTTATATTTATTAAAATGCTTTATCAATAGGATTGCAAATGCCAAAATAAAGAAATAAGGACACCAGAGATGAATGATACAGACATTATTTCATAACACCAGGGGACTTTTTGCTTTACATAAAATAATTGCTCTGTGGACATTTCTAATAGATTTGAAATGAGATTCAACCTCTTTAAAAATTACAAACAACATTTTTCACAGAGTACAGGGCATTCTGTTGTAAAGTGTCAGTGACACTCAATAAAAAAAATGGTTGTGTTTAATACCATCTCATTACTACCTTGATATAAAAAAAATAACTGTGGCCCCAAATTTTACTTGCAGATCTGTTTTGCTTGCATTTTAACTTAATGGTTTGGAACCAGAACGTTAAACTACAAAGAAAGGGAAGGCATTAAAAAGTTTTTATTTGAGGGCAGACTATTTAATTAACTTTCTAATCATTTTTAGGGTAAAGTTATCTCATGGTTATTTCCACCGCTGTAGCAATTCTCTTCTAATGCAGTAATTTGATCGGTCAGGAACTTGAAAAATGCCATATACACAAAAACATTTTAGGATGGTGATTATCTATTGTAATATTTACCAAATATATTTTGCAGCTTTCTTTCAAGGGAACACATACTTTCTTCCAACCTAAAGTATGCTTAAAAGCAGGCTTCTCATGATTTTCTGAGGAACTATTTGACACATGGTACAATCATTGACATATGCATTTGTGTGCATTCGGTTTTCCACTACCACTTTTGATAAGTAAATTGCTTTCCACTTCTGCTCTTATTTCACTCCAGCAAAAAATACTAATGTTTCATGGGCTGCCGTAAGACAGCAATTTGAAGGCAGAGGAAAATGTGAAAAGTTAAGTCTCTGACAAACTTCAGTGAAATAGGACATCAGCCCCAACGGGTTGATGAGCACTTGGATTTCATTAAACTTTCGATGCTCATAATTATGCGTGTGATTTACAAGCATGTGAAATCACAGGCTGCCCCACTGGGGCTTGCCCCGGCACACCCTGCGTCCTCCTCCACATGCTCCCGTGGCTCCCGGGCGCCCAGGCCACTGTCTCTCAAGAGTCCCACCTCAATGGGCTCAGTCACCCGGACAATCAGCAGCTTTCAGCCTTATGTCCTCTCCTCCCCTGGTAAAAGGATTGCTTCAAAAAGCATCTTTTGAAATGAGGATCCAAGTAGATAGAGAGGGACAGGAGTCCAGTCACACTTGTTCCAATGATAGACAAGTCTTTTGGCTTTGTCTGCTGCACGTTGCTAGCCAAAAGGGCTGTTGTGGGTGTGAGCCTCTCTGTCTTCTGGCCGCTCATGAGAACTGAGTGGCAGAGAAAGCTGCGTGTTGGTTTTCTTGAGAGGCCACCCTGTAGGTAACAGGTGCAGGCTTGTCCTTACTGCACACACACAGAGCTAAGACTGACTTTCAGATCCGCGGTAGTCAGAAGTTTGGTAAAATTACCCTAGAATAACTTTTGGTGTCCTTGTCATTTTTAAAAGGGTTTACAGATATAAATGCAAACTACATACTTTAGGAACAGGAACAATAATGTTTTGCCAACTAGCTGAATACTAGGTTCCAAAAGGAACAAAAACAGGAAAAATTTAACAGGCAAAGCAACTGTCCAATTAGAATTGTTGAGATTTTAAAATATTATTTTTCAAAACTTTATATCAAGAATCTTACAGGGCAAAAGAATGAACTCATCTTCTCACTCAAAGTGGACAAGCAGTATGTATAGGCCAAATAAGTGACAAAAGGCATAGGTTAAATGACAACTAGGATCCAACCATTTGCTCCCAGTGGTCATTTCAGTAATAGCACTTGGGTATACTCTGGGCAGAGAAAACGCGTCTCATTCAATGGGTAACTGACCCAGGGGTTTGGTTCTGTCTAGATCAGCGCCTCTCATATTGGCACACATTGAAATCGAGAAAGCTGTAAAATCATACCAATGCTTAAGTTCCAATCCCAGACATGCAATTTAATTTGAACAGCAGGATTTCTGAAAGATCTTAGGCAATTATACTGTGCAGCCATTCTTGAGAACCACTGGTTTGTCATTCCCTAGGACTTCAGATAGATGAAGCTGGTTCTAGAACTTGCTGCAAGGTCTGACTCAGGATTCAGATATAAGCTCAATTTAAAGATTTCAAACTACCAGTATCTTAAAGAAGTTTTTACCCAGGGAGATAGTATAATTTTAAAAATTTCTGCCTTTGGGATAAAACAACAACAAACAACACATGTGCAAACATATACACACATACACACCCACAAATGATGATTTTAAAGATTGCGTACCAGTTGAGCACTTGGATCATTCTTCAATGTACTAATGGTTAATTTACACGGTGCACTATAATCAAAAGTCTATCAAATCACTGCACACTCTTAAAACATTTTTCTGACTCACCCTTTACAGGGCAATTTCACAAAGCTCAGTCTTCTAGGGTTTGAGCTGTTGTGAATGGAATCATCTCTTCCCAAATGAATGGCAGTTTAAATTCATATGGCATAGGAATTTATTGCATTCAATCCAACTCAACAATTTATTTCCTGTAGGAAGGAAAGTCAATTCTTCAGCTTGTGTTTTGCATTTTTGCATATAACTTTGGTTTGGTGAGACATAGACAATTACGTGTGCTGAAATCTCCTACAAGTATAGGCAGCACAATATGGGTGTTTAAAATAAGACATCATATTTTTAGCTTCAGATAGGACCACTTAGGGAAGAGTTGTCGAAGTTCCCTGGGTGATCGGCTATGCTGATGGCACTTCTCTGAAGTAGCTTGAAGAATTTCAAGAATTTACCAGCTTTACTAGGGCTGGTAAAGGTTTGAGGATATCAACCAAGTCCAGTTTCTTGCCACGAAAGGGTCAATCCTTTACCAGGTGACAGAAATTCCTGCTGATTCTTAATTGACAATTAGCAGAAATGGAATTCCAGTTTCCCTTATAGCAAGCACTAGCTTTTAGAAACTCTTATAATCAGGAATTCCTCTTTATGTTTGACTCAAACTGGTCATTATTTAATATTCATGGGGGGGAGGAAACCTTCACTGTGGTTTGTCTTGCTTCCGTTTCAAACATATGAAGGTTAGGTTTTAGTATACATTATTAATTTCTGTGATCTGAGTATTGCAATCAGCATTTTAGTCAGTGGAAAAAGCTTTATGTCCTCTCTTAGAATTTTAAAACTGAAAGAACAGAAGTTATATACATAATAATTTATGAAAATGGTATTTGTGTTTTTATGTAAAATGATTGTTGATGAGCACAGAATACTGCCACAAACACACTAACGTTACCCATATATCAAGAAGCCTGAAAAAATTACTGTGAAATAGGTGTGAAAATATTTTTACTGCAGAAGTCTCTGAGGGGCATATCACAAAAATCAGTGGTAGGATCACTCCACAATTGTGTTGGCATCTGCCCCAACATACCAACAGTGGCCTCTTCTAACACTTCCAATTCATGACTTGTGATGGAAGTTTCATGGAGCCTAAGATAAGGGACAGTCATAGCATCACCTGCCTGAGGGAACAAGGCTGTGGTCTCATTGCTCACTATACAGTATGCACTCAAATATCCATGTGATTGGTTCTTATCTTATTGACATCACTAGTCCCAAACTCCAAGAGAATTCAAATATTGCACTTTAAAATATGTCATATTATATATTCTACAAATGTTGAATAATGAGCTTGAAGTTTTTTAAGTCCTAAAAGCCCTGGAACTGTCCTAGGAAACAAGACACAAAGGGTGTTCCACAGAATTTCCAGAGGCCTGCAGAACATAGATACTCTAGAACCATGGCACTGTCATAATCTGGCTTGTGCAATTTTATTGCATGATGAAATGTCTCAAAGTCGGAGAAGATAAACTTTCATTCATTATCGCAATAAATGGGCATAAGTTGAGGCATTTTGAAGGAGCCCCAATTAAAAGAGGCATTTTGAAGGAGCCCCAATTAAAAGGCAGTCATTACTTAGCCATTTAAATTGAAGTAGAAACAAGAACATGAGTTCCTTACTTCGTACGACAAAATTGAGACCATTTCTTATACCTACATTTTATCATGCATTATCTTTTTAAAACCAATACTGTTATTCAAATAATATTTAGAAGCTATATATTATTCTTTCAAATACTTGAAAATATATTCCAAAGCCACTGGCAATGTGTATCACGGTTTATGTCCTTCATCTCAGTAATGCTCCTTCTATAAATGGACATTAAGAAGTCATTCATGAGCAGGTTAGACAATACACACGAGAATGATAAGTCATATATTTTACACTGATAAAAAGAAAATACTGGAGTCACTCTAAATGTCTCGTAATTAGGAAATGGAATACCCAGAAAAGATAAAAACTAAAGTTTTGAGAGAAGTTTTCAACTGTTAACATATTCATGACAAAGTGTTATGTCAAAAAAAGAAGGCTAAAAAGATGTATATACAGTTTGATTTCAATTTTATTTTAAAGCTGCTTAGGAGAAAAACAACAAGAAAACATGTTCTTGTGTGTTTCCACATTTATTAATATGGACCTGTATTACCTGTGCAGTCAGGATAAGTTCATCTAGTTTTAATATAAAAGCTGGAAGTATATCAAAATGTTAGTGGTGGTATCCTTTAACTGATGAGATTATAGGTGATGATTTTGAAAATACATTCTCCAAATTTTTTCCTTCATAGAGAGTATGCTTAACTTGCACAGTAAGAAAAATACACTGCTAGTGAGTAATGTTCTTGCTGTTGTATCTTAATCCTTGCTCCTTAGGTACCACTGGCAGTGAATTACCAGAATACATTTCAAAATGTATTTACTGAAGTCTCATGTGCAAAACATTAATGCTTCATTTTAAGAGACTTTTGGTGATTTGCTCTGAATTCTAATGAAAATTTTTACTGGGGAAAATTGAAACTACTGAGTTAAACAGATTTTCCAAATGATCTGTGTGTTGGTGTTAAAGTCCTTTTCCAAAAAGGACCATAAGTACCACAAAGTGCTTCTCTTATGCAGAATGTCTTGGTGACACTGTCACAATGCACACCTGAATTTGGGTGGTACCAACAACATGGATTTTAGAATCCCTCTATTCTAACTGAATCATTCTAATTATTTTACATGGTAGGTAATGAACCGATATCAGGAATATACCTCTACTTTTTCCAACTTGTTTCTTCTGGTTCTGATGTTCTTACCTTTGAGAAGAGCTCAATACAGCAAGGAGGAGTTCATTTCCATATGAGTAGAAGAGTATAAATCCTCCTTTGACTTTTTTCCCCAGGTAAAAAATAAAAAAGAAAACCAGTTCTTCTCAAATCATACTGTTTCTTTGTTTCACTCTAAATTAGTCATGAGCTCTTGAGTGTGCCTTGATTGATTTTAAAATGCCACAATTTGCTTTATAGCTTAGCACTGCTCATAGTAAAGTATGTTATGCTCTTGTCAAACACACTTGACAAACATTTATTTATACACTACTAGATTATTTAACATGAGAATTCAAATTGGAGAAGTCAGAAAGAAGGCAGTATATGCGCATATGTAATATAAAAATGGCCAATTATAGATGAAAACATTTGACTTACCTGTAAAAACATTGTACAACAAAGGCACAGTAAAAGTAGCATTTTTTTATGACACAGACTCAAAAACAGATGTGGTAAGAGAATGCTTTGCTATTGCCAAAATAACCGAAAGACCTCTTTGTGTCTACTAGCAAGTGCTGATACACAATTCTAAGTATTATGCCTGTTAAGCAACATTTAAACACATACTTCATAAAATCAAGAATTATTTTAAATGTGTAAATTACATAAGGAAAGCATGTCAAGATATCAACCTGATTGCACTGCTTACCAAATAACATTTAAAATTTAATGTCGCCGTCCCAATTTAGTTGCCATAATTATTGTCCCCTTATGTTGAATCCTTATTTTCTCCTTAAATATTATTTCTTTTATTACAAATACTTTTAATGAGAATGGTAACAACTAAAATAAAATTAACATAGCCAGAACAAAAATAAATAAAATTTAAAAAGCCAACCTTTATTCCACTTTGAACAAGTTTGTGAATGTCCAAATAAGGCTCCTTGAAAATTTCTCCTTCGGGGGTAAGGATCTTCACGTATCCTTCTTTTTCCAGAATGAAGAGACGGTGAGAGCCATCCCCACTATGCAGGGCGCCGACAGGCTGGCGCAGCCCACTCACAACCTCCTGAATACAGAAGCAGTTGTGTTTGTGCTTTCTAAACAAATTAAAGAAAACCGGTAAGCTTTTCTTGAGGTGAAGGATGTAAAGAATGCACTTAGCATCCTTTTCAAAATATATTTCCTCTAGGTACCAATGGTTTTGAGAATCGTGACATGCTGTTAACCCAAGTCACAATATGAGTCTTTTAAATTCTTTTCAGTGGAACAAATAAAACAGCCTCTATCAAAAAGTCAAAGAGAGATTTAAAATAAAAATTTTACATATTTTAAAATTTAATATGCTCATCATCTTATCTTTCAGTGACTATAATTAAAATTTAGCTTTACTCTAATAAAAGGCCTTCAGAGAGAAAGCTCTAAGATCTATTTATAAAACTCTGATTTGCTAATAATAATTGTGCTGAATATTTCCATAAGCTAACAACAATCATAAAGGTCAAGCTTAAAACTATAATCATGAAGTTCACATGAATCACAGAGAAGCCAAACTTATAATAAAAGATTAGTCTAAGCATTAAAAGCATTTAAGCAAATATGATATCAGAGAAGCAAACTACCAAAAAGGAAAAAAAAAAGCATCTGGAGGATATAGCTGCTGGAATCAAGCACAGACAGTTGATTCACTATCAAAACCACAAGATTTGTCAGTTGGTTTTTTTGTTTTTGTTTTTTAAGATTAAAGAGCATTTATCTTTATGAACCTGCTGATCTCTTCCACTTTGTCATATTCTTCCATCTGGTCCAAGTAGTTAGATGCTGGTCCTCTGATTTGTTTTCTTGGAAAATCTGGAAAGCACAACCCACCATCTTTTCTTGCGTAGTAAAAGCAAAACTCTTCAGCAGTAGTTTGAATGAAACCTTTAAAGAAATGCAAAAAGACTGATGAAAAATATTTAGCATCACAGTAAAAACATCCTATTTAAGAGATAAAATACAGGAAAAAATTTTTTAGAAACAATATGAATATCCTAGAAAAATAATGAAAGAAAAACTTTTTTTTTTTTTTTTGGGCTTGGGATTTCCATTTTTAACCAAAAGTTAAGAATTTCAATTAAAATGAAACAATATTGCATTGGATATTTCAAAAGACTCAAACAAAATACACATAATACAAATCCAGCATTAATCTTGTTATTGCATTGGCTCTGTTTGCAAGCTTCTTCAGTTACCATATGTTGTACTTATAAGTTTATCTGATCACTATTCAGCACTTTTTCCCCCTACAGTAATAATAAATAACTTCTTAAGAAGAACACATTAGAATGAGAAAGAGATGGGCCATCATGGGGCCAAGTTGGGTCATTTTATAATTCTTTTTGTACTGTCACTCACTCCTTATATGCTGTAATAAATGTCTGGCTCACTACAATGGTGCTAAGAACAGAGCGTCCATTTTCAAATACATATGTGATGTGCCCTTTTCCTATCCCTCTTATAGAAAATCCATGATTATTTTCTAAGACAGAAACTGTATTTAAAATATCCCTTCAAAAAAAATTAAAAAAAATAAAATATCCCTTCAGTCTTCTCAATTAGAAAGCTGGTAAGCCACCCACACCAAAAAATAATAATAATAAGTCAAAACAAAAATGCAAAACAGATACTTAAAGAGATCTGAAAGATGTTTTCTCTTTTTGTACAAATTGACAATATTTATCAAATAAAAACAGTTATATTTGACTAAAAAAGAACAGGACTTTATGACAAAAAAAAGAATTTTGACATTATTTTCACAATTGAATTAATAAGGTATTAGGTGTTTTGGGGGGAGGGCATATTACTAAGATTCCTTCCATATTCTGATGATTTCTGCTCTCAAAATATGATATTGCTACCAGACTTGACCTTGTATAATGTCCTAACTTCCTGCTGCAGGTCTCACATCTTTATGGATAATGTTTTGATTTTTACCTAACAAATCAGATTACTGTACACCTAACAGCTTTGTGATAAAGGCATCTTGTAACTTAGCTGATGTTTAGAAGTTGTATGATTCACCCAGGATTCCAAGGATTTCCAAGAACAAGAATTTGGGACAACCAAGTGACACTTACCGGTAGAACATGGTAAAACTCTATTTTCTATGAGCTAGACCTACGGCCCCTCAAACCTAAAACTAATCTTAGGATTCTGAGGGTCTTGAGGTACATTTTGACCTAACTTTTGGGTAAAATGTATCACTCCTAAATTTCCGAGACAGACTCTTCAAGGCTAGTATGTGATTAGGCTATTGGGAAACATCTTCTTGGAAATCAGGCAAGTGAGAGCAGATGTCCTTGGGAGAGAGACAGAGAGAGAGACAGAGAGAGAGAGAGAGAGTGTGTGTGTGTGTGTGAGAGAGAGAGAGAGAGAGTGTGTCTGGGTGGGGGTGGGGGTGAGACTGAAAGGAGGCATGGCAGCTGGGAGGGGTGCTCTATGGGAGGGACAAGGCAGCTGGAAGGAGGTTATCTTTCTTTGAAAAAATTCAGGGATTAGAAATTGGGGAGAGGAATGAAGGCTGCAGCCGCATTCACTCTTCTTCAGCAATTCCCTGTTTACAAAAGATAACTTTTTCTCCCCCATTCTTTCCCAGCTAAGCATATAGATGAAAACTGCCCAGTAGTGTTGAACAAGTCTGTTTGATGTAAAAAGAAGAAAAGGAAAACTGCATTGCTAAATCAAACTTTTTGCAGTTTTGGGCTAGATCTTTTTTTGGGGACACACACAGAGCTCCCATCAGGCAGCAAGATCTCCATGCCAATATTATGCATGCAGAAATACTGTCATACTATGGATATATTTATAACTGAATGTGTAAATGAGAAATTTTGTTTTAATGTGATATTTGCCTGAAGGATCACAAAAAAATTTCAAAGTGCAACTGAGAAGAAATTTCAAGTTTGCTTTTCAAAAAGTAACTGTATTCCAGGATTACAGTATGCAAAACCATGCCATTTTAAGAGAAAATTAATAAACAGTGCTGATGGCTGATTCTATTTTACAGGGAGTTATTAGCTGGAGACAAACATGCAGCAGCGAGAAATCATTTTCAAATGGAATATCTGAGAATTAATGACTACAGATTAATAAGCTCTATGGCTCCAGAGGTGTTTTCTTACCAAATTAAAACAAAAACAAAAAGGCATTATTAATGAATTACTACAAATTTTTTACAGAATCTAAGCAAACGGAGTTAAGTGTGAAGGAGGGAGCTAACTCAAAAGACTTTCTCATAAAAGTAAGGGCATTTTCCTCATAATTACAATATTTGAATTGCAACATCTGATACTTTTATTAATACTTTAACTTAAAGAATCTGATTTTGTGGACAGTGATTAGTAAGATATATTTTGCTGTGAAGAGCTAACAGGGACCTGGTTTCAGGACACTGGGCTTACATTTATTGCCAGGGAAGTTATAATTTACCAAATGGCACCTGTCTATTTGGAACAATACCCTGAAGAGCATTTTACTGAAGGTGGGTATTTAGTTCACCCTGGATCATCACAGTATGATCAAGTCTACTAATGATGGAAATGCACTGATTATTCCAGCAGCTGCATTAAAAAAAAATTCCTGATAATTTATCAAATATCGTTGACCTAAAATTATTCTCCTGTGTCATGATGAATCCAGTCCTACTATGCCACAAAACACCCTGTAACATACTGATGTAAATAAATATTCTCTGTGGAATATTCTAAGCTCTAGCTTTTCTCTTGGCCATGTATGCTAGGGAAAAGCTACTTTTCCTCATTGTATATGCTGTTCACCATGATAAGGAAAAAACAAAACAAAACCCATGGTCAGTAAGGCTGCATTTGGCAGCATTTTCTAATAGAGGTAGTGGATTTTGATGTATCCATCCATTCTGTCCTGTTTGCTTTCCTGGGGACAAATAAGACACATGTGTAAGATATCTGACGGGGGTCAGGAGTGGCTATGGAATCAAACCCTTGACCTTGGCCTCATTAGCAACAGGATTAAGCCAACCGAACTAATTGTATACAAGCGTTTCACACTAAATAACCTACAGCTGAAGAGATGGTGGTCTAGGAGTGATAAAAACTATACCATGATTCTCATGGTAACAGGTGAAGACGCAAGGCTAATTTAGCAGGTCCGTTTATATGCTTCCCACACAGTGTACTATGCCATCACCGAGTTGAATAGCAAAACATTTACCCTGCTCCCATACTGCAGGCAAAAAACAGGACCAGTGGTGCAAGCAAGGAGCTCCTGTGTGCGTGTGTGGTTTGTTTTTTCGAATGCAATTTGGTTATTCTTAGAAGCTTTAAGAATTTACTTCCCTAAGTCAATTCACAACTGGAGAATACTACGACTAATAAAACACTAGTGTATCCTCATGATGGACTTAATTTCTTATGTTTTGAAAATAGGCAGACTGAATATTTCTGAATTAAAGTTTCTAAAAAGCAGTTATCTTCCAGATGTGCATGTATCCCGAAGTGACTGGTGTTTTCTTAAAGTCATGAAGGTGAAGCAAAGGGATAGAGCATTTGTATTTTTATTTCTTGGCCTACTGGGCAATTGGGGAAAAATGAAGATGTCTCTGAAATTTCTTTTTTTCCTCTCTCAACTCCTTACAGCATTTGCCTTAGTCATGTATTTTCAAGTTTTTGATGTGCAGAAAGATGAGGCTATTAATGAGAATAGTCAAATATATTGACTTCTTATAAGAAAGTATCACAAAAAAATCTATTTTTCACACTTTTGAACTCCAGAGAAAAGTAAACCGTGTCATTAAGTAGACTTAAGAAGTTGAAAATATTAAAAATTTGCTTTGAGGGCAATTTCTGAAAAATAAGTGTTCTATAATTGTAAAGAGCCTCTGTGTTGGGACAAGGGCTGTGGGGAGGATTACCATCTTATCTATCATACTTTAGAAAATGGTCAACTGTGTGCCAAGGATCAGTCTGGAAACAAATCAATTAACATAAATTAACACAAAGTGTGTTTTTACAACTTACTTTTGGGACAAGTATTTAGGGTGATTATTAGCATTTGACAGATGCAGGGGAAGTCCCCTCTGCTGGTTGCTAAAGCCTGTAGCCTGTCCCTGGAAAGCACCCTTGCTGCTCTATCCACCACTGGAGTGGAGCTTTCATCTGGTTATCTTTCAAGGCAGCCTGGGTGGCCACCAAAAGCACTTGACATCTTGATGCACTTCAGCAGTTTTACATATATACAAACTTTGTAGAAAAATAAATTTGTCATTCGTCACCACATATGTTGATCCTGGGGAGCGAGGTGCTTGCAGTTCTGGCTTTTGAGCTATTTGCTGCGCTCTCTCTTTTGCTGGATACTGCTTTTTGTTGTTTGTTTTGGAAGCTAAAATAACGTCACATCTATGGAGAACTTATGGGTGAGTCCTTAAATCCACCATAGTTGTATTTATCTCAGGTAGATAAAGGTAGGAGAAAATGGTTAAGTGTCCATATTACTTTCAAATTATATTGGTAAAGCCGAACCTTGGAGACTTGAAATTTGCAGTAAACCTTTATGGTACCTAATCTGTTATCGCTTCTCAGCAGGACATGTAGGCTACCCTGACCTGTCCCACTCTGCTTTGGGGAATGTGATAAAGAGGAAGAAACAGCTGGTTTAAGAAAAGCCTTACAAACATGGCTGTAGTTTATAGAAACAATAATAATATTTTCACATGAATGGGTTTAGATACTTGTCATGGTACCCCAGAGGAAGCAAGCAATCCTAGTCAAAATGTTTTCTTAGGTTATTAAGGCAACTCTATACAAAAATTAAAAATGTACACTTTTCAAAAAAAATGTACACTTTTCTGGATCAGAGAAAAATGTAAAATATGCATAGCAGTTAAAAAAGTTCTCCAAGTGCATCCTACAGTTCTTAAAGCTTAGCCTTCCCTGAGTGTCATTTAGTTGTAGAAACTGTTAGCTTCAGTAGATTTGTTTGTGTGTGACTTTGCCTAACTAAACAGAATCTGTCTCATTAAATTCTTTTGTATCTCTATGTTGATTCTTCCAACTAGAGCAACAACAACCAAAGTCTATAAACTTTTGATGGTAAAAGTAATCAAGGTCCAGGGACCTATGTGTATATTAGGGTCCAAATATGGTAATGAGGTATATTTGTGACACTGTCAGCCTAAGAACTTCTCTAGCTATCCTATCACTTCCTCGCCACACAGCTTTGGTTAAGGCATTTAACTTCTTCCGAGGTTTGGTTATCTTCATTGGTCAAATGGAGAGGACTCCACGTTTCCTACTTGCAGCACAGAGTTTTTGAGGAGCAAATTAGGCATTGTACATGAAGGCATTGTACATGAAGGTGCTTTGTAAGATGTTACTTTGTTTGGATTTCTAATGATACTTTATTCAAGGAAGAAAGACCTTAAGAGTCCAAGTCCAAGTCCGTGGACAATCTGCACTTTTTTATCAGCTAAGTAGAAGAGGAGGCTGTCTTGATATTGATGCTGATGGATGAAGATGACACCAACAAGAAATTTGTACTGAAAATCCAATGTGTGTAAAGATTACCAATGTATTATCGATTTAGCAAATGTAAAACACCTCATCAAAACGAACATACTGTTTGTATACTGAAATAACAGTAATTCTAACAGCAAGGAAATGTTACAACTTTGTAAATGGTTAATTGTGAGGCCAAAACAGGTATATGGGAAGGTGAGAAAATTTTTACCCTCTTAGAAGTGAGCATGTAAGAACAGGTATCTTATAAGGATATTCTGCAGTAGTTTATTTAATTTATCCATTTTATTGTATTTTTTACCTGGAATATGGCTTCGGCAAGTATAAAAGAATTCTTTGCAATAGTCTTTGCAGAGCAGGGGAAGTACAAGGTCTCTTTCCAAGGCTTCTCTTTCAGGTGAGTGAAACAGGCTCTGGGAATATGGAGAGCAAAGTGCACATTTGATTTCCTCCAGTAACTTCCCACATTCTGTGTTGTTGGTCATAGAAAATATCTGAAAGCCATAAATCAGAAACAAACTTCTTTTTAGTCAGGTGACGTTAGGTTTAGTTCTGTTTTGTTTTGTTTTGTTTTGTTTTTGTAATCATATAAGTAGAATCATGTAGTTTAGCCAATGCTGTTGTCTGAAATTACCGTGTCACAAATACAGAATGCTTTAAATAAGGATGTAAGTAAGGTCTCTTGGCCTGGAATGGGGAAGCAGAGGGTAAGGATGCACAAAAGTGCTTCTTACTCTTGCAAATCAAAGTCTATTTATCTTTTGGGGTATGAAAAATTAAATGACAACTGTATTGAGACCCTTTACCATTTTACTCTGCATCAAAGTGTATGGTGACTGATATTTAACTTTAAAACTATAAAACTTTAAAACTCTTTAAAACTTTATCCAACTGCAAGCAAAGCAGTTTTTAAGACATGGTTATTTGGGTCTTAGGTAAAAATATATTTCACTCCTGATATTCCTAATATGATATTCTCAGGGATATTACTGGAATTACATTTCTCTAATTTCAGTTAATTTTCAGTCTACAGATTGCACAGGCAGAGTTTCCTAAAGTGGGGGAAATACCTCCTTTTCATGTTGCATAAAAATAGTATATGAAGCTGAATAAAACTGATTTAAGACCAATTTTTATTATTCATTTTATCTTAGCCAGGAAAAACTTTCTAACTAGCTCCTCAGGTATGTTATATGCATGAATCAACACAGGAGTTTAATAAAAGTGCTTTTGTATAGGATTTAGTGAATTTTAGTAAAACAAGGAATATCTTTATCTTTATCTATACAGTATAATGTCTTTTATTCCAGTAAGACCAATTTGGGAGTTACAAATTCACTACAGTTAGTAATTGGTTGATAAAGTAGGTCTTGATGTCTAGTACTAACTTAAAAAAATTATTTTAAGAGCTCCTTTAATAAATATAGAAGACAATACCAGCACAATAGTGAGACAATATTTAGACGGCACTGGTTTTTCATAATAAAAAACATAATGGGAATGAATTTTATACCTTTTTTGTTTATGTATCTATATTTATACTTTATTTCTTTAGAACTAGGAACTGAAATTACCATCTGAAACTTCAGATCATTGTTTAAGGCAAATACTTCATTCACAAGGAGATTCTGATCTAAGTAAATGTGTTGGCTTCTATTTTTTAGGATAAACATATTCTAGTTGATCACAAAATTTGGACCTGAAAGAACAAAGCAACTAAAAAATATCATTGAATATAAGCATGCTAAAATGTTAGCATGCAGGGATTGAAAGTTCCTTCTATGTTACCCTATTTCAAAAAAAAAATATATATATGCAATGTGTTGTAACTCTCTACAACAGTTAGAAAAGTTATTATTAATCACAATTATATTTACATTTTGATTTTTATCAATTTATTTAAATGACAATTGCTTAAATGGTTAAAGTTTTCTAAAAGGAAACATATGCCAGGCACTTAGAATTTGCATTCCAAGAATGTTTTAAATGTCTTTTATTGTCCATACTCTGGCAGACCTCACCAGATCTATTCAATATTAATACTGTTCAACTTTGTTCTGTTTGCTTATCGTATAGCAGTCCACTAAGAACAAAACAACTGCAGGATGCTGAAGCCACCTTTTTTGCTGACTGAAAAACTGGAATGTAACTACCTTTAGTTTTATGGAGAATATGCATGCTTCCATTTTTTTACAGCTGAAACAAAATGATTCCCATATACTCTCCCAGCTGCTGTCCAGGAAGAGCTTGATTTTAGTACCTAAAGAATTTTCTCTTTTACAATTTTTGGAATGTGTCCTGGCCACAAGATCTCTCATGAAAAGTTTCAGAAATAAGACTCAATAAATTATCTGAAATCAAGTATAATATTATTCTTTGTAGAGTTTCATGCTGTTCTGGCCCAGCAGGATGGTAACATTTTGCTCTGTGTGAGGTCTGCAGTGTAAATACCTATTTGAAGATAGATAGAGCCATCATTCTGGCTTTGGTTTCAATGAACCAATAGTCTTACTGAAGTCAATTAAACTGACTCAGTCCAAGATGCAACACTGTTTTAGACAGATGAGTCTTGGTGTGTGTAGGGAAGTTTTTCTTTTCTCGCCTATGTGCTCCTGTCGATATAGGTCCTTAACTTTATGTCTGACAACATCATCAATCTTAAGAAGAAATTTAAGCTAATTTCCTGCTTCGATTTTAAAAAGCCATATATGAAACCATCAAATTATAGTGGTTTAAACTAAACATACTTTGAAAGTCATGTAAAACTTCGAAACATTATTACAGCATGCCTAGTAATGATTGTGGCTGTTGCTGACTAATTTATAACATCTGGCAGGTCATCCTTTAATCTTTAGCCACAAGAAAGTAAAATCCATAGAAGAAAGGTAAGATAAATACTGAAATACACAGTGAAGCGTGTGGCCTACCACTATAGCTTATCAACAAATAGTAAAATGGGTGACAGAGACCTTCTGTATTTCTCTTTATTTATCAAGTAACTGAACAAAGAAGATAAAAAGGCACCCACATGGGTTCGATGAGCAGACAAAAGGAGAAAATACATGACAGTATATTAAGATGTCGCCTTAAGATCACTTGGTACACAAAAAGTTATTTCTAAAAATCATATGCCTACAAGGTTGTTCAGCTGTTGGGTAGAACACATGCGACTCTGGACTATAGTGCTGGATTATGTCATTAAAGAGTTCAGTTTCAATTTTAGGCTAATATGTAAATAGATCATTGTACTAAGGCAGCTGTTAAAGGGACCCCAGGATGAGTTATTTGTTTAGTTGGATGTGTTCAACAATAGCCTTTGTCCCTGAAAGAGCCAGAGCAAACAAATGATTGTAAAAGGGCACACTTGAAAACAATTACTTTTCACCCATTCCTTGACAGCTTCGCTGTGAAACCACCCAAGGTAGAGAGAGCGTCTATGCCTCTGTGGCTACAAGTTAAGTTTTAGAAATGGGGGTATTTCAGTTGGCTGCAGATTCAGTTTGGCTAATGGGAATTAGATCCTTTTAGCATGTTGTGTTTAGAAGCTGCAAAGATATTGCCAAGACAATATAACCTCCTAAATTTTGGTAGTATTTATTTATAATGGTAGTTAATTATCTCGTTACAATACATAAAATTACTAAAATATACCCCAAAATTAAAATATAAAGGCGTGATACCACGGCCAAAGAATTGAACTCAATGCTAGTTCATTACATTAAAGAAAATGTGTTAGTTCAGAAACTGGATTTAATTGCACAGTTGAGCATGCTCAGTATTCCTACCTCGTTGGCTACTATCTATGAAATTTCTTCCTGTAGGAGAATGCTATGCCTGTACCTTCTTGAAAAGTTGCAGAAATCCTTCTTGGTATTTTTTTTTTTTTTCATAAACGAAAACGGGTCCTTTCAAATAGCCATCATCTCTCCTGTACACACATTATGAAATAAGACCCTAACATATATTATAAGCCAGAAAGGCTTAGGGGAAAACAGGGAAACACTGAAGTTTATTATAAAATAACATGTTTTAAAAACTATTAAAACTTGAGAACTAACACAGGTCAAGAATGCACATGCACAGCTATATCACTCTCCTGGTTTGAACAATTTGAGTATTGTTAGTTTATAAAGCACTTGTAATGGAACCAGCAAAGTCTAGTGTACCAAATTTAATTCAGACACATTTTCCAAATGAGTAGGGGTTTGTTGGAGATTGGAAGCACGTAAAACGGAAAGGAATGTGGATAGCTAACGTGGCAGATTTCTTCCTAAAGAATGATTTCTTGAAAAAAAATTTATATAACTCCTCTTAAGGGTTATAACTCCCCTCAGTTCCTCCCCCCACCCCTCCAACTCCCTACTATATTTAGTTAGCAAAGTTTTCATTCCTCATGTTCCTGGAAGAGTTCAGTATTGCAGGGGTCTGCAGATCATTGGTATATTCACAATGCACACTGCAAACAGGGAGACTTAATGGCAAATATTTCTAAACCTTTCTATGAATTTCCTGGTTCCTTTGGGCTCCTGGTAAAACCCTGCAGATGATATGAATGTAGCTTTTTTGTAATTTAATTCAATTACCACACAGGAGCTTAATGACATTGTTTTGAATCAAATGCTGGAATATCTGTTCCCTGAATCTCAAGACTACTGCTGCATATGGTAAGAATAAAGAGAGAGTTGCAGCTGAAAACCTGCAGCAAGACAGTTCTCACTCATCTGGGAATAGAGGGAGTTGGACAAATGCTCCCTCAAAAGGCATGAACATTTGGACAGAGCTGGGGACTGAAAGAGAATGATGTTCTCTAGTTTCACCCATTAGTGAACCAACTAACAAACACAATGGTGTTGTTGTTATTCTTTTGCCATAAGCAACAGGACTCTGTGTGTGGGCAGCAGTTTAGTGGGGAGGAGGATAAGTCGACCCCTTTTTGTCCTATTGATTTTTTCCTATTTGCATGACTTGAGCAAATTAAATGATGCAATATGGCTTTTTGTTACAAAACAAAGTGAGAGATACCACCCAGACACATATGTTGATTCGTAGGAGCTGTTTACATGAGAATAGAGTGAAATCTACCGTGAACTGAGCATAAAAATTAGATTCAGCCTGGGTATTTTTTTTTTTTTTTAAATGCCTGGGCCAGCAAGACTGAAGCACAAGTTTTCCAAGAGTCTCTCAGACCTTGACAACTGCAGTGTTGTAACGGAGGAATTCTTAATTAAACCTAAAATGGGGAAAGGGAGGGGGAGCAAAGACACCTGATTGTTTATTTCACGTGCAGTGATTGTTAATGACGTGATTCTCCACCCCCCCCTTGCAGTACAGTGGATAGCACACGTTGCTGCATCCCATGACAAGAAAGATGTTGCAAACTCAAAAATAAGCTTGCCTTTACGCTCAACCAACACTGTTTCATATTTGTTTAAACTTAAGAACACAAGGAAAGTGTAAATGCATAACTCCTTAAACAAATTTCTAGAGCAGATCTTCCTGGACAACTAACCTGACACCGAAAGCCTGAATTTATAATGTTTCAAAACATTACAAACGGAGGCGGAGAACAATCTCAGTTTTAGGTGACAAATATACCCCAGCAAAATCTTTCCCCAGTTTTTCGGGTTCTCAACTGGAGTACCAGGAGTTCCTTTCCGCAGCGTTTAACTATTGTAATGCAAGACAATCCCTTCTGACGGGGCCGGGGGTGGGGGGGGGTCTTACCCCAACCGAGCTTCAACATCCTGTAAGATTCAATCCTCTCCCTAACCGAGCACGTGGAGAAAACTGCACAAATCCTGTTACCCTAGAAAAATAAACCGGAAACCACAGCCACCTTAATTTACAGTTGCGCCGCAGCCAATGCCCGATTCGATCCCAAACACAGTGTTAATCGCGATTCTTTCAACTATGTACCCCAGCCCAGAACGCGGGTACCACGGGAGCGTCCCTCTTCTGAGACAGGCAGATTTTGCACAGCATCCCGACCACGGACTCCTGGGGCTGGGGGAGCTCTCTGTGCACCCCAGGGAAACACACAGCTCTGATCACGCCAGCACTCCACAAAAGTCATCCAAAAGGACTCTCTAAACCAGCTTCGCCCTTCTCCCAGCCGCCAGCATCTCCGGAGGCACCGGGAACCCGCAGCCAGCCGGCCCGGACGTCAACCTCGCGTCTGTGAGGCGGGTGCGCGCTTACCTTGGTGTCCAGGCGCCCTAGCCCCGGGCTGTCACTCCGCAGGCAGCAGGACAGCCGCGGGTAGAAGCCGCCGCACAGCACCTCTCCCCCACTCAGCAGCTCCAGCTGAGACATCAGCCGCCTGTCTCTCCGTTTCAGGCGCTTCGGGGGGTTCCCATTTAGGCACCTTCGCCTCCTCGCTCCGCTCCCTTCGCTTCTTTCCCCAAACTTAGCATCTCCTTCGAAGAAGCCCAGAGCCACGGCCAACAGCAGCAGCTTAAAGGAGAGCATCTTCAGCATCGTCTGCCCGGAGCGGCAGGGGCTGGGCGCGCGAGGCTGGGGGGGAGCGCCACTGCCCAGCAGGGGCACTAGGGCGCAGCTCCAGGAGGAGGCTGCGGGGGACACTCGAGAGGCAGAGAGCGGTGGCGGGGGCGAAAATAAGTAGAGCGATGCGACTTTGCAAAAAATAAAGGACAAGGCGATGTGTCCGGTGCCTTGGGGGAGTCCGAGGAGCAAGATAAAGTTGTGCGGATGGCACCGTTTGCAGCTGTGCCAGTGTCAGCTGGGTTAGGGGTTTCCTGCCGCGGCTGGCAAGTGGGAGGAGGAGAAGGGGATGGAAAAGGAGGAGGAAGAAGAGGAGGAGAAGACGGCCACAGAGGTTCACTTTTCCGTGTAACGGGAGTTGTTTAGGTGAGACAGTAGCAGGAAGAGAAACGGCGGCGGCGGCGGCGGCGGCGGCGGCGGCGGGGCAGGCGCGGGCAGGGCCAGCGCTGGGCTCCGGATGATGCTGAGGTCTCCTCTGCCGGCGGCTGCAGCTTCTCACGCAGCCTCTCATGTTTCGCTCCCTCTTTTCTTCTTCTTTTTAACTAGCGCGCGGGGAGGTGCTGCCACCGCGCGCCCCTTGACGTCACCGCTCCTCGCGCGCCCCCGCCCGGGCCGGGGGGAGGGGACGGGCGGGGAGGGGAGGGGAGGGGAGGGGGCGGCCCCGGCGCAGGAGCGTCCCCGGGCCCGACGGCCTGGTGGCCGCGGCGGGGCGGGGGCGGGGGCGGGGGCGGGGGCGGGGGCGCGGCCGACCGGGGCGGGACGGAGCGCGCGGGTCTCGCCACGGCGCCCGGCGGGGGGCGTGCGGGGCCCGGGGCGAGGGCGCGGCGCGGAGACGGCTCTTCCGCCCTGTCGCCTCCCCTCAGCCCCCCGCGCTCCCGCTGGGTCAAGGCGGCCCAGCCGAGGCAGGAGAGCGAGCGAGTGAAAGTGGGCCGCGGGAGGTGAGAAGGGGGGGGGCCCTCCAGGCTCCCCCGCCCCCGGCCCCCGCCCGCCCCTCGCCCCGCGCGCGGGGAGGACGAGCCGGGCGGGCTGGGGTTGGCGGGAGGGAGTTTTGCGGCCCCTTTCCCGTCTCCTGGCCGCACGGACTCCCCCCAGCCCCCGGATTTTCAACCTGAATTTCGAGTCGGTAAAGAGCTCCTTTGGCTTCTGATTTAGAGGCGGGAGGCCAACGCAAATGCTGCGAGCCGCCGAATAGGTTAAGACGTTCGAAGACTGTTCGAGAAGAAGTTTCCATCCCCGGCCGGCCGGGGAGCTGCGCGCTCCCGAAGTGGAGCGGGCGCGCGTGCCTGCGGGGGGCGGGGGGGGCGCGCTCCCGGGGCCCGCCGGTGCGCTGGAGACCTCCCCGAGCGCGGGAGCGCAGGTCCGCCCCGTCAGGTGGAGGAGAGGAGGAGCTGGCCGCGCCTTGCCATCAGCGTTCAGTTTAAACGCGGAGAAAAAAGTCCTGGGGAGACTCCCCCGGGAGTGTAGATACCGAGGCCACTACGGAGGCGTTAGTTCTGGAGGAAGAATGAGTAGCAAGATGCGGGCATCCAGAAGCGGGATGCCCCGCGCATCCCAAGTACCCCAGTACAAACCTTTCCCCAGAGAGACAAAGTCTGTAAGCGTTTGTAAAAAGATCTGCACGTTATCGAGAGTGCTGACTTGGTGTTACCGGGATCCCCGCAAGTTGACATGAGGAGGAGCCAGTACAGGGTCGCACGCTCAATGTGCTTTCTGCCCTTGTGAGCATTTAACAGGGCAGGAGATTTTCTGGTAGGTAGGATTTTGGAGAGCAGATAAGGCAGTTGTCCCGTTTTGGCAATGGAAGAATAGTCCCCATATTTGGGTTGGCTTCGCTTCTCGGGTATAAACTTCGCCCGGCCCACGTGAAAGTTGGTGATGGTGGATTAAGCTAATTACTGTTAAAGTGGCCACAGTGCCTAGATAAGGCTGCTTCTGCGCCTTTCGATTTCTGGACCCAGGTTTACCAGTGGAGCGAAGATTTTTCCACGGAAGTGATGACCGATTAGAATAACCAAAAAAAAAAAAAAAAAAAAAAATCTGCTGCGATATTTGGTCCAGTCCTGAGCTCAGTGCAGGTCCGGGATGACATACTTAGCATTTCTCTCAGGGGCTCTTGTATACATGGCTTCTTTATGTGTCCCACAGACTGCCGTATCTGACATTCTTCCTGCATTGAGGACTTTTAATATAAAATAAATCATAGAGCTAAAAGGACTTAAGACTTTAAACTCATTTAATAAACGGGAGAAGACAGACATTCCACCAAGATTAAATCACTTGCATAATCTCATGTAATTAGGTAGCTTAAAAACCAGGACTCGGGGGGCCCAATCTAGGTTGTTTTCCACTATCCAATACTTTATTCCCAAATACCCAATTTTATGTTCTATTTCCAAAATAAAAATCCTTTTAGAATTATATTTCAGTGGTTTCAGCTCCCACTCTATGTGATGAATTCATCTTAGTAGTTTTGGAACAGGCTTTCCTTATGATTTGTGCTTCGAGACTAAAGACATTGAAAAGGTAAATTAATTTGGTTTTTGAAAATTTTGTGGCTTTTATAATCTGTGACCCTATGGTTTAAGAATAGAGTTTATAAAAGATTACTGAAATGAGATAAACATGTTCTTCCTTGATACATGGGAGCTAGAATTGATCCTATACATTGTTAGTCATGACGGTATCATGACGGTAAATAAATGGAGTCAGTGATGAGATAGCTGAGCTTATTCTCAGTGCCACTGATAAAATTTCCAAAAAGTCTATGAGCAGTGCCATAGAAGTTAACTAACTTCTGATTCTTTCTTTCTTCTTTCTTTCTTTCTTTCTTTCTTTCTTTCTTTCTTTCTTTCTTTCTTTCTTTCTTTCTGCAGGGGGGAAGTTGCATAGTTCACATATAGCCAACTTGACAGCAGAATATTTAGGAATCAAAAATTTTGTTTGTTTCTTAAGAGTAATCCTTGAAGGTCCACTTGGATATAGTGAACCATGTGTACACTCGAATGTGAAAATGATCTTCCATCAAAGAAATCTGTCTCTTCAGCGAAATCAACAGAAGTGGTTCAAAGAAGAGACCCTCTATCTGACCAAACTCAGCCAGACAAATTAAATCAGCCTTTTTGAGCAAGGAGTAAAGCTGTGCAAGGGTGGCCTGATCACCCCTTTCTGCCTGCACCAGCACTGACCTGCCCCCTCTAGTTTTGCCCCCTATGTGCAAATCATGCCCTGTACAAGGGCACCTCGCTGAGATAGCCAATGAGACCTGAAATCCTGCCAAGCTCCACTGATCAAGCTCAGTTTATGGGTATAAGGCTGTGTCTACTCAGGCAGTGTGGCTCCTTTTCTAAGTTGTACCAAGGCACTCTGTGTGGGCCGGGGGCAATTCTAACCATACCAGTACCATATCCCAGTTCTACCCAGGATTCCTTACCTCTGACAGAATGAAGATTTTCATGAACAGATTAGGTTTATCGTAAAAGATGAATTATTTGACCCAAATTGAAATTAATTTCATAGATAAAGCTCAAAATATTGCTATGGATATGAATTGTTTATATGTATTTATATGTGTATGTATATATTACTATGGATGTGAATTATATTTGTAGGTATTTTTATGCATAAAAAAGTTATGTGGGTACACATTTCTATGTGTCAAAAAT
Organism: Canis aureus; assembly: GCF_053574225.1. Taxonomy (NCBI): domain Eukaryota; kingdom Metazoa; phylum Chordata; class Mammalia; order Carnivora; family Canidae; genus Canis; species Canis aureus. The sequence goes on along the minus strand of NC_135623.1, from coordinate 50,046,706 downwards.
TAGCACAACTTAAACTTAGTAAATGTTGAAAATAAAACTATTTTAGGTATTGGAAATGGATTTCTGGTCTTCACAGAAATACATACTATTACATTTCAACAAATATGTATTAAGTGCCAAGTACTTATATACATGTATACAGTCATGACAAATAATATACCCTGCTTCTAGATAATTTGTTCTCTAGCAAGGAGGACAAAAGATAAGGTCACAAAATAACTTATGATTTTATAAATTGTGGTGAGGGCTGTGAGACATGCCAAGATGGAGAATAATAAGCACACTTACCTCACATTAAGTGACTGGAGAAAAGTCTCTGTGAAAATGACATTCAGTTGAGACCTGAGGTGAGTTGGTATGAGTTTATGGTGTAATTCCACCTTGACGTTTAAAGTATAGAAGCATTTGAATTCAGAACAGAATATGAGACATTTAAGGGAAAGCACAGAATAAAGACGTAAATAAGAAAGGTGAGAGATTAAATTCATAGTTTAGTTTATAAACTCTAGGTAACTAATGAAGTTATATTCATGTATTTTTCGTTTCCTTTTGCGAGTACCTAGTTCTCATTTTTTGTCTTTCTTTAAATTGTGAGTTTTTATTCAACTTCTAGGGATTATTGTAGTTTGAATGGCCATGCATGATAATGGCCATTGCATCTTACCTAACCAGCACTTAGGTGTTATGTTTTTGTTTTCATTTGTGCCTGTTGATAACTGTCAAGATTTTTTTCATTTGTGGAGTTAAATATCCATGAGATTTTAAGCTCTGTGAGGGTAGGAATTATATTTCCTTCTTGTTTGGCTTCCCAGCGAAGAGTCTTATCAGTGTTATACATTTCATACTTATCAACCTACTCATACAGTGTCATACGCCAGCCTCACCGTGCCAGGACCAGTCTCTTCGTAAATTCTGCTGGCTGACCAGTCTTTCTCGACTTAATACTTTTAAAGGTTTAAAATGGAAAAATATTTGGATTATAAAAAATCCAAGTTATTAAACAGAAGGGAGCACACAACTTAAAGCACACTATCATGAAAGAATTTCAGGAGATACCACTACAAAGTGTGGCTCCATGGAGGAAAGGCAGCCAACAAAGCCAAAGAAAATCACATAGCTTTTTAAAATTAAAGATTCGTTATAGTTCAAGCACACTGATTCAATGGTAGGGCTGCTAATAATGGTTTTTCTACAGTTATTCAGTCTTCCTTTCAAAAATTGGCACTCTGCTCTGGGCACTGGGCATTTAGTAGTCAACAGTGATTCTCTTGGGAGCTTGTATGCTACTGGAGAAGGCAGTAGATAACAAATGGATAGAAAGTATGCCATGAGGTGATGTGTGCTATAGAGGAAAGGGATTATGGGGAAAGACAAGGCAGGAGTTGAGAGAAATAATAATTAGGAAAGTCAGGAAATAATAGGAAAGATGTCTTCAGAGGCATGGGCAGAGACTTGAAGTAGTGAGCCACATCCGCGCAGATGTCTACAAGCATAGGGAACGGCAAGTCAAAGACCAGGAAGCAAGCATGCTTGGTATGTCTAAGGATTAGCAAAGAGACCAGTATGGCTGGAACAGAGTGGGTGACAGAGGAAATGACGAGAAGTAGCAAGGGCAGGGCAGACATCACACAGGGTTTTGTAAGCTGTGTTTCAGACTTTGGCTTTTACTCTGAATGAATGATTATCTCTGGGGGTCCTCATCAGAGGTAAAGAAACTGCTGGTTATTTCCTGTATCTACAGAATGAATTAAATATAAGGCATTGGTTAAATGGGTGTCAGGAAACTGAAAAAAGCAAAAAGGGAGCACTGAAGTAAAAACAGTAACTGCAGGGAGCAGCTCCCATCCTTAGGGAGTGAGGAACAAAAGAGGAATTGGGGTTTACAGAACTCAGAAGCTGACCTCTTTATCCATTCATCTTTCGATGGACTGTGTATACAATGGAATATTACTCAGCCATTAGAAACGACAAATACTAATTGCTTCGCGGTGGAGGGACCTGGAGGGTATTATGCTGAGTGAAATAAGTCAATCAGAAATGGACAAACATTATATGGTCTCATTCATTTGGGGAATATAAAAATTAGTGAAAGGGAAAGGAGAGAAAATGAGTGAAAATATAAGTGAGGGTGACAAAACATGACAGACACCTAACTCTGGGAAATGAACAAGGGGTAGTGGAAGGGGAGGTGGAGGGGGGTTGGGATGACTGGGTGATGGGCACTGAGGGGGACACTTAGCGGGATGAGCACTGGGTGTTATGCTATATGTTGGCAAATTGAACTCCAGTAAAAAAAAAATTAAAAAAAAAAAAAAAAGCTGACCTCTGAGATCCTGAGGGCACCTTGGAGATAGGGCTGCTGCCCAGCTCCATGGGGGGTACCGTCCAGGATGGTGAAATGAGGTTAGTTCTGGGAGTGCTAGAAGAAAGCTGGGGACTGGAGCCACATGCCACTAACAGGATGTATTTGTTTTGTAAGGCTGCCATCACGAAGTACCACAAACTAGGTGGTTTAAAACAACCAGCTCTGGAAAGCTGTAAGTCTGAAATCTAAGTGTTAGCAATGTGCCACTTGTAAGGGCTATGAGGGAGAATCTGTTCTGCACCTCTCTCCTAGTTCTCATAGGCCCAGGAGTTCTTTTCCTTGGTTTGTAGATGGACTTCCCTTTATGTCCTCATAGCATATCCCTATGTCCATATCTGTCTGTGTGTCCATATTGCTCCTTTTTATAAAACACCAGTCCCTGGATGAAGGTCCACCTCTTCTTGATCATCTGCAAAGACCTTATTTGAAAATAAGGGCACATTCATAGATACTGGGGAGTAAGCCTTTAATATCTTTTGAGGGGGGACACAATTCAGTGCACAACACAATATAAAGAAAGGGTCATTGCCAGGAGGATGCAGACAGGAACATGCATCCTTCCTGCCATCCTTTTTTTTTTTTTTTAAAGATTTTTTTTATTCATGAGACACACACACACACACACACAGAGGCAGAGACACAGGCGGAGGGAGAAGCAGGCTCCATGCAGGGAGCCTGACGTGGGACTTGATCCCGAGACTCCAGTATCACACCCTGGGCTGAAGGCGGTGCTAAACCTCTGAGCCACTCGGGCTGCTCTCCTGCCATCCTTTTACCTTCGATAGCCATGTATAACTTCTGACTCCCCCCAAACTTAACTATTAATATAGCCTATTGTGACTAGAAGCCTTACCAATAACATAAACACTCAATTAGCACATATTTTGTATGTTATATGCATTTTATGCTGTATTCTATTTATGGTTATTCTTATAAGCAAGAGAAAATACAGTACTGTATTGTTTTCACTGAAAAAAAAATCAGTGTGTAAGTGGACCTGCACAGTTTCAGCCCATGTTGTTCAAGAGTCAGCTGCATTGCCTAAATGTCCTTTTATTATGTAGAATCTGTAGTAATGTCACCTCTCTCATTTCTGATATTGATAATTTGTGTCTCTGTCTTGCTTCAGCGTGATCAATGTGGCTGAAAATTTATCAATTTTACTGGTTTTCTCAAAGAATCAGACTTTGGTTTCATTGATTTTTCTCCATTACTTTGTTGTTAGTTGATTTCCCCTTTGATCTTTATTTTTTACTCTGTTTTGCTTACTTTGGGTTTTTATTTGCTCTGATTTTGCTGGTTGCTTAAAATGGAATCTGAAGTCATTAATTTGGGACCTCTCTCTCTAAATGTATGCATCTAGCACTATACATTTCCCTCTTTGTACTGCTTTAACCACATGCTACAAATTTTAAAATGCTACGTTTTCAGTTTCAATCAGTTCAAAATACTTTCCATTATTTCTTTTGAGTCTTTTTTTTTTTTTTTAAGATTTTAATTTATTTATTCATGAGAGACACAGAGAGAGAGGCAGAGTGAGAAGCAGGCTCCTCGCAGGGAGCCTGATGTGGGACCTGATCCCAGGACTCCAGGATCACACCATGGGCTGAAGGCAGGCGCTTAACCGCTGAGCCACCCAGGCATCCCTACTTTTGAGTCTTTGAATCAGAGGTTATTTAAAATGTTTTATTTCGTTTCCAAATATTTGTGATATTTTTGAGGCCTTTCTGACATTGATTCATATTCAATTACATTGTAGTGAGAGGATATAATATGCACAAACTGATTATTTTAAAAAAATCTTGAGACTTTTTATGGGTAGAACAATGTCTATCTTGGTAAACATTCTGTGTAAAATTGAAAACAATGTATATTTTGGGTGGAGTGTTGCATCAATGTTTATCAGGTTGATTTAGTAGATAGTGTTGTTCAGTGTTTTGCCTCCTTACTAATTTTCTGTCTACATGTTCTATTGGTCATTGAGAGACAGAAATATTGACATTTCTGACTATGGTAAGAATTTTTATGTTTCTTCTTACAGTTCTATCAGTCTTTGTTTCATATATTTTCAAGTTCTGTTAACTGAGTGTATAAATATTTAAGATTGTTATGTCTCGGGATCCCTGGGTGGCGCGGCGGTTTGGCGCCTGCCTTTGGCCCGGGGCGCGATCCTGGGGACCCGGGATCGAGTCCCGCGTCGGGCTCCCGGTGCATGGAGCCTGCTTCTCCCTCTGCCTGTGTCTCTGCCTCTCTCTCTCTCTCTGTGACTATCATAAATAAATAAAAAAAAAAAATTTAAAAAAAAAAAGATTGTTATGTCTCTCTGATGAATCATCCCCTTTGTCATCATGAAATGTCCTTTATCTTTGGGAATGATCTTTGCTCTAATATGTACTTTATTACTAATACAACCACTCTTTTTTTTTCTTTTGATTAGTATTAATAGGCTTTCCCCCATCCTATTGTTTTTACTTTATTTCTGTCTTTATATTTAAGGTGCATTTATTGTAGGCAGCATATAGTTGAGTTTTGTTTATTTTTGCCAATAAGGCAAACTATGACTTTTATTTGAGGTGTTTAGACCCTTTATATTTGATTTAAGTACTGATTCAGTTTGGTTTAAAATCCTTTACCTTACTATTTGCTTTTTATTCTATTTATTCTTTATTTGCTTGTTATTCTTTTTCTCTTTTTTTAGATTGAGTATTTTTATTTATTCCCTGCAGGGAGATTTGAAAATAAGAATAAAAGTTTTATCTTCACACATATACCATTTCTGATGCTTTTCATTCCTTAACATAGATCCAGATTTTTATCTGGCATGATTTTGCTTGTGTCTGAAGAACATGTCTTTTTTTTTTTTTTTTTATGATAGTCACACACAGAGAGAGAGAGAGAGAGGCAGAGACATAGGCAGAGGGAGAAGCAGGCTCCATGCACCGGGAGCCCGATGTGGGATTCGATCCCGGGTCTCCAGGATCGCACCCTGGGCCAAAGGCAGGCGTCAAACTGCTGCGCCACCCAGGGATCCCCTGAAGAACATGTCTTAACAGTTTTTGTAAATAAGGGTCTAATTGTGATTATTTAATTTTTAGTTTTGGGCTGTCTGGAAAAATCTTTCTTGTGCCTTGGTTTTTGAGAGGTATTTGTGCTGGGTATAGAATTTGGGGCTGACTATTCCACCCCTCACTGCCAGTACTTTAAAGATACTGTTTTACTGTCTTAATTATATTTTCCAACAAGAACTCATTCTCATTCTTAACTATCTACTTTTGTATATTATGTGTCTTTTTTCTCTGGTTGCTTGTCACATTTTCCCCTTTTTAGTGAGTTTTAGCTCTTTAATTCTAATATATCTTGGTGTAGTTTTCTTCATAGTTCTTGTGTTTGGGGTTTGTTGAGATTCTTAGATTTGTTGGTCTACAGTTTCATCAAATTTGGAAAAATTTCTGTCCATTATGTCTTCCAATATCCAACCCCCCTCCTCTGGGAATTCTAATTATATGTATATTAGACCAGTTGTATTCTACAGCTTATTGGTGCACCTTTATTTTATCTTATTTTATTTTATTTTATTTTATTTTATTTTATTTATTTTATTTTATTTTATTTTATTTTATTTTTAGTCTTTATTCTCTCTGTATTTTATGTTAGGTGAATTCTATATATTTAAGTTTACTAGTCTTTAATTCTGCAATGTGTAAACTGCTATTTATCCCATCCCAGATATTTTTTATTTCAGGCATTACACTTTTCATCTCAAAAAGTTTGATTTCAGCCTTCTTTTTTTTTTTTTTTCAGCCTTCTTAATATTTTCAAATTTGTAGAGGAAAGATTGAGCAGGTAAAGTACTTTCTTGAACATATGCAATATAGTTGCACAACTGTTTTGATGTCATTGTTTGACAATTCTATCATCTGTGGCCACTTTCTGGAACTGTGTTTACTTAGTGATTTTTGTCTTTGTTATGGTTTATATTATCCAATTTCTTTGCATGCCTGCTAGTTTTTTATTTAATCCCAAATATTTTTTACCTTGTTAGATGCTTAATATTCCTATAAACATTCTTGAGCTTTGCTCTGAAGTACAGTTAAATGACTTGTTAACAGTTTGATCTTTTTAAGCTTGCTTTTAAACAGTGTTAGGTGAAGCTAGAATTACCTTTAATCTAAGGCTAATTTTCTCCACTACTGAAGTGATATCATTGTAGATGCTCTTTCTGATTTTCCTTTCATTATGAAGTTTGTAGCTATTTGGAGCATGTACTATTCTTGGACTTGTCTGAGTTCTAGGTATCTGCTCCTTTCAAGTGGTTCTTTCCCTTTCCTCTGGCAATTTCCCCATAGTCATATGCTACTAAAAACCCAGCTGAAGACTTGAGGGGTATCCTCTATGGATTTGCAAAGCTCTCTTTCTGTGCAGCTGTCTCATCTCTGGGACTTGGCGTTTTGAACTCCACCTCTTGGCCTCTCTAGATTCCATGTGTCTTTTCTGTCAACTCAAGGCTATTGCCTGCTTCTGTTTGGATTCCCTCCCCGGCACTGCAGCCTGGAAATTCTGTCTAGGCAGTATGATGGGGATAGTCAGAGAGCTCACCTAGCTCTCAGAGATCAACATTCTCTACTTACTTAGTTGATATACAATACCTGAATATCTTGTCTGGTATTTTCGTTTTCATGGTTATAACATTATAATATTACCTGTTGAGTTGTTTCAGGTGGTACAGTGAATCTGGTCCCTCTTACTCCATCTTGGCTAGAAGCAGGCATCCAATGGTATCTTTTTTGTGTGTGAAAAAGTTTTTGATGACCAATTCAATTTTTTGATTTAGAAAATAATGGTAACCAAGTTAGTGGAAGATTCATTTCAGTTTCTTATTGCCAGCCAATGTTCATGTCTTTCTTCCTCCTTAGACCTATAGCTTTATATAATCTGTACCCTCATGAAGTAATTGGCAAGAGTTTATTTCAGTCTTTTACCATTTTTGCTCTTCATTATAGCTAATGATCCTAACTGTATTTCTCCTTCTATCAAGCCCTTTTAGCTCTGTCTACCATCTTTTTTGTTCAGACTCATGCCAGACCTTCTTCCTGGCTCTGTTATTACCCTGGGGAACCCTGACTCTCAGAATGTTTTTCCTGTATGCTCCAACAGCAGCAGTTATTTATTTTGTTTATGCTGAACAGTGTATTAAATTTATTTAGAAAACACACAAAAAAAACTTCGCTTACTTTTTTTTTTTTTTTTCTGCCTAGAGGGTAACACCTGGCTGCTGTGTATTCTGAATATAAGGATGAGGAAATAGCAGACTTTAAGTACATGCTTCTGTTTTCAGCCCTCTGTTATACTCTGCTGCCATCACACCTGGCATCCTTGAGTCAATAACCCCTCATAAGTTCTAAAAGGCAGGATGGCCCCTTCGTTGGCTGCAGCCTCTTTCTATTTATTCTGGACTGTGTCTTTTCCTAGCCTACTTAACTTTTCCTCTCACTTTCCACCTCCCATAACTGTGTTGAAATAGTTCATCCATTGGTAACTCCCTCATGTCCTTCTTCCTGCTCTGTGTTTACCTCTTCCTTTTAAACTGATATATTCTAATTTTAATGGGTTCTGAGGAATGAGGGGAAACGAATTCATATGCTCAGTTTGTAATCTTGAACGGGCACCGATTGCTGTTTAGTTACTAAAGCTAAGGATTAGTTTTTGTTACTTATAGGTCTTTCACACTACTGACCAATTCCTTTCCCTGAAGCTGTGTCTTTCCTTATTTTAGTAACTCCAATCTCAAATGATTTTCCTTTTATTTACCTGGATTCTACTCCTCAGTCTTCACTTCCTTTCTACACCTCTTACATGTTTCTATCCCCTGGACTTACATTCTTGATCCTCTGCTCTGCTGAGTATACCTGTTGAACACTTGCACTTTGATATTTCAAACTCAGCACACCCCACCCAGACCTGTCAACTTCACTCCTAAATCTGCTCCTCATCTGTACCTTCTACTTTGGTGAACAGCACTTCTATACCTCTAATCACTAAGCCAGAAACCTAGGAGCCATCTGTCCTCCCTCTTTCAAATACAACATCTTGCCTGTAACATCTTGCCTCTATCCCTTTACCTTCTGCCTCTTTTATTGCCATTATTCTTAATTTTTACTATAGGAAAATTTAATCATGGTAAAATGTGTCTATCACTCAGTTTCAACAATCACCAGAAGTTGGCTAATATTGTTTCATTTCTATTCCCTTCTTATTTTGTCCTTCCGCTGGATTATTTTAAAACAAGTACCAGGTTGTCATCTCATTTATCAGTAAAAAATTCAGTTCATTTCTAAAGGGAAAAGATTTTTTAAAACCTAGGCACAACACCTTTATCATCATAAAATAATAACATTTCCTTAATAATATATTTATATATCCAGTAAGTGTTTATATTTCCTGGGTTGTCTTATAGTTTCTTGTTTTTACAGTAGATCGGTTCAAATCTGAAACTAAGCAAGTACCACACATTGCATTTGCTTTATATTTCTTTATCGAGTCTCATTTAGTTTAGAGATTCTTCCTCCTTTTTGTTTTTCCTTTCTATTTGTTTGCTGAATGAATCTGGTCATCTTTCCTATAGAATTTCCCACATTGTGGATTTTTCTGATTGTATCCTCATGGTATCTTTAAAGATATTTCTCTATCTCTATAATGTCTATAAACTCATATTTAGATCTAGAAGCTTGATTAGAATTTTTGTAAGAATGCTCTATGGATGGTTACTATTTCGTCATTTCAGGGGGCATATAATAAACAAGCTTCTTTTTTTGTTTTTTGTTTTTGTTTTTTTAATAAATTAATTTTATATTGGTGTTCAACTTACCAACATACAGAATAACACCCAGTGCTCATCCCGTCAAGTGTCCCCCTCAGTGCCCATCACCCACTCACCCCCACCCCCCACCCTCCTCCCATTCCACCACCCCTAGCTCGTTTCCCAGAGTTAGGAGTCTTTATGTTCTGTCTCCCTTTCTGATATTTCCCACACATTTCTTCTCCCTTCCCTTATATTCCCTTTCACTATTATTTATATTCCCCAAATGAATGAGAACATACACTGTTTGTCCTTCTCCGATTGACTTACTTCACTCAGCAGAATACCCTCCAGTTCCATCCACGTTGAAGCAAATGGTGGGTATTTGTCGTTTCTAATGGCTGAGTAAAATTCCATTGTATACATAGACCACATCTTCTTTATCCATTCATCTTTCGATGGACACCGAGGCTCCTTCCACAGTTTGGCTATTGTGGACATTGCTGCTAGAAACATTGGGGTGAAGGTGTCCCGGCGTATCATTGCATCTGAATCTTTGGGGTAAATCCCCAACAGTGCAATTGCTGGGTCGTAGGGCAGGTCTATTTTTAACTCTTTGAGGAACCTCCACACGGTTTTCCAGAGTGGCTGCACCAGTTCACATTCCCACCAACAGTGTAAGAGGGTTCCCTTTTCTCCGCATCCTCTCCAACATTTGTTGTTTCCTGCCTTGTTAATTTGCCCCATTCTCACTGGTGTGAGGTGGTATCTCATTGTGGTTTTGATTTGTATTTCCCTGATGGCAGGTGATGCAGAGCATTTTCGTGGCTTAGTGTGTTATCACACTAATCCAGCCTTTAAAAAAATCCCTATAGTGTTTCATCTAGTGGTTTCTCCAGTTATTGATAAGTATTGTGTAGGTCCATTATTTATTAGGAACCCATCATTTCTTACCAGATTTACTTCAACAATTTCTTAAGGTTTCTACACTTATAATTTCTTTCTCTAACTTGTCTTCTTTATACCCACTGCGACTAAATGGATTTTTGTATGCTACAAATAATTTCATATGATTCCCCTGGATAAAATTCTTCAGTAAATTTTTAGTGAATTCAGAATAAAATCTATAGTAAGATACACAAAAGACTTTACCTCTGGTCCCTGCTCCATTTATATTCCATTTATATTTAATTTATTCATAATTAATTTTAGTTATTTTGCTACATATCATTTGTTGTAAAACAACTTTTAAAAAACCACAGGTTAATTAGGTCTTTTTTCTTATACATTACACATTATACTTACTTATTTAATTTAACTGAATAAAGTTTTATTGCTATATATAAATTCCCTAAGAGCAGGAGCACCAGTTAGCAGATGGCATTTACATGTGTTTCTTTACAGATAGTTGACCTTTACTAAATACATACAGTTGATTCTTAATCATGTTGAATCACTGATGGAATGATGGAATCATGTCGGAGTCAGATGGATTCTTTTTGATTTTTAAAGATTTATTTATTTATTTATTCATGATAGACAGAGAGAGAGAGAGAGAGAGAGGTAGAGACACAAGCAGGCTCCATGCTGGGAGCCCGACGTGGGACTCTATCCTGGCACTCCAGGGTCGCCCCCCGCCCCCCCCCTCCGGACCAAAGGCAGGCGCTAAACCGCGGAGCCACCCAGGGATCCCCCAGGTGGATTCTATCTGCAGCATTCACGGTACTTCATCACAGCTGCAAGGACTGTAACCTGCCTTTATCACCAGGCTCTTTTATGTAGCCAGCTCCACATCTAATTTTTTTTTTTTTTTGTCTCCAAAAACTTTGCTCATGTGCCCTTGAAAATCCTCAATTCACTGATTTGCTCTCTGCTCATTGAATGGAGTAGGTCTCAGAGAGAGGGACTATTAGAACGGAGGTCCATGGGTGCCTGCAACAGGAGTTTCTTGCATATATTTCTCATGATGGCTAGAAGTAGAAGTTATGTCTCTTGGAATTGTTACTGATTCAAACTTATTTTTATTTTTTAAAGATTTTATTTATTTATTCATAGACAGTGAGAGAGAGAGAGAGAGAGAAGCAGAGACACAGGCAGAGGGAGAAGCAGGCTCCATGCAGGGAGCCCGACGTGGGACTTGATCCCAGGTCTCCGGGATCATGCCCTGGGCTGCAGGCGGCGCTAAACCGCTACACCACCGGGGCTGCCCTCAAACTTATTTTTAAAAAGCAGTTTTATTTAACGGTAGTGACTTAAAGTGTTATTTTTATAGTATATGCTAGACTTTTTCTTAGTAAATGTCAATTTCTTAAAATACCTGAATCAGCTGCAGTGTTATAATTTGCTAATACATTTTACTTCAATGGAATTGGAAGGGTGAGCTAATGGGACCAGAGGGTGTTCAGAAATGGTACTTAATTATAAAATAATGGAAAATAGTCTACATCATGAAATGACCTCATAAACAGAATTACAACTGAGATGATTCAGTAATTAATGATTACATCAAGTAAATTAACTCATTTGTATCTCAACCCTACGTAAATGATGTAAAAAAGTATAATACCTTAACTATGTAGACAATTAATAAAATATGTAAGACATTATAAATCCACAGAATTGAAAGCCCACACAGCTATAGAATTCTTTTTGTGTGCATTAGGTGTTTTGGAAACTGAGCATTAATTTTCTGGCTTTGACTCATATCAAGACCACCCTGTAGCAAAATTTAATTCGTCAATGAGTATCTATTTATCATTTAGCTAAATATTTGGCAACTAAGCCACCAAAATAACATATGCAAATGAACTTTACTAATTATTGAATGAAAACATGCTCTATTTCTAGATGTGTTTAATTCAAGAGTAATGTAAAAATACTAAGACTTACTTATTCAAAACAGGCTACCTTAATCAAGATGAAGACCTAATTCTCAAAGATGCCAAGCTGTGTACAATTTTCTCAATTTGACAATCTGGCAAAACATTTCTTTAGAAATGAGAAATATGAATCTAATTAAATCAAAGTTAAATATGTAATCATTTAAACATTTTCAAGTAAACATTTAAAACATTATTTATCTTAAACATAATTGTCCTGGAGAAAATTTATGTTATAGAAACCTTTATCATATAGTTTAAAATGTGGATTTGCAGTAGTCTTGTGGTTATTGGTCTGGACGGGGACAGATACATTTATTTGTAAAAGAATGTTCTAACTAAAACAAAAACTTAGCATTTAAATTTTAGGGCCAAAGAAATCATTACATCTAAGGCAACAATATATCAAAATTTGATAGAATATGATATAGTTAAAAAATTATTTGTGTGGGGTGGTTTGAGACCACAAATTTGGCCTTATTCTAAAATTCATGAATTGCATGTACCCTTTTATTTTCAAAATGGGTGGTTTACTCATCAAAGAAATCCTTCAGTTCTTTGTTGGAAATGTGTCTAAATGTTATGTCCTGGCCAAGGGCATGAAGTTCTGCAAACATTTTCACTTATTAATAATTATAAACACCTGGGCATTTTGTAGACATTACAGATATTTTTACATGCACAAATTTAGAATAAATGTTGGATGAGAAAGAAAGCTTTCTAACTTTAAAATCTATTTGTATTTCATAAGACCATAGGTTCCACAAGATTCAATCTTTTGGTGTTTTGGTTTGTTTACCTTACATAAAATGTGATTTTTCTATTTAAAATATCTGAAATATATATTCTCAAATATCAACTAGTTTTTGAAATATGTTTGGATAATTTAAGTGTAAATTAACCCAAATGTCAGGATTTCATATCCTTTAAAACAGATGACTTTTCCCCCCCTTTTTGGTAAAGAAATGGAGAATTGTGGGTTTATTCTTGGGAGCATGAATTTAAAACATACTGAGCTAGACTTCATTTTCCTATGAAAAATAATTCTATTTTAATCATCAAATGTACATTGTTTATTGCTTTTAAAGAATAACTTAACATGAGGAAGAATACGCACCTGAGGAAGTATAATTTTATTTTGCTCCTGAAGAAGTGAGAGGCTCTGCATGTGAAACCAACACAAAGGCCAGCAGTACACATGAGATAGTCCTAAAATGAAGTCTTTACTCACAGGAAAAGAAACGTTTAAAAGTGTGTTGATCTTGTGAAGTATGGATATTGATTCAGTGTCTCTTCAGGAAAAACTTAGATCATATTTCTGAAGTTTTTGTTACATTCTGTAAAATTTTAACCCATTATCTCATTTCTTTAAAAACTAGGATTTTCCTCTTTCTTCATCTTTGGTGAGACATAATGAATTTCTCCATTCCTTATGTGCTATTCTATGTATACAGATGAGTGGCTATTTTTTCATATTGGTTCTTCTAAGAGCTTTCTCTCTTTAACTGCCTATGTGACATTGCTTTCTAGTCCATTTGATCAATTACTCTTGTGAAATCAAAGTTTCTTGAAGCAAAGAGTTGTATTTGAGCTGTATTTATGCCGGGCACAGCAGTAAGTGTTTTGCATCTATCATCTCATTTAATCATTATAGCAACCCCACACTGAAATAAATACATTTTACATGAAAGAAACAAAAACTCAGTGACCTGAGGATAATTTCTAATGGCCATATACCTGGTAAATCACAGAGCTATGGTACAAACACAGACATGTCCAAAGACCATGTTCATGATGGTGCTTCCAAAAGAGCTTGTGGTTTGTATTATCATTTTATACTAAACACAGATGTCCCAGTATGGTGCTTATCTTCTCATTATTGATGTGAGACTACGTCTTTCTGTATATGCACAGCTGAGGATTCTTGGTACTTATTTTCATCACATGTTTTTAAAGTCTGAAGCTCATTGCAGATATAAGTTCTTGGTCATTGTGAAACAAATAACACAACTTGTTTCTCTAATTCTCCTTGTTTCCACTGACCCCTTTCTTTACTTCATGTCCTCTACCTCCTCTGGAGCTAATACCCTGTGCTTTGTCATCACCTCTGGTTTGATATTTTTCCATTTGACTACATCTTCTCTATTAATTATATATGCTTTGTGATAATATCATTACAAACTTAAAACATATTTATTACCTCATAGTTTCTATGTGTTAGGAGTACAGACTCAGCTTTAGGGTCTCTCAGTGTTGCCAAAAAGGTGTTGACTGGGGATCCAGTCTAAACTGAGGCAAGACTGGAGAAGGATCTGTTTTTAAGCTCATGTGATTGTTGGCAGATTGCAGTTTTTTACAGGTTGTTGGATTGAAAGCCTTAGTTTCAGGGCTTTTGGGTGGCTCAGTCAGTTAAGTGTCTGCTTTTGGCTCAGGTCATGATCCCAGGGTCCTGGGATCGAGCCCTGAGTCGTGTGGAGGCCGAGAAAATTAGGGCCATTCAAGTTTAACATTGGCACGAGTATAGCCATTGTAGCTTCGGCAGCCATCTCAGGCCACTGTGACCAGGCCACGGTGACCAGGAACTGAACTCTACCTTACCTTGGCTACAGAAAAAAACCACAAAGCATGCCCTTATGGGAATAAGGAAGCAAGAGCTTGTGAGACCTCTTTACTGGAGATTCTCACACCCCCACCTTACCCTTAGACCAGCCCATAAAAACCCAGCTGTAACCCATCTCAGGGTCCAAGTCCCTGCTCCGCTGTGTCGGGTATACTTGGACCCAATCTCGAGCTTGTTAATAAACCCTCATGTACTTGAATCAGTGTCGGCTCCTTAGTGGTTTTCTCGGATTCGCAATCTTGGGCACAACAAGTTGGGCTCCCTGCTTGGCGGGAAGCCTATTTCTCCCTCTCCCTCTGCCATTCCTCCTGCTTATGATCTTTGGCTCTCTCTCTCTCTCTGTCAAATAAATAAATAAAATCTTTACAAAAATAAAAATGGGTGATGGGCACTGAGGGGGCACTTGATGGGATGAGCACTGTGTTATACTATATGTTGGCAAATTGAACTCCAATAAAAAAATATATATAAAAGATATGTATATAAAAGATAAACATGGTCATGTAAAAAAACGAACAAAAAAAACAAAAAAAGAAAGAGAGGAAGCCTTAGTTTCTTGTTGACTGCTGGCAAGAGGACATTTTCAGTTACTTATTACATGGCCCTTGACATGAGTGCATGGTTCAGCTCACAATGTGGCAGCTTGCTTCTTCAAACTTGCAAAGAAGACAAGGTTCCTCTTAAGATGGCCATTATAGTCTTGTGTAATGTAATCATGTTCATCTTGTTACCTTTGCTGTATTCTATTGGTTAGAAGCAATTGATAGGTCCTACTTACTCTCAAGTGAAGAGAATCACACAAAAGTGTGAGCACTGGGAGGTGAGCATCATGGGGGTCACCCTAGGGTCTGCTTGTCCTCTTGTCCTCAAGGCTTCCTGCTTAACTATTTCTGCCCTGTTCTACCTCATTTGGTGCTCTAGGCCATTGATCTCTTTTCTTTTAAAAATTTATTTATGATAGTCATAGAGAGGGAGGGAGGCAGAGAGATAAGCAGGCTCCATGCACTGGGAGCCCGACGTGGGATTCAATCCTGGGTCTCCAGGATCGTGCCCTGGGCCAAAAGCAGGTGCCAAACCGCTGTGCCACCCAGGGATCCCCTCTCTTCTTTCTCTTGATAAATCAGTTTACTCCTATTTTTTACCTCTCTCATTATCCTCCTTAGATTAGATTCCTTGCTCCTGTGGTAGTTCAACTATCTTGCTAATGATTCCCTTGACCTTTTGCCTGTTGGCCACATTCACCTGAAAAGCCTTCAACTCTAGGTTATCCCAATAATCCCTCTCCCCCAGTCTAAACTCAAATGGCACTACTATAAAATTCATGCTCACAAATTCAACTTGGTTCTCAACAGTGCTCAGCAATTTTACCCAGCTTCCCAACTCAGTTTGCTTTCCCTCTTTCCATAACAACTATTCCAAACTTTCTTCACTCTCCTGAAATCTCCAAGTCTCACTTCCCTCATCTCTTTATTATCAGCATAACAACTACCTCCTGTATTTTGCATGTAAAGAGAGAAATCATCATATCAGATCTCCTCTGACTTCTTGCCACTAGATTCACAAATATTCCTGCATCTGCTGCTATCTCTTCTTCCCCCCCCCCCCTCTGGACAAACTGCTTTGTCTCCTATAAACAATCATCTCCTCCACCTGAATCTCATCCCTACTTTAACGTATAGCTTCAACCTCTTCATCTTTATTGGCTTCTTCTCGTCAGTATTAAAATATGTAAATATTTAAGCCATTCTTTGACCCCATGTTTCCCTGTGCGGTCACATTCTTATCTTTCCTCTCCTATTCACAGCCTGATATCTTTTTGTTTTTTATTTTTAAAAAATTTTTATTATTTATGAGAGAGAGAGAGAGACAGAGGCAGAGACACAGGCAGAGGGAGAAGCAGGTTCCACACAGGCAGCCTGACGCGGGACCCGATCCCGGATCTCCAGGATCACGACCCCTGGCCGAAGGCAGGCGCCAAACCCCTGAGCCACCCAGGGATCCCCCGTCTTTTTGTTTTTTAAAGAATTTTTTAGAGAGATATAGAGAGAGAATGTGTGAGCAAGAGGAAGAGCAGAGGGAGACGGAGAGAGAGAATCCCAAGCAGATTCCAGGCTGAATAAAGAGCCCATTGCAGGACAAAATCCCATGACCTGGAGATGATGACCTGAGCTGAAATAAAGAGCCAGAGATTTAACCAGCTGAGCCACCCAGGTGCACCTTCACAGCCTGACTTCTTGACAATGTTGTATACACTGTCACTTTTACCTTGTTTTTCACTGCCTTTTCACTCCATTCCATCCTGGCTTCCAACTGCAGTCCTCCTCTATAGTAATATCTGCTATCTCATCCATGGCCTCCCAGTTACTATATCCAAGTAAGATATTTCAGTCTTCAGTTATTTTAGCCACTCAGCAGCATTCAATAGAGTTGACCATTTTTTTCTTAAAATATTCTTTTCCTTTTTTTTTTGTTTTTTTTTTTTTACATTAAGACACATTCTAGGTTCCCATTCTGGTGATTTTTTTTTCTCAAAAATTTTTTAGATAGATTCTCCTTCTCTGCTAAACCATTAAATGTTGTCATTCCTCCAAATTCTGTCCAAAGTCTTCCATTCTTCTCCTTTTCACTATCTACTCTCTAGGCAATCTCATCTACTCCTGTGGGTTAATTTCCATCACTATGCTAAATAATTCCAAATTTATATATGTAGATAAGATGTTTCATGTAGCTCCAGAATTATCTTTTTGCTATTTTTACTTTAATATTTCATGAGCATTTCCAATCTGAACTGACAATCTTTATTACATAGACCTTATCTACTTTTCATGTTCTTTACTCCAGTAAATGGCAGATTTACTGAGGACTTGCTCAAGCTAGAAACCTGTGAGTCATCCTAGATCATCCTTTTTCCCTACTCTATAGTTTTAATCAATTACCAAATTCTGTCCTTTCTGTATCTTAGCTAACTAATCTCTCTTCTTTATGTCCACCGGTATCATCTCAGTTTAAGTCACAATTATCCCTCATCTGACTATTGTGTCAGTCTCTTAACTCATCTTTCAGTGTATATACTTACCCTTTCCAATCTATTCTCCACATTGTAACTAGAACAATCTTTTAAAAATGCAAATTGAATTAATTAGCTCTTGTTTTAAAGACTTTTAATAGTTTTTTTTTTTTTTTAATTTTCCTTATGACAAATCAAATTCCTTAGTATGGCCAATAAGAATGTAAGCTCCATCAAGGGCAGAGACCTTGTGTCTTGGATACTGGTGCATCTCCATTGCCTACTTAACCACTGTCTGATATATAGTTAGTGGCTTAATAAATATGGGGTGAATTAATAATAAGCATAATCATATATCTGTCCTCTACTTGTATCAGTTAGCATTTGCTGTGTAACAAACCATTCCAAAACATAGCAGCTTATTTTTTTTTAAGATTTTATTTATTTATTCATGAGAAATAGAGACAGAGAGGCAGAGACATAGGCAGAGGGAGAAGCAGGCTCCATGCAAGAAGCCCAATGTGGGACTTGATCCCGGAACTCCAAGGTCATGCCCTGAGCCAAAAGCAGACGCTCAACCACTGAGCCACCCAGGCATCCCCAAAACATAGCAGCTTAAAACAATTTATTTGCTCATGATTCTGTAGGTCAGCTAGGCATTTCTCATCTGGGCTATTTTGGCAGATCTCTGTGGTCATCTTGCAGCTTTGCTGGAGGTTAGATACAGCCTCACTCATTATGGTTGGTTTATCTAAAGTTGCTCAGCTGGGACTATACATTTCTGCTCTACATGGTCTCTCATCTTTCAACAAGCTAGCTCAGGCTTGTTCACAGGTGGTAGTTTCAGGGTTCAAAAGAGCAATGTAAAAAAAAAAAAAGCAATGTGAGGGAGAAAACGTTATGTATAAGCACTTTTCAAGTCTTTGCTAACATTCTTGGGTGCTGTCTAGTTAGCCAAGGGAAATCACATGGTCAGGCTTAGATGAATACTTGGAGACACTAATAAATTGGTGGTCATTTCTACAACAATCTGCTATAGCACTTTTACAACTTCATCTTGATAAATCTGCCTTTATCTACTTCCATTCCAGAAATATTGAATAAGTTTAGTTTCATGAATGAGTTCTGCATAATTATCTATTTGTCTAGGAAGCTGTTCTCTTCTTCTGGTTTATGTAGCCTGTTCCTTCAAGACAGTGTTAACATATATGTACAACTGTGTGTGACAGAGAACAAAAATAACAGTGATTTAAATAAGACAGGTTTATTTAAGTTGGTATGATTACTATACTCTTAATATCAACAGAGGCCCATACTCTTTTCTTATTATTTTGCTATCCTCATAGGATTTCCCTTAATCATGTTCTCTAGGATGCCTTGTCTCCATTATCATATTCTAGACAGTAGAAAGTGAGGAAAAGAGAAATAAGATCATATACTTTCCCTCTGAGGGTACAAAAGTTCCATACATTGTCTCTATTCATATTTCCTTTGCCAAAAATTAGTCATTTGACTTCATTTAGCTCCAAAGAAAGGAAGGAGTCTTTGTTCTGAACCTCTATATATCCAGGTAAAGTCCTATTACAGTGGTATAAGGAGAAAAATTTTGGGAGATAACTACCATTAGGTCTCAGCCTAAATGTAATTTCCTCCAGAGAACCTTTTCTAAAACCTCACTCAATATTAATTTTTCCTTATGGGATTCCATAGTATTTTGCACTTCTTCTTAGAACCTGTTTTGCTTTGTTTGGTTATTGTTGGTTGAGTAGCAGTTATTCCCATTACATTATTGGTGACTAGAGATAATAGTCTGCTTAGTCATACCATTATTTACTTAGCACCAAGCATAGTGTTTGGAACATTGTATGCAATTGATGGATATTAGTTCTAGAATAATTGTGGCCAGGGCCAAACCAATTACAAACAGCTCTAAGAGAAAGGAAAGCTGACTGCTTTTATAATTGTATTGTCCACATTAACTTTCTGAAATTTAAATGAACTGAAAATAACATTAAAACATGAACTAAAAATCAAGACTTGGTTAACAAAAAGTAAGAAGTGCTTGCAAGTAATTGGTACACCATCCTAATTACCTGTAATTAAAAGCAATTCCTAAAGGGGGCACATGAGTGACTCAGTCAGTTAAGCATCTGACTCTTGATTTTGGCTCAGGTCATGATCTCAGGGTTGTGAGATGGAGCCCTACCCCAGGCTCTATGCTGGGCATGGAGTCTGCTTAAGATGCTCTCTCTCCCTCTCCTTTCAGCCCTCCTCCCCCAAATCATGAACACATACTTTCTCTCTCTCTCCCTCTAAAATAAAGCAATTTTTGGAGATGGGACTTCCTTGGACAGAATAACTTTGACCACAGTTTGGAAAACAAAATATTTTTAAACAATTTTCATAAAATGTATGAAGTAGAGATAATCTGTAAACTGCAGAGAAAGTCTTTGCAAATCCAATTCCCACATCTTTTTGAAGGAATTCCATAATGTAATAATATATATTTATCCATGAAATTAAAAACAAATTCTTGATATCATAGACATTCTCAATAAATGGTTATTGTGCCACCCATTCAACTATTATTTTAAAAAAGATTTTATTTATTTATTTGAGAGAGAGAGAGAGAGAACAGAGGGAGAGAGAGAAGCAGACTCCCTGCCGAGCAGAGAGCCCAATGTGGAGCTTGATCCCAGTAGTCTGGGATCATGACACGAGTCAAAGGCAGACACTTAACTGGCTGAGCCACTCAGGAGCCCCCCACTCATTCAATTATACATTTCTACAATATTTTAAAATACTGAAATGGGTGTCTGGGTAGCTAAATCAGTTAAGTGCCTGACTCTTGATCTTGACTCAGGTTATGATCTTGGGGTTGTGAGATCAAGCCCTCATCAGGCTCTGCACTGAGCATAGAGCCTGCTTAAGATTCTCTCTCTCCCTTCCCTTTCCCCACACTGCCCTTTTAAAAAATGCTGAAATTTATAACCTATCAAAACTGAAGCCAAAAGAAATAGAAAATTTGAGTACACCTGTTACCAATAATAAAATGGAATTGGTACTCAAAAAACTCTCAATTAACAAAAGTCCAGGACCAGATAGCAACACAGGAGCAGTCTATCAAACATTTAAAGAAGAGTTAATAACTGTTCCTCTCAAACTTTTCCAAAAAATAGAAGAGGAAGGGGAACTTCCAAATTGATTCTATGAGGCCAGTATTATCCTGACACCAAACCCTGATAAAGACACCACAAAAAAAGAGAACTACAGGCCAGTGTCTCTGATGAATATAGACATAAAAATTCTCAACAAAATATTAACAAACTGAATCCAACAATACATTAAAAAATTATTCACTGTGATCAAGTGGAGTTTACTCCTGGGATGCAAGGATAGTTCAATAGTCACAAATCAATCAATGTGATACATCATATCAATAAGAGAAAGAATAAAAACCATATGATCATTTGAATAGAAGCAGAAAAAGCATTTGACAAAATACAATATCCATTTATGATAATACCTTCAACAAAACAAGTTTATTTTATTTTTTTAAATATTTAATTTTTTAATTTATTTATGATAGTCACAGAGCGAGAGAGAGAGAGAGAGAGAGAGGCAGAGACACAGGCAGAGGGATAAGCAGGCTCCATGCACCGGGAGCCCGACATGGGATTCGATCCCGGGTCTCCAGGATCGCGCCCTGGGCCAAAGGCAGGCACCAAACCGCTGCGCCACCCAGGGATCCCCAAAACAAGTTTAGAAGTAACATACCTCAACATAATAATGGCCTTATATGAAAAGCCCACAGAGAACATCTTACTCAATGGGCAAAAAACTGAGCACTTTTTGCCTAAGGTCAGGAATAAGACAAGGATATCCACTATCATCACTTTTATTCAACATGATATGAAAGTCCTAGCCACAGCAATAAGACAACCAAAAAGAAAGAAAAGGCATCCAAGTTGGTAAAGAAGAAGTAAAATTTTCCCTGTTTGCAGGTGATATTATCCTCTATATATAAAACCCTAAAGACTCCACCAAAAAACTACTAGAAATGGCAAATGAATTCAGTAAAGTCACAGGATATAAAATCCATGTACAGAAATCCATTGCATTTCTATACAGTACTAATGAAGCAGCAGAAAGAGAAATTAAGAAAACAATCCCATTTACAATTGCACCAAAAATAGTAAAATACCTGGGCATAAACTTAACCAACAAGGTGAAAACCTGTACTCTGAAAACTATAAAACATTGATGAAAGAACTTGAAAATGACACAGAAATGGAAAGACATTCCATGCTCATAGATTAGAAGAACAGATATTGTTAAAATGTTAAAATGTCTGTACTACTCCAAGCAATCTACAGATTTAATTCTCCATCAAAATACCAACAGCAATTTCATAGAACTAGAACAAATAATTCTAAAATTTGTATAGAACCACAAAAGACCTCAGGTAGACAAAGCAATCTTGAAGAATGAAAACAAAACTAGGGGAATCACAATTAAAGATTTCACGTTATATTACAAAGCTAGAGTAACAAAAACAGAGTGCTACTGGCACAAAAAAAGAGACACATAGATTAATGGAACAGAATAAACAGCTCAGAAATAAATTCATACTTATATGGTCAATTAATCTATGACAAGAGAGGCAAGAATATATAATGGAGCAAAGACAGTCTCTCTAACAAATGGTATTGGGAAAACTGGAAAGCTACACACAAAGGAATAAAACTGGACCACTTTATTGCATCATATTAAAAAATAAACTCAAAATGGATTAAAGTTCTAACTGTGAGATCTGAAATCACAAAACTCCTGAAAGAGAACATAGGCAATAATCTCTTGGACATTGACCCCAGCAACATTTTTCTGGATATGTCTCCTCAGGCAAGAGAAACAAAATAAACTGTTGGGACTATACCAAAATAAAAGGTGCTTGCACAGTAGAAGAAACCGTCAACGAAACAAAAAGACAACCTACTGAATGGGAGAAGATATTTGTAAATGGTATATCTGATAGGAGTTAATATATAAAATATATAGTGAACTTATACAAGTCAACATGAAAAACTCCAATAATCCAATTAAAAATGGATAGAAAACATTAACAGATACATCTCCAAAGAAGATACAAATGGCCAAAAGACACATGATAAGATGTTCAACATCACTCATCATCTGGGAAATGCAGGTCAAAACCACAATGAGATATCCCCTGAAACCTGCCAGAATGGCTAAATAAAATACCAAGAAACAATAAGTGTTTGGTGAGGATATGGAGAAAAAGGAACCCTTGTGCATTGTTGGTGGGAATGCAAACTGGTGCAGCCACTCTGGAAGACAGTATGGAGGTTCCTCGAAAACTTAAAAACTACCCTATGATCCAGTAATCACACTATTGGGTATTTATAAAAAAAAATACAAAAACTTCAATTCACAGGGATGTATGCACCCATATGTTTATTGCAGCAACATTATTTACAATAGCCAAACTATGGAAGCAGCCGAAGTGTCCACTGATAGATGATTGGATAAAGAAGAGGTTTTTACACACACACACACACACACACACACACACACACACACACAGGAATATTATTGAGCCATAAAAAAAGAATGGAAATCTTGCCATTTGTAATAACATGGATGAAGCTAGAGAGTATAATGGTAAGTGAAATAAATCAGTCTGAGAAAGACAAATATCATATGATTTCACTCGTGGAATTTAAGAAACAAATAAACAAAGGGAAAAAAGACAAAGACAGGCCAACAAAACAGCCTCTTAGCTACAGAAAACAAACTGAGGGCACTTGTGATGAGCACTGGGCAATGTATGGATGTGGTAAATTACTATACTGTACACCTGAAACTAATGCAACACTGTATGTTAACTACACTGGAATATAAGTTTAAAATGCTTTTGGAAGTTTTCTTTTTTAAGAAATGTACTTTTATTTGAGGAACCAAGAGATTTGTGAATCTATGTACATTTTTTCTTTTTGTTACACCTTCAAAGTAATATTATAATATTAGAACCTTGAGAACTCCAAGTAAACCAAAGGAATGATTTTTAGGAATTGTGTCTTTTAAACTTGTATTAACTCCTTCATAAATAAAGAAATGGTACCCCCAGTGACTGTATTTTACCTTATCTTCGTATTTTGCATATGGATATTTCTTTCTTTTTTTTTTTTTTTACGATTTTATCTATTTATTCATGAGAGACACACACACAGAGAGGCAGAGACACAGGCAGAGCGAGAAGCAGGCTCCATGCAGGGAGCCCGATGTGGGACTCAATCCTGGGTCTCTAGGATCAGGCCCTGGGCTGAAGGCGACACTAAACCGCTGAGCCCCCAGGCTACCCCTGCATATTGATATTTCCATAGATACTCTATCTATGAATAGAAATCTAGTGAAATGAGATGAGCTTGAAATGTTTGCAAAAAAAAAAACAAAGATGTCTCTGGCTGCTAATATTTTCTTAACTGATACTATTTCACACTTGCTTTGAATGGAGGTTGATGTCCAGGTACATAAAGAAAATAAAATGGACATTGAGTTGCCTTAAAACATAGAGTCAAAAAACAAAAACAAAACAAAAACCCAGAGTCAAGTAAAGCTCAGTAGCTAGTGTCTAATCCAAAACGAGACTGGAAAATTTTGTTTTACTTCTGCTTCATTACTGAGTGAGTATCCACTGGCAATATCAGATTTTCATATCTAGTCTAGAGTCATGCTGAGAATAACAACACATGTCAGAGGGCAAAATATAAATTCTATCTTTAGAGAAATAAGGCTCATTGATTCCCTAATAACAATTCCTTATGGAACTGGAAGAAAACTGTAAAAACCAGAAGAATCTAACTTTTAACTTTATTCATCAGTATATGACAGTTAAATCAGGTTTTCTATTGTTACCTGAACCAGAAGGGTTGATGTGAATAAGAATAAAGAGGAAAGACCTTAAGGCAGTTAAAAAGTTGGGATTTTAATTACACTACAGAATAATTTTTAATTTAAAAAGAACCCTACAAAAAAAAAAAAAAAAGAGGCTTGCCCATGTCTAAGTTGGACACGTAACATTACTCAAGATGAGAAGAACAAATGAATGGGTAAAATATTTCTATTTTCTCAAATTCTTTGTGTTATGAAACCCCTCTGCATGCTTTTTCTCTAAATGAAGTCCTCCTTAATTTAAACCTACTGGCATCTTAAGGAAAATTCAATAAACAAATGCTTCCCTGGCCCAAAAGAATTCTGGGCTATGTAAACAATGAAGAGAACCATGACAGAAGATGCTGAGTGCCTGCTGAGCCAGGTTTCAGTTCCATTCCCTAGATAGCTTGTTCACACACAGAACTCCTTGGAAGTCAATGAGAGAAAATTAATGTGCCACCCAGAGCAGAGAACATTGAAATAATGTGCTGAATTAATATTTTGGATCATAAAATCCACTCAAAGAAAATTCTTTCAATAGGGTGCCAACCAGAGTCTGGTTATATAATTCTTATATAAACCTTATTTCTTCTTATGAAAGGAAATTTTGGTTTTTCTCAGAAGGAATAATGGTACTGCTTAACACCCTCCACCCCCCCAGAGTACAGTATGAATAAGCTTACTTTATAAATAATTCTTAATTTTTTCTGATTATAAAAGAAATACATTCTCAATGTAGAAAATGTGGAAAATACAGAAAGCCATAAGGAAACAAAAACTATAACAATCACACTCTGTCCCCTAGCCTGAGATGAAAACTGATATATTTTGGTGTATTTTTTATAATTGTATTGCTTTAAAGCTAATAAAGTGGACACAAATTATTATTGAAATATATGAGAATATTTTATCTGAATGATGAATATATATTCATATTTATATTGATATATATTTATATTCATATATATTTTTAATATATCTGAATATATAAATATATATATATATATATATATAAAACCATTAAAAAGCAAGATCAACTTTTTTCAACAGAAACCTCTTCAAAAAAGAAGGAAGCATAAAAAGAAGGCAGCACTGTACCCTTGAAAATTGTTTCCTTGGAAAACTAGACACTTAACTCTCCTGATGATTCCTTAGCTCCAGCATTTTAACATCACTTTCTCAGAGTTGTCCTCAGAGCCAGTTTATGAACCACAAGAAAAAATCATCTTGTAATTTTACAAGCTAAGTGCTTCTTTAAAAACTGTTCTTTTTCTTCTTTTATTTTTCAGGTCATCTTTAACTAGAGAAGCAGAATAGAGTTACTTGTAGATCATTTGTGGGAAATAAATATCTGAGTAAATTATTATAGTTTTTATGTATATTTAAGGTAGGTTCAAACTCAAAAATTTTGGTTAATGTGAAGTGACACCTTGCATAAATACTGCAAAATTTCATATTAGTCACTGGTTTCAAACTGTGCAACGTATCTGTTCCTGTTACATTTGCTAAAGAGCAGTTCAGCAGTCACAGCACCAACAAATTTAAAATTTAGTTTTAGTGATATACTGATGGAGGCAAATTCAAACTCCTCTAGAGCTTAGTCATTTCAAACATAGGAGTTGCAAGAATTCCAGAAAAGACTGAGGATACAGGAGACTGCCTTAGCATGTCTTAGTTCACAACCTTGTTGGGATATAGCTGTGGCTGTGAGGTAGAAAGACTTGATATGATGGGTGAATAGTAGAAGTATAATCACACTATGTACCAACTGTCCAGTGGATATGGTGGTTGAGTGGTGGGGAGTTTTAAAGTCTGAAGTTACCTTTCAATGGAGAAAAAGGTGGGGGATACAAAAGAGATTTAAGAGCACTTTGAAAAATGAAGCCTTGAGTAAATTCAGCATTCAAAACTTCTGATGACTGCCATCTTGAAAATCACCTTGTTAGGTGTTTGTGGGACCATTACATTCAAATTCTTTTCTTATCTCTCTGATTACATACAAATATATTTTATTCCATGGATCAAAGATTCTCTACTGGTTTTCCTGAGGAGTGTTAACTAATTAGTCATGTCTCTACCTCATGAAAAGCACTGTTCCACATTGTTCTTCTTCTGTGTTAGGTGGGTGTGGCAATAGGAAGAGGGGTGGTGTTAAGGTCAGAAAACTGAAGTTCAATACTCCCACCTTACTTACTAACCTGTTTCACAAACAGGAAACTCCTGCCTTCCCTACTAGTAAAATGACCTCAACTACTCCTTAGTTGTTCATAGAAAAATCTTCACTTTGAGAATAGGTAGATTTGACTAAGACTCACTTTTACCTCAGGGACCACCACCTTTAACACCACAAATGTCTCAGGAGTACATTTGCTCTTTGCAACTCAGCACTGAAGACCAATATATTCAGCTAAGATGTTGAAAGTTGGGGCTGAGTGAGGACAAAAGGGAAAACAAACAAACACAGCCAGAAAATACCATGAATTGAGGATAGTAAGGGTTACAAATGGTTTACGTCCTCTGGGACTGGACAACCCTGTCCCACTCTGAGGACCTGGCCAGCCACTTTGTGGTGGGTGGACATGTTCTATATCAATTATCAGGAGTCTCCACCCTCTTTGAAGAATAAGATCAAGACACTGAGGCCCAAAGGAATAAAAGCTCCTTCTCCTGCAGGCTGAATGTAAAAGTTTTGGGTTCTTGTTTGGAGACCTGCTTGTTTTCCAGATGTTCAACTCTGGTAATACCTATGCCCAACAAAGGAGATCATGACGACCTATGGTCTTAACCTGGTCCTCCGTATCTTAGTTCTATCTAAACATAGCACAATAACTCAACGACTGGTAAAAGAAAATATCAGGAAAGCTGCCTCATTACTAGAACTGTCAGAAAGTGACTTTGAAATTGCTGAACCATTGGACTCTCATCTGTAAAAGAGAGACAAGACCAATTTCTCAGATTGATTATCAGGATT
Source organism: Canis aureus (assembly GCF_053574225.1). Classification (NCBI taxonomy): domain Eukaryota; kingdom Metazoa; phylum Chordata; class Mammalia; order Carnivora; family Canidae; genus Canis; species Canis aureus. The sequence goes on along the minus strand of NC_135623.1, from coordinate 50,019,114 downwards.
AAATGAGACTATGCCAGTGAGAATTCTGTATACTGTTGTACTGTGCTTATGTAAATCTCTATTATCCTGTAAATAAATGCTTTCCTTACTACCATTGGTAAATTTAACCATGGTTTTGTTTTGCAAATTTTTATATGTCTATGGCTTGTCTTTGGAACTGGTTTACCAGTTTCTTGAAGATAGAGATTTTGTAACCCTGCACTTTGTGCCACACACAATAAATACTTGGCACAAAGATGTCCAGTTGTTTTTCTCCGATTAACTTTGCCATTGCTGTTTGGAAAGGACCTGCACTTATAATTTATAATCACTGCTACTTGAGCTGTGCTGGGGCATCTGGAGAAATGATAATCAGCTGTAGCAGCTTTTCTTTCCCTCTTGACTGTATGACTCAATCCTGTGCTGTCATCATTCCCATTAGCAGCCACTCCACATGACTCAAAGGGAGAGATGGAATTGAATTTCACTCAAGACAACATAAAAGCAAAGATAATATAATAAATTAAGACTTCTGTTAAAACTACGAAGGAAGAGTGGTGGTTCTGAGAAACAGAGATGTTCACTTTTTCGCAATTTCTTCCAAGTACTGCCTCAGCCCTATCACTCATTTTTTTATTCACAGGAGCTGTTTTCTGAATGAAAAGATGGAGGTACCAGGATAGTTTTTTTGGTGAGTGATGGTTGTGGAGCTGTTATAATAATGACACTGCTATGTGTATGTCTTCTGGAATATCCGTTGGAAATTATGATACTATTAGCTAAGAATCTCCTGCTGATGCAAGAATGTCATGTTTGGGATAGGTCATCTTGTTTAAATTAGCAGCACTCTGACACAATTAAATTACTTTATGAATGAAATTATTGCCAAGCATGAGTATTTCCGGTTAATTTACGCATAACTCACTCAAAAGATGTACTGTTAAATTTTTTTATTGAATGTACCAAAAATCATCTATCAATTTAAACTTAGAAAGAATACTAATGCTCATGTGCTTTACCAAGGCTAAATCTTAATTGTTTCTTTACCATAGAATTCTTTAATATACAAAGAGAAAATTCAGTCTTGCAATCACATGTAACATTCTAGAGAAGCCATTTTATTGTTTAATTTTGGTTGCTTGAACTTTTTTATCCACAAAATACCAACAACTGCTGCTTTCCCTTTGCTGCTTTCTAAGGATAATGGCTTTTTTTTTTAAAAAAAGGGTATTATTTTATTTTATTTTATTTTTATTTTTATTTTTTATAAATTTTTATTTATTTATGATAGTCACAGAGAGAGAGAGAGAGGCAGAGACACAGGCAGAGGGAGAAGCAGGCTCCATGCACTGGGAGCCCGACGTGGGATTCGATCCCGGGTCTACAGGATCGTGCCCTGGGCCAAAGGCAGGCGCCAAACCGCTGCGCCACCCAGGGATCCCAAAAGGGTATTATTTTAAAGATTTTATTTATTTATTCATGAGAGACACAGAGAGAGAGGCAGAGACACAGGCAGAGGAAGAAGCAGGCTCCATGCAGGGAACCCGATGTGTGACTTGATCCCAGGACCCTGACATCATGCCCTGAGCCGAAGGCAGATGCTCTGGCTGAGCCACCCAGGTGTCCCCTAAAAAAGGTTGTTAACATGAGTTGCTGATTTTCTCCTCTGTGCTGTCAATTTTTTCTACGTGATTGTGTTTCTGATAGTGTTTTGTAATTTTTTGTTCTTTTTGTCATTCCTCTACTAATGAAGGGGAGTGACCATATTTTATTTTTCTTATATAAGCAGTGGCTGGTAAAGTCTCTGTCACTTTTTATCTGAAACTACCTGTAATAAGCCAGAGGGAAGGAAAATGCCAGCCGCCTTCAATCCCTGAACTTGAGGCGGAAATTTCAGGGTTTGATCCAGATGCTGCTCAATAGGGATAGGCTACAGGCAAGAATTTGGAAGAAAGGAGCTGTGGAAATCCTAACTCAGGACTTGAAATCTGTTCTCTTTCTACCCCATGGTTAGGCCCTCAGAGAGTTCATAGAGGAAGAATTCAAAGGAGCACAGAATTTCACAGGTGTGGGGTAAGGATGGAGGAGTAATAAGTTCTTGAATACTTGCCCAAATTACAATAACGTCTTATTCCCTCAGAATTCAATATGATCACACACCTGTGGAGGTGCGCTGTCCTGCTCCTTCAAGTCAGCTATATTTGGTTGGGCTACAGTTAATTGGAGGAGGCAGGTGAGGGGAAAGAAAGGAATAGGAATATATCTAACCCAAGCTATACAAATTCATTTCTCTAGCACAGGAGTCTGGCATTTGGATTCAGAGGGCTGTGTTAGTCTCTGCAGTGGCTGGAAGTGGGGTGGTGTAAACTAGGGAGCTCCAGGGCAGCCAACTTCTGCATACTGAGAAGCAGAGACAGCATGTAGGCATAGAGAAAAAAAAATGAGTTTGTGAAGAGAGTTGAGAGACTGAGAGAACAAATATTTTCTTGAATTATGGACACTTTTCCATTTCCTGGTTACATCCCTTTATATAAGAAGCCCAACTACCCTTGAGTTCCATAAGATATGTCTGTCTCATTTTAGTAAATTGTTTCTTTTGACTTATACTATTTTAAGCTGGTGTTTTGACTAAGAAAAGAAGCATTCAGGGCCTCTACAGAACCTCTGCAGAACTGAAGGACTGCAGCTTGATCCTTCCGATAGTTTTTGTTTCCTTTTATTTTTTTTTAAGATTCATTTGTTCATTTGAAATAGAGAGCTCACAGAAGTGGGGGGAGGGGCAGAGGAAGAGAATCTCCAAGTAGACTCCCCACTGAGCACAGAGCCAGACACAGAGCTTGATCCCAGAGCTCAATTCCACCAACCATGAAATCATGACTCAAGCAGAAACAGAATTGCACACTCAACTGACTGAGCTAAGTAGGTGCCCCTACTTTTGGTTTTCTTTCAATTCTTTATTCTACATTGATTTAGCATTCATATAGTCAATTCATAGCCTGCCATTTTTGCAATAACTGTTGCTATAACTTTTCAAACCACTTTCTATTACCCTTGTATCTTCTAGAGCATTGCATGTCTAGTACATGATTCAGGTTCTTAGAGTTCATTATAAGCTCAATAACTACCCCAGGGGGCTGGGATCTACTGTTGCTACTATTCTGAGGTCTCTTATTATCCACAGGAAGCTCAGGCTTATAAGAATCCTGAAGCAGAAATGAGTTTAGAATCTTGTTCCAGGGCAGCCCTGGTGGCTCAGCGGTTTAGCGCTGCCTTCAGGCCAGGGCCTGATCCTAAAGACCCGGATCGAGTCCAACTTCGGGCTCCCTGTGTGGAGCCTGCTTCTCCCTCTGCCTGTGTCTCTGCCTCTCCCTCTCTCTGTGTGTCTCTCATGAATAAATAAATAAAATCTTTGAAAAAAAAATCTTGTTCCAAACCTGCTCCTTTCCTAAGAAAGTCCACAGTCAGGGTCAGTCTTTGGCAGGATTGAATCTTGTTTGTCTGTCTGGAACTGAACTAGAAGAAGTGGTAAGTGATTATATTTTTGTAAGGTAAAGTGCCAATAATTAGATCTCATGAATTCGTGTTGGGATGAATTATTTAATTTTTTTTCTTTTAGTGATGTGGAAGAAAATTAAATGAAGAGACCTCCAAGTTTTGGATGAAACAAAATTCTTTTAGACAAGAAGTGGCAAGTTGGAACATTGTGAACTTCAGGTCTGTAAGCCACAGCATGGTAATACATCTGGGAATAAATATTTTTCTCCATTCTGAGGGTCTGAGTTCTCAATTACAACTCAGGAAAGATATCTAGAAATATTTGGTCCTTAATGGAATTTGGCACTCTTCTAAATTGGAGTTCAAATTTGTTTATATAGCCAATAGTTCATTCTAATTCTATGCTGGGCTTTGTGCTAAATGCCTTCTATACAGAGTCTCATTTAATTCATGTAACTATCCAGTGAACCAGGTGCGACTATTCCTATTTTTTTTTTAAAGTTTTTTTATTTATTTATGATAGTCACACAGAGAGAGAGAGAAAGAGAGGCAGAGACATAGGCAGAGGGAGAAGCAGGCTCCATGCACCGGGAGCCCGATGTGAGATTCGATCCCAGGTCTCCAGGATCGCGCTCTGGGCCAAAGGCAGGCGCTAATCCGCTGCGCCACCCAGGGATCCCCGACTATTCCTATTTTATTCAGAAAAGTTCATCAAGTTGTGTGAGTTTCCATGGTTTGTATATGTTAAGTGACATGAGAGTTAAAGCTAAGTGAATGATACTATATTCACCTATTCATCATTCAGTATATTTAAGCGCCCACAATGTAGTAGACATAGTTTATACTTGATACTTGAATATATTAATGAACAAAACAAAAAAGATCTCTGTCCTTATGTCGCTTATATTTTAATGAGAGTAGACAGAAAACAAATATTATAAATTATATGGCATATTGGAAGGTGAGAAGTGCTATGGGAAAATTTAAAAAAAACATGGTGGGTAAAGAGGAACAAGAGAGTGAGGGTGGTGGGAATGTAAGTAGCCATTCCTAAAGTGGGTGGTTAGAGTAGGTTTCAACAAGAAAGTAACATTTAAAAAATATATTTTATTTATTTATTCACGAGAAACACAGAGAGAGAGAGGCAGAGACACAGGCAGAGGGAGAAGCAGACTCCATGCAGGGAGCCCCACGTGGGACTTGATCCTCGGTCTCCAGGATCACACCCTGGACCAAAGGTGGTGCTAAACCACTGAGCCACCTGGGCTGCCCCAAGAAAGCAGCGTTTGCTCAAAGGTTTAGGAAAGTGAGAGTTGCCCATGTAGATGTTTGGGGGGAACAACAATTCAGGCACAAATAACAACAGTGCCAAGTCTCCAAGACAAGCCTTGTGTGTTCAAGGAAAAACCAAGATGTACGTGGGGCTGGACTGGAATGAAGTTTGAGAGCTAGTGGTTGAGTAGGTGCAGATCATGAAGCTTCCTGAAGGCCACTGTAAAGCTTTTTGATTATACTTTTAGTAAAATGGAGAGGTTACTGCAAAGCCTGACAACTCTGCCTTTTCTGCCTTAAACATTTTTTTCTAATATTCTGGTGATGCAGACAGAGAGAGAAGACCAGATTGAAAGAAAGACTGTGACACAGAACAATGGAAATCCTTCTCATCTTTATCCACCCTATGCTTCTACTGTAGAAAAACTTTTCCCCACTTTCAACAATTAGAAGCTTATTTGGACTTATAAATCATCTTGAACATATTATCTTTGCACTATTGGTTTTGATATCTTTTTTGTGAATCATTTATATAAGATTGATCTCTTTTCAATATCTAGCTGAGATGTACTCCTTTTTAAAAAATCTCATCCTTTATTATCAATAAATAGGTTATGAGTGATATGTCTTTGAAGGATAATATTCTATTTGTTTTCTGGAAATAAAAGTGTTCAAAATCATATGAACTGTATTCCTAAGTAACCAACCTTGAAATGTTATATCAACAATCCCCCATTTTACAATAGCTCTAAATATTAGTCTATAATAAGTTTAAAAGGAAAATATAAGATTCTTCATAGCAGACAAAAGGTACCTATTCAATAAATATTTAATGCTTCTTGCTGTACTGATTATTGAGTCATAGTTCTCCATTGGTCTCTTGTATTACTGTAGGTTTTGAGAGCAGAGACACTGAGTACCTTTATTTCAGACTACCTTGTCAACAATATTTGTAGTGAACAGCCTTGGAAGATATACCTCCCTCTTGAGCAAAGGGTGAGTTTGTTTACTATCTGTAAAATAAAGATGATATCTCTTTCTAGGGCAAAGGTCAGGCAAGCTTAATGCTCATTATAAAAGATTTTGGTTCCTTTCTCTTCTGTAACACACCCAGTGTATGTGTCAGTGTCAATTTACTCTGTGGGAACTGGGGCTTGGGGAATCTGGAAAAAAAAAAAAAAAAGCTGATATGAGTAATAAACTGTCCTTTGTTTCTGATCTGGGAGTGTCATGTCTCTACTAGCAAACATGGCAGGGTAACTTGTTAGCTGGCAAGTAGGGCAAAATCTCAGCGCTTTCACACTTCTTGACATTGACTTCCCGTTGAAAATTATAATATAAACCTTAATTCATTTCAGAAGCATCATACATGTGCTTCATTTGTTGTGTTTTTGAAAGAAGGTAAAAATATCTACTTACTGCAATAGGCATTTCCTTTTTTAAACCAACTACTCCCTCATACCAGATGTATTAGTTGCAATTCTTGGTTGCAGGTGTCAGAAACTAACTTAATCAAAGAAAATTTATTATTTATATATCAAAGAAAGATATGTCTAGGAAAGATATTGGGTTGGGCCTGGTAGAAATCAGTGGTTGAAGGATTAGAACTGAACGTGCAGCATGTCTGAACTTTGTGTGTTCTCTTTCTATGTTGGTGCAATAATACTCTCCTCCTTTCTATGGCGGAAGGAATATTTTCAATGGCAGCATTAGCTTAATGACCTGAGAGAAAAGAGAATTTGTTTGTTCTTATTGATCTTTGTAATGTGCATTCCTATAGCCAGGGTAGGCCATTAGAAATGCTAGAGCTGTGATTCACTGAAGAAAGAGATGCTGAGCAGAGAAAGTAGCTATACCCACCACAAAAGTGGGTTTACTGCCTGTAAGTTAGATGCATTTGAGCTTTGCCTGGAAATGTCTATGTAGAGCCAGCAGCTCTACATACTAGCAATTGTAAGTCATTTGAGAATTATAAAGGACTTCAAGGCAATGAAATGTCATACATAGCATTAATATATTAATTTACTATGCAAGATTTTTAAAATTTTAGCTTTCAGAGTGCAGTGTCTAGTTATTTGACAACTTCCTAAGGATAGCAGATAAATATTATTATGCCTATTTTATTTTATGGATGAATTACCTGAAATTATAAAGAATTTAGTAACCCATTAAAAGACCACATAGAAAATCAAGAAAAACAGGGATAAATATTCATAATTTCTAGTTTCTGATCTGTTCTTGTTCAATTAGGGCAGAAATCTTTGACTTTAGAATGCTGAAGCTTGGGATCCCTGGGTGTCGCAGCGGTTTGGCGCCTGCCTTTGGCCCAGGGCGCGATCCTGGTGACCCGGGATCGAATCCCACATCGGGCTCCCGGTGCATGGAGCCTGCTTCTCCCTCTGCCTGTGTCTCTGCCTCTCTCTCTCTCTCAATCTGTGACTATCATAAAAAAAAAAAAAAAAAAAAAGAACGCTGAAGCTTAAGCACAGAGTCTCAGAAAACCATACAGTGCCTCTCGTTTCTTGGGATATTAATTTATTATTATTATTGTTATTATTATTATCATCATCATCATCATTTATAGCATTAGTAATATATGGCGAACATAATAAAAATGAGATTCCAAATATTTCATATATCATTTTTATGCAAGGTAGGTGACTAGGAAATCCATTTAACTATGTGAGAGTAAAGATGAGCTTTTGAATTTTGTACCTGTACTTATAGAATTTTTGTCATTAGCATTCTGTTATACTTTTGCATTAATGCATGGTAGTGGTGACTGAAGTGCTGTAAATTAATCTCCCCATGTTACATTTATTTATTTGTTTATTTAAATTTAAATTATTTAACATATAGTGCAGCATTGGTTTCTGAAATAGAATTCAGTGATATATCACTTACATGCAACACCCAGTGCTCCTCACAACAAGTTCTCTCCCCAATACTCATCACCAGTCTAGTCCATCCCCCACCCACCTCCCTCCATCAAACCTCAGTTTGTTCTCTATGGTTAAGAATCTCTTATGGGTGAGATGTCTGGGTGGCTCAGCAGTTGAGGGTCTGCCTTTGGCTCGGGGCATGATCGTGGGGTCTTGGGATCAAGTCCCACATCAGGCTCCCTGCATGGAGCCTCCTTTTCCCTCTGCCTATGTCTCTGCCTCTCAATCTGTGTCTCTCATGAATAAATTAATAAAATATTTTTAAAAAATCTCATATGGTTTGTTTCCCTCTCTCCCCCTTTTCCATTTGTTCATCTGTTTTCTTTCTTAAATTCTATGCATGAGTGAGATCATATGGTATATATCATTCCCTGACTGACTTATTTCCCTTAGCATAATACACCCTAGCTCCATCTACAGTGTTGGAAGATCTCATTCTTTCTGATGGCTGAATAATACTCCAGTGTGTGTGTGTGTGTGTGTGTGTGTGTGTGTGTGTGTCCATTCATCAGTCTAATGGACATTTGGGCTCTGTCCATGACTGGCTATTGTTGATGATGCTGCTATAAACAGTGTTACTTTTAACATAGTGTGAGGATTGACAGGTAAGACAATTCTGATTGTTATAGTTTGTTTTTAATTTGCGACTGTACATTTGACTTGGCTTTTTTTTTTTTCCATCTGGTTTTGTGCAAATATTTAAATCTTAATGGCTGTGTACTTCATCATTGAGACAAAAAGAGAAAACCGGTCAGGTTACTTTGTGATGTATCTTGAAAATAGGGGAACACAAAGAGAAATATAATGGTGTACTAGAGCCAGTGCTTACTGACTCATGAGAAGCAATCGTTAGCTTCCTCTTCCATGGAAGACAGAATAATGGACCTCCAAAGATATTCATGTCCTACTCCCTGAAGCCTGTGAATATGTTACCTTATGTGGTAATAAGCAAAAAGGACTTTGCAGATGCAATTAAGGTAAAGGACCTTGATTTGGGAAAATTATCCTGGATTATCCAGGTAGGTCCATATAATCACAAAGATCCTTAAAAGTGGAGAACTTTTCCTGGCTGGGTGTCAGAGGGGGATATAGGATGGAAGAAAGGTCAGAGGGGTGCAATGTAGAAAAGACTTGACCCATCACTGCTGGTTTTGAAGATGAAGGAAGGGGCCATGAGTCAAGGAATGTGCCTGGCCTCTAAAAGCTGGAAAAGGCAAAGGAAGGAATTCTGACCTAGAGATTCCAGAAAATAGTGCAGCCCTGGCAACACTATGATTTTAACCTAGTGAGACGTAGGTCAGAATCTCAAGCTGCAGAACTGTGAGATAATAAAGTTGTTTTGTCTTAAGCTACTATGTTTGTGCTAGTGTTTTAATGACTGCAATAAAAAACCAGTGCACCACCCAAGTGTATATTCAGTGACATCATGCTGGTATCTTGAAATTAGCCATAGTGGGAGTAGTTACATTGCTAAAATTGGCTAATGCTACAAAATAGGGATTTATTTCTTCAGAGAGCCAGTTGTCCAACATTTTATAGCACAACCTGGAAATAATTCCTTTTCAATAAACCTACCCAAGCAAAGTGAAATGAGTTGAACAAATATCCAATAAACTCAGTCACTTCAGGAAATCAATCTGTAATTTGAAGATAAAAATCACTGTTTATTAGTACAGAAATATATGACAGAGTAAAGGAGGCATCTTGCAGATTAGAGTAGGAGATGGGTAGAAGGAGAATGGTGATAGGTCGGAAAAGGATACTTACTAAAATCCCATTTCATTTTACTACTGTTAGCATGACTTAAAAGATGTAGGCTCATTCCCGTGAATTCTTTAATAACTTGTACAAAACTGGGAACAGATAATCCACAAAATGATGTGGGACTGACCAGTAAGTAGATCTTCAAGGAAGCTGCTCTGGTCATGTTACATATTTGATAATTGGATTTCTTATCAAATGTCTTGCTATACTTTATTTAACACCTTAAGTGACTAGAAACCAAATTTTTGTTTGTTTGTTTTTCACGGCCACCCACATCTTTGAATAGCTGTTAATCCTAGTTTTGTTTTAGACTGAGCTATAATCTGATTTGCTTTAACTAAACCATTCCAAACCATGGGTGAACTCTGGGAATTTTTTGGCTTACAATTCTCTAGTAATTTGTTTTTTTTACCTAGAACTTGTTTTTGCCTGGCTTTGTGGAATTTCACCCTCCACATGCGCATATTTAACTAAGAACTCACAGTATCTCTGTATAGATTTGTGGAGCTTTTCCTGTATGGAGTCTCTCCTTTGGTACTCTGTTTTTCCAGTTCTAATCGATTCCTATGGCTGCTCTCTCAATGTAACTGTACTGCCAATTTGTTTGGCTTACCCTCCTGTGTCATGGCCCAAAAATTGTCCTCAGTTAGAAAGTTGGTATAACCTTAGGGGTCACTTCATTTTTTTTTCCCCTTCTCTTTGTGATCAGTCTTATGTTGCCTATATTCTAATATCTGAAACTGTTGTTTTATATATATCGTTCAATTTTCTAGTTGTTTATGGTGGAAGAATAAATTTGGGCTATGCGATCATCTCATGGCTAGAAGCAGAATCTTCTAGGAGAGTAATATTTTAGATAATTAAATTTGATATATTCTTGCTAATTGTTATATATTGGGGTCTTCGGATAAGATCTTAAAAATACAAACAAAAGGGTAGTTACCCCTATATTGTTTTTCCTATTTGAAACTTTTCCTTCAGGCTTTTATAATTATAGAGTATATATTTTCTAAAGATGATTCTTAACTCTTTAGCATATTTTTATTCTATTCTGCATCCACAATTAAGTAAGCAACATATCCTAAAAGTAAGAAATCACAGGAACAAGTGGTTAAAATTCTGAATTTTAATTAAAAACTTAAACTTCTAACCTAGAATAGATTTTGGAAAGGTCTCACATCCTATTGAAATTATTATAAATTTTACTTATGAATATAGAATTATAGAGAGTAGGTCATGGGTTTTTTTATTTTTTTTGTCTTGTTTTTATAAATGTTGTCATTGATGTAAGACATATTTCTGTGTAAAAGCCTCAGAAAAATTCATCAGCAGTCTGAAATTTTATGTGTAAATCAAAGATAAAAATTACTTTTTGTTTCATACATATTTTCTTTCCTTTATGTGCTCATTCTTATCTTTCAGTGGCAGTTTTTGTCATTACCATTCAGAAGTACTAACTGTAGTTTTATTTTATTTTATTTTTTCAAGATTTATTTATTTTGAGAGAGAGAAAGAGAGCATGCACACAGGTGCATGAGTGGGTGGGGGGAGAGGTATAGGGAGAGAGAGACTCTCAAGCCAACTCCTCACTGAGCTCAGAGCCCGATGTGAAGCTCAATCCCATAACCTTGAGATCATGACCTGAGCCAAAATCAAGAGTCGGGCACTCAACTGACTGAGCCACCCAGGCAGCTCCTAATTGTAATTTAGAAATCTTAAAAAGACATAAGTTTAAATAGATTCTGTTAACGTTTGAGACTTCATTTATGTTTCTGCTGATAAGATTAGCATGCTTGTATATGATACAAATCTCAGCCAACAAACAAATGTAACAAATGTATGCAAAAATGTAATCTTTATTTTCCATAATTTACTGTTTATTTTGGACTCCTATTCTGTAGGAATGAATATAGTCCCAGTAAATTTAGGGTTGCTAAGGTGTCAGAGCTGTGAGTATAGCCAATTCATGGTGGCATTTTCAGTTGATCCATCTGTCCCTGCAGACTGTTGTGTTACATGCATATATCAGTGTCCATCTTGGGTGCAGTGAAAACATTCTGCTCCTCCAGGGTTTTGTTGAGCCATGGAAACTCCCTGTTACCCCTGTGCTGTTCTCGGGTGTATAGGATCAGAACTCTCTGAGGCTCTCTTAGGCCTGTCTGTGTCAACACATCACTCAACAACCACAATTTTGGGGCAAGGCACAGACTGTTTTATTGATTCCTCCACACTAACTGAGGCTTCTGGCAGTTCCTTGTCTTCTTATTCCACTCTCTTGTCCAACAATTAATTTAGGATGGAAAGTAGAGTATAGTGCAATGGAAGTCTTTCAGTCTAGGAAATAGTATCTAGATTTGGGGGTTGGGAAGATTTGCTCTACTTTATCACGTAATCTCCTAAATCTCTTTCTATATACTAGCAGCTAACATTTGCTGTGATGAATACCATCCCAGAACTCAATGGCTTAAAGTGTTTCTTATCACTCTTGTGTCTGAGGATTGGCTGATATAAACTGGGTTCAAGTGGGATTGCTCAGCAGGATGTCTTTGGTCCACATTTCTCTAATCCTCTTCCTTAGACCTGTGGGATGGCCAAGTGTATACTTAAGGTGATAGCAGGAACATAAGAGGGCAAGTATAAATATACAACATATGTAAACAACCTACTAGCGCTTCTGCTTCATTCTATTGGTCAGAGAAAGTGAAACGTTTGGGCCTAAAGTCAAGTGATGGGGAAATAGACTGTGTCTTTGTGGAGGAATTTCTAAGTCCTGATGAATGGTATAAGTACAGATTGGGAAGAATTAGGGTCAGTAATGCCAGTCACCAGAGTCATTTCTGGTTCTCCAAGCTTTGGAATTCAAAAGACAGAAGCAGCTCCATTTTCCTGTTTGTGCTGCCTCATCTCTTTCTTTAGGTGGTATAGTTAAAAACCACTTTGCTTGAATGGAGGAAGAACCAATGTGTAAAAATGCTGAGAATTAATTAATGCTTTAGAATGCTTTCCCGTTGTATTTACAGTCTCTCTGCTGAGTTCTAGGATAGGCAATGGGAGAATCTATGGTATACAAGTTCAGTGTAATTCATTTTACAAGGAAAATCTAATGCAGTATGATATATATAATGGGTTAGCTTAGCCCTAGAACCAGATCTAAGATGGATCCAACTGTGCCTTGGGTGTCCCTAAGCCTTGGGAAAGTCACGTAACTTCTAGTTAGAATAAATTAAAGTCTCAATGCATTAGTTTTCTCAACTGTAAAATACAAATAAAATAGTACTTTCCTTATATGGTTGTTGGGAGTTAATGTATATAAAATATTTAGAACAGTGCTTGTTCATGAGTTCCCCAAATGGATTATGCATGTATATATTATGTATCATTATTTGGGCTCTTTCTCATTTATAAAATGAGGATAATAATAAAGCCTCCTTTGCCTATCCCAAATTAAATATATTCTTATTTGTCAAATCTTATACACATGCACACACAAACCTCTTGGAAAATATAATTCTAAATATATATGTATATATGTAAAATTTGACAAAAAGACATGAAGAAAATTAAAATAAATGAGAACTGTTTCACCTATAGAAAAGAAAAAAAATGGGTAAGTTAGAGCGCTTATTATAGAAGTTGGTAATTAGGTGTTCTTTGTCTACTAAGAATGGAAAATGGAATTTAATTGTAGCATGAAAAAATTAGATTGACTTAAGGAGTTTCTTACAGTGAATCATTAGTATGCATTGCTAAGGTTGCTGTTAAATTTACATGAGATTTTTAAAGAAATGGGCTGATGATTTTTTTTCTGGGGTTTTTGAATTCTGTTTAATTGTGGGAGAAGAGTTGAAACAACTTGTAGAGGTTATTTCTGTCTTTATGATTTTGACTTATTTGCTTTACTATTTTTGTCATCATTTAAGTTATGAATGTATTTACTTCTGCTAGCTGATATAGATAAGTCAGTTTCTTGAGTTCAGCTTTTTAATGTTTTAATATGTTCTAATTTCTGTTTTTCAACAAATTTCCTCCAATTTCTTCTTGCTGTAAAATGCCATATTATTATATACATTGCAGTCTGTTTGTATTACACATAGTCTCTGATTAGGATTTAAACCAACTTAACTAAAGATGTTTTTCAATTTAAATGACTTAACATTTACATAAAAATACTGTGGTGAAGATTTTCTTTAAAAAAAAATCTTAAAAAAAGATTTTCTTTAAAAAAGAAAGCCTGACATTAAAATAAAATCCTGTGCATATATTAAATGTTTTAGAATATTTCTATTCTTAATATTTGAAATCATTCTGAAAGAGTTATTTACTTCATTTTCAGTTAAGAGGACTCAAAGAAGATAGGAGGAAAAGAACCATAGATAAATATAAACTTACATTTTTGGATAAATTATGCATTTATTTTCTAAAAAGTTATTTGGTAGAATAAAACATCTCCTTTTAATTATTCAGTTAAGTGATTTTCAATTGTTTTTCTTTACTAGATATCTGAAGGATGTATGTGCCAAGAGGCTATGCTATAATTTACTAGAGATATTATTTCTTCTTCAGACTTTGCTAGACATGTGCAATATAAGATATTTATTCATTGGTTCAGCAAGTGTGAATACTTTGATCCACATCTTTAATATATTTAATTTATTTGGTCATCTATATTACATGTATTTTTAAATGCATCTTATAAGAAATAGCTTAAACTTAGGATTTTGGGAAACTACTAGCCACACTTTTTATTTTAAAAAAAAGATTTATTAATTTTATTTTAGAGACAGAGAATGCAATGGGAAGGGGCAGAGGGAAATGGAAAGAGAGAATCTCAAGCAGACTCCCAGCTAAGCATAGAGCCAGATTCTGGACTTGAACCCAAGACTGTAAGACTGTGACCTAAGCTGAAATCAGGAGTTGGACATTCAACTAACTGAGCCACCCAAGTGCCCCCATTTTTGCTGATTTTTAAGTCACTCAATAATGCATGAAGCTGGCCATGAGATAAAACATGTTTATTTTGGCAATAGCACACTTAAGTACAAGATTAAGAGGTATCCCCTTAAGATCTCTCCTCTTAAGGATTTTGATTTCAAATTCTCCCCATTTCCCAGGCAAATCAACTGCACAAATTTCAGAGATCCTCACCTAGTGAGTTTCATATTTCACTAGATTACATAACACTAGAAAGCAAAATTGCATTTGCTGGGGCCTGTCTGCCTTACTATATATGTGTGTGGGGTAGTGTGCATCTTTTGAATTTGTTCAGAGAGGGTGAGATCTGGGAGCTTATGTGTGGCATAGTCATGTCCTGGCGTCATGAAAAGCTCTGCTGGATGGCATGTCATGCCATGAATTTGCCAGAAACAACATAGCATTGACAGCTTTTCCTAAAAATAAAGTCTCATAAGGGTTACAGGCACATTATTCCAAAGGAAGGGATGTTCATCATCATCAGGACTTAGCCACTACCATGTCATTCAGATTTTTGGCAAGGAATCTAGGGCCTCTGTTTTTTCAGGAATTATTCTGAGGGGAAAATCTTTGACTTTATTCCATCATTCTTAATCTCTATAAGCTGTCTCATTCATCTTAATTTTTCATAATTTATAATTGTGTTTTTGCAAAACTTTTGTGCATTATAAGTCCCAGACTGAGAATTTGAGTTTACTAAACCTAGATCATCTATCATCTTCCTCTGGACTGAGAAACTCCGCATTTTTTTTCCTTCTCTGTCTAAGACTAATTGCACCACCAGCTTATTTTTGATGTAATACGAAGTACCTGGCTTCAAAAAGAAATTCTTGATTTTTGTGTCATGTTGGAAGCACATGCCATGATTTTCTTTATACAGTATATACATGTTGCCATAAGAAAATAATTTAAATCTCTTTCCATTAAAGGTAGCTAAATAATGATATATATTTAAACAAACTTTCTATTGAAGAATAACAAGAAGAAGTCTCAACGATATGACTTAATGAATCACACTAGGTGAGCACATCTGTGTAATTACTACTCCAATCAAAAAATCAAACGGCAAAATACAAAAATCCTTCTTGTGCCATCTCTTACTAATTAATCCTCCAATTAACTACTATCCTGATTTCTGACATTACAGATTAATTTTACTTGTTTTTGAATCTTCTATAAAAGATTTCATAGAAGAAAGATTTCGTGTTAGGTATTTTACTTAGCATTCAGTTTGTCAGATTCATCCAGGCTATTTCTTATAGCAGTAGTTTGCTCACCTCCATTGTTACATAGCACTCCAATCTATGAGCTTACCATTATTTATTGATTGATTCTACTGTTGGTAGAGATTTAGATTCTTTCCAGTTTTAGCTATTCTAAATGATACTGTTATGGATATTCTTGTACATGTCTTTTTGCATCCATATATATGCACTTCTATGTGATATATATCTAAAATAGAAGTCCTGGAAGGGCCCCTGGGTAGCTCAATGGTTGAGCATCTGCCTTTGGCTCAGGGTGTTAACCCCGGGGGCCTGGGATGGAGTCCTGCATCAGGCTCTCTACGGGGAGCCTGCTTCTCCCTCTGCCTGTGTCTCTGCCTCTCTCTTGGTGTCTCTCATGAATAAATAAATAAAATCTTTTAAAAAATAAAAAATGAAATTGAACTCCTGGGTTATATGGTATTCGTAAGTTCAACTTTAGTAAATATTCCTAAACAGTTTTCTAAATGATTATACCAATTTATATGACAGTTTAAGTTGCTCTTCATCCTTACTAATTTTTGGTTTTGTTACGAAGTTTTAATTTGCTCACAATGACTAATGAGGTTGAGTACCTTTTCATGCTTATTGGCCATTTAGATATTTTTGTGTGAATTTATTGTTAAAAATGATTTTTTAATTTTTCTGTTGAATTATCTATATCTTTCAAACTGATTTGGAGTTCTTTATATATTCTAGCTATAAGCTGTTTTTGTATTGTAAATTGCTCCTCTCGCTATGTGGGTTCTTTTCCCTGTCTTAATGATGTCTTTGGATGAAGAGGAGTTCTTAATTTTAGTGAGGTTCAATGTCTCAATATTTTCCTTTATGATTAGGATGGATAAAAAAATCTTACTAAAGGTAGAGTTGTGGTTTAATTGATGAGGATTTAGAACACCATAATAAGGAATTAACCTGGCATAGCTGTAAGCAATAGCAAGCTTTTAAAGATTTTACTGGTAGTGATATATACAGTGGATTAAAAGACCGCAGAGGAAACTCTAGTCTGTTGGGTTTTTTTTCTTTTTTGAGAGAGAAAAAGAGTGAGAGAGGGGAGGGAGGTAGGCAGAGGGAGAAGGAGAGAGAGAATCTTAAGCAGGTTCCATGCCCCAGTGTGCCCTACCACGGGGCTCCGTCTCATAACCCTGAGATCATGACCTGAACTGAAATCAAGAGTCGGATGCTTAACGGATGAACCACCCAGGCGCCCCAGAAACTCCAGTCCTGAATACCAGTTAAAAGTTCTGAAAGAAAAAAAAAATTCTGAAAGACAGTCTCTTCAATAAATGGTGCTGGGAAAATTGGACATCCACATGCAGAAGAATGAAACTAGACCACTCTCTTTCACCATACACAAAGATAAACTCAAAATGGATGAAAGATCTAAATGTGAGACAAGAGTCCATCAAAATCCTAGAGGAGAACACAGGCAACACCCTTTTTGAACTCAGGCACGGTAAGTTCTTGCAAGATACATCCACGAAGGCAAAAGAAACAAAAGCAAAAATGAACTAATGGGACTTCATCAAGATAAGAAGCTTTTGCACAGCAAAGGATACAGTCAACAAAACTAAAAGACAACCTACAGAATGGGAGGAGATATTTGCAAATGATGTATCAGATAAAGGGCTAGTTTCCAAGATCTATAAAGAACTTATTAAACTCAACACCAAAGAAACAAACAATCCAATCATGAAATGGGCAAAAGACATGAACAGAAATCTCCCAGAGGAAGACATAGACATGGCCAACACGCACATGAAAAAATGCTCTGCATCACTTGCCATCAGGGAAATACAAATCAAAAACCACAATGAGATACCACCTCACATCAGTGAGAATGGGGAAAATTAACAAGGCAGGAAACCACAAATGTTGGAGAGGATGTGGAGAAAAGGGAACCCTCTTACACTGTTGGTGGGAATGTGAACTGGTGCAGCCACTCTGGAAAACTGTGTGGAGGTTCCTCAAAGACTTAAAAATAGACCTGCCCTACAACCCAGCAATTGCACCAAAGATACAGATGCAGTGAAACGCCAGGACACCTGCACCCCGATGTTTCTAGCAGCAATGTCCACAATAGCCAAACTGTGGAAGGAGCCTCGGTGTCCACCGAAAGATGAATGGATAAAGAAGATGTGGTTTATGTATACAATGGAATATTACTCAGCTATTAGAAATGACAAATACCCACCATTTGCTTCAACGTGAATGGAACTGGAGGGTATTATGCTGAGTGAAGTAAGTCAATCGGAGAAGGACAAACATTATATGTTCTCATTCATTTGGGGAATATAAATGTTAGTGAAAGGGAATATAAGGGAAGGGAGAAGAAATGTGTGGGAAATATCAGAAAGGGAGACAGAACATAAAGACTCCTAACTCTGGGAAACGAACTAGGGGTGGTGGAAGGGGAGGAGGGTGGGGGGTGGGGGTGAATGGGTGACAGGCACTGAGGGGAGCACTTCATGGGATGAGCACTGGTGTTATTCTGTATGTTGGTAAATTGAACACCAATAAAAAAATAAATTTATTTAAAAAAAGTTCTGAAAGTAGTCAGGGGACAGCAATAAGATTCGATTTCAGCTGCGTTGTGTTTGAAATTCTGGAAGGGTATCTAGGCAGAGATGTGCAGAAGGCACTTAGTTTTAAAGAGGGAATATAGGTGAGATGCTGAATTCAGAGGATGCTGTTTTTGCATTTGGTTGCCTTTAAAATTATAGGAATGTGATGAGTATATCAGAGGAAGAATATAAAAGAAGAGGTTGGACAACATATATATAATTTGTTACTTTGAATAAAACTTGTATATATGTACTTATAATCTGCAATAATCTTTACACTTTTAAATGTCTTTAAATTATGTGTATTGGTTTCTGATGATAATATCACATAAACTCTTTGTAAAACACTGGAAAATATAAAAAGCAAATAAAAGTAACCTATAGTCCATCATTCAGATGTAGCTATTTTTAACACATTTTTCCCCCATTCCACTAAGCAAATTTTTTTTAAAGATTTTATTTATTTATTCATGAGAGACAGACACACACACACACACACACACACACACACACACACACACACAGAGGCAGAGACACAGGTAAAGGGAGAAGCAGGCTCCATGCAGGGAGCCTGATGTGGGACTCAATCCCGGGACTCCAGGATCACACCCTGGGCCAAAGGCAGATGCTAAGCCGCTGAGCCACCCAGGAATCCCCAGCAAATAGTTTTTTATTTCAAAGTTAGGATCATTGTGTTTCAAACTTCTTATGTCTTGACTTTCATTTTGATCAGAGGTACAAAGTTGACTTATTTTATATATCAGTATATGTCTTACTGTGAGTATTGACCCATAAAAGTCTCCTTTTTATTTTTATCTTTTTATCTATGTACCCCTCTATCCATCTCTCTATCATCTACCTACTTACCTACTTAACCTACACATCTATCCATGTAATCTATCATCTTCTCCTTCTTTCCTTCTTATTGTCTTCTTAGCTCAGACTGCCATTGTAACATATTTGACATATGCTAATTTTTGTATGGATTCTTTGAAAAATGTGTATTTAGTGTGTGTGTGTGTGCGTGTGTGTGTACATTCAACTTTTATTCTGAAATAATTATAGATTGACAGTAAGTTGTAAAAGATTGTACAAGGAGGTCCGAGGAATCCTTCACCCAGCCACTTGCAGTGCCATTGTACACCATATCCATGGCACACTGTAACCACAGGACATTATCTAAACCAGTAAGTCATAATTGACAGTTTACAGAGTTTATTCAGATTTTAGAAGTTTTACAAGCACTTGTTTGCATGTATGTGTGCTTAAAGTTCTATATATTTTATCACTTGTGTAGTTTCATGTAACCACTTCTACATTCCAGGTGCTGAATTACTCTATCAACATCTCCACAAAGGCTCCCTCCTGCTACCCCTCTATATTGACTCCACACTCTGCCCTACCAATCCCCAAATTCTGACAACCACTAACTCTTCTCCATTTCTGTAATTTTAGAAAATGTTACATAAATAAATTCATATAATACGTAATTTTCCAGATTGGCTTTTTTCACTTAGCATAATTCCCCTTGAGATCCATCCAAGCTGTTGCATGTATCAGTAGTTTATTCCTTTTTATTACTGAGTAATACTCCATTGTATGGATATACCACCATTATGGATATTTTACATTTACATTATGATATTTTTGTACAGAAATCATTCTGTCATTTATGCTTTTACCCTTCAACATTGTATATATTTTAAAATATTTATTTATTTATTTATTTGAGACAGGGAGCATAAGTGGAGTTGGGAGGGACAGAAGGAGAGGGAAAAGTGGTCTCCCTGCTGAGTAATGAGTTGATCGTGGGGCTTGATCCCAGGACCTCATTATCATGACCTGAGCTGAAGGCAGACACTTAACTGACTGAGTCACCCAGGCACCCCTCAACATTATATTTTTAAGACCCATGCAGGTTGCTTGCATTCTTCTCAGCTTTTCATTTTTAATCTCCACATAATATTTTATAACGTGTGTCTTTCACATTTTACTTATTCGTTCCATCAGAGATGGACACCTAAATCATCTCCAACCCTCTACCATCACAAATAACAGCAAAAGGAATATTATTATATTATCTCACTTAAAGTTACATGTAAAAATTTTTCTGGAAGTCTCATGCCCAGGAATGAGATTGCTGGGTTATAGGGATGTATATACTACATTTGGCTAAATACTGACATTGTATACACTGTTCTACTTACCCACAAGCAGCACACAGGTTCCCATATCCCTATGTCTCTAACATTACCAGGTATTAGCCTGCTTTGTGATTTTTGCCATATGCTAGATGTAAAGTGATACCTCATTGTCAATTTCATTTGATTTTCTGTAATTTTTAAATTACATTCTGACCATTTCTTCATATGATTGTCTATTGATTTATTTCTACCATAATTATCTTTGGGCCGTTTTGGGGAGTACTTCTTGTCTTTTTTGTTGTTATTTGTTGATTTGTAAGACTTCCTGACCTAGTTTAGATATTAACTATTTGTAAATTTTAGAAATTTCAAGCAATTTCTTTAAAATTATTTTTTCCATGATGTTATTCATTTCACTGAAATCCTTAATAATGATATAATTAAAGTTATCAATTTTTGGCCTTCTGTCTCATACTTCAGGACCGTAAGAAGTACTTTCCTACCATTAGCTCAAAATATATATTTTGACATGGTACTTAATTTGCTCAATTGATGGTAATTCCATCCTTCCAGTTACTAAGACCAAAAACTCAGGTCATATTAGCTTCATTCTTCTTCTCTCATACAGATCACTCCATCTATCAGGAATTCAGGTGATTTTAGCTTCAAAATGTGTTTAAAACTTGACTGTCTTGTTCCACCTATATTGTTACCATCCAACTACCCTTACCCTCTTACTCTGTTTTGCATCACAGCAGCCAGAGGATTCCTTTAAAGTGTAAATCAGATGATGTCACTTTGCTACTCAAAATCTGCCAGTGCCTTCCCACTTGAAGCCCCAAACTTAACTCTATTCTAGCCATGCTGACATTTCTCTTGTTCCTACCACATGATGGGCACATCTGCCTTTAGGGTCTTTGCACTGACTGCTACCTCTCCCTTTAGATACCTACATGGCTAATTCTCTCACCTCCTTCAAGCTTCTGTTCTTTTTTGTTTGTTTATTTTTTAAAAATATTTTAAGTAATTTCTACATCTCACATGGGGCTTGAATTTATAACCCCAAGATCAAGGTTTGCATGCTCCACCAACTGAATCAGCCAGGTGCCCCAAGCTTCTGTTCTAATATCACTTTCTCATTGAATCCTACCCTGAGCACTCCTTTTAAACATTGCGACCCCATACACTTGCCCTTCCTAATCACCCTTATTTCCTTTTGCCCCATTTTCACTTATTTGATTATTATTATTTACTTTGTTGATTCTTCACTGTCTATCTTCTTTTCTAGAATGTAATCTCCTCAAAGCAAGGGATCTTGGTCTGTTTCGCAAACTGAGATGTATGCTTAGTACCTAGAACAGTAGTTGGCACAGAGTAGGTACTCAATAAATGCATGTTGAATCAATGTTAAATAAATTAATTTTACAACATAATGTTTCACATTTAGGTTTGTAATTCAAGCAGGAGTTTAGTTTTACTTCTCCCCCTAAGCTTTGCCAGTTTTCCCAACATCATTTACCAGTTTATACTTTCTCCAGAGGTTTGTGGGTGTGAACTAAACTCCCTTTTATTAATTTTTTCCAGCTTTACAGATATATTATTCACATATAACTATTTAAAGTATAAACGTAAAAAAAAGTATAAACGTGATGATTTGGCAGACATATATTAAATGATTACCACATAAGGTTAGGTAACACCTCTATTTCCTCACATAATTACCACTGTGTGTGTGTGTGTGTACGCGTACACACATGTATGTGGTGGTAACATTTAAAATTTATTATCTTAACAACTTTCAAGTATATAACACAGTATTGTTAATTATAGTCACCATGCTATACGTTAGATCCCCAAGGCTTATTTATCATTAGCTGAAAGCTTGTACCATTTAATCAATATCTCCTCATTCCCTCACCCTCTAGCCTCTAGCAACCACCATGGTACTCTGTTTCTATGAGTTTGGCTTTTTTAGATAAGACATATAAATGATATCATAAAGTTATTGCTCCCTCTTGTTTATTTCACTTTGTATACTGTCTACCCATGTGACAAAAGACAGGATTTCCTTCTTTTTTATGGATGAATGGTATTCCATTTTGTGTGTGTATGTGTGTGTATGTGTATGTAATTTTCTTTATCCATTCATCCACTGATGAACACCTAGGTTTTTCTATGTCTTGGTTATTGTGAACAAGGCTGCAATAAGAATGCAGTTAAATCTCCAAGATAGGGGATCCCTGGGTGGCTCAGTGGTTTAGTGCCTGCCTTTGGCCCAGGGCATGATCCCAAAGACCTGGGATTGAGTCTCACGTGGGGCTCCCTGCATGGAGCCTGCTTCTCCCTCTGCCTGTGTCTCTGCCTTTCTCTGTCTCTCATGAATAAATAAATAAAATCTTTAAAACGATTAAATAAAATAAAAAATAAATCTCCAAGATAGTGGTTTCTTTTTCCCTTTCTGTTGTATACTCAGAAGTGGGATTGCTGGATCATATGGTAGTTCTATTTTTAAATTTTTGAAGAATCTACATACAGCTTTTCATAGAGACTGTACCAATTCACATTCTCACCAACAGTGCACAAGTGTTTTCTTTTCTCTACATCTTCACCAACACTTGTTGTTTCTTGTCTTTTTGATAATAGCCATTCTACCAGGTGTGAGATGGTATTTTATTGTTGTTTTGATTTGTATCTCTCTGTTAAATCTATTTAGCTGGTGTTTGTATCCATGTATTATTTTAATTATGGCTCTGTCGTATGTTTTTATTTTTATTTTTTAATTTATTTTTATTTTTTATTTATTTTTAAAGATTTTATTTATTTATTCATGAGAGACAGAGAGAGAGAGAGAGAGAGAGAGAGAAAGAGGCAGGGACACAGGCAGAGGGAGAAGCAGGCACCATGCAGGAAGCCCAATATGGGACTTAATCCCGGGTCTCCAGGGTCATGCCCTGGGCGGAAGGCAGGCACCAAACCACTGAGCCCCCCAGGGATCCCCTGTTTTTATTTTGATAGGGTAATTCATCCTCCTTTTTAAAAAGATTTTATTTATTTATTCATGAGAGACACACAGAGAGAGGCAGAGACATAGGCAGAGGGAGAAGTAGGCATCTTGTGGGGAGTCTCATGTGGGACTTGATCTTAGGACCCCAGGGTCATGACCTGAGCCAGAGGCAAACAATCCAGGCACTCCTCCTTTTTTTAATTTTATTAATTTATTTGAGAAAGACAGAGAGAGAGAGAGACAGTGAGCACGAACAGGGAAAGAGGCAGAGGGATAGGGAGAAACAGAATCCCCACTGTGCCGGGAGCCTGATGCTGGGCTCAATCCCAGAACCCCAGGATCATGACTGGAGTCAAAGGCAGACACTTAACCAATGAGCCACCCTCACCCTCTCACACTTCTTTGTTAATATTTATTTCAAAGTTGTTTTAAATATTGATAAGCCTTTTTCCTTCCATATAAATATCAAAATAAGCTTACTGAGTTTCTGAGGAAAAGTGAGGTGAAATTTTGATTAGGCTATATTTATAAATGAATTTATGGATTTATTTGGGGCTGGGGGAGAAATGGTATCTTTATAATATGAAATCGTGGGCAGCCTGGGTGGCTCAGCGGTTTAGCGCCGCCTTCAGCCCAGGGTGTGATCCTGGAGACCCAGGATTGAGTCCCACGATGGGCTCCCTGCATGGAGCCTGCTTCTCCCTCTGTGTCTCTGCCTCTCTCTCTCTGTCTCTCATGAATAATAATAATAAAAAAATCTATAATATGAAATCGTCCATTAAAGTACATGGAATGCTGTCTCCATCAGATCAGATCTTTGTTTATGGTTTTTTAATACAGTTTTAACATTTTTTCCTTACAGGTATCATTAACTCTTTATTAGTTCCTAGATACCATAAAGATTTTTTTTAATGGTACTCTGAATGGTCTTTTAAAAATATTTAAAAAATATTTAATGGTCTTTTAAATATATTTAAGGTGCCTGAGTGGCTCAGTCAGTTAAATGCCTGACTCCTGATTTCAGCTCAGGTCATGATCTCATGGGTGATGAGATTAAGCCCTACAATAGGCTCTCACTCAGCAGGGAATCTGCTTGTGATTCTCTCCCTCTGCCTCTCCCCCCACTTGTGCTCTCTCATGCTGTCTCTCTTTCTCTAAAATAAATAAATAAATCTTTAAAAAATATTTAAAAATAATTACTTGCAATGTAGAGAAATGCTGATCATTATTGCATGTTGTAGGTTGATTTTAGGTCCAACAACACTGCTCAACTTTCTTATTATGTAAATAGTTTACTCTGTAAGTTTTCTATACAGATAATCATATCATCTGAAAATAATCAGTGATATCTTTTCCTTACTAATGTTTATTAAAGCACTACTTCCTCATCTTTACTCATAGCAATGATAGTAGGCATAATCTTATATCATAAGCAGTTACAGTTTCTCTATTACGTATAATTCTCACTGTATATAATGTTTACCAAGTTAAAGAAGTTCAACTATTTAGTTTTGTGACATCAAGAAAAACTACAAAATGATAAGCTGTGTTGAAATATGTTGAAGTTTATTAATTCCCTAACCTAACCATTACTACTTTGTGAAGGCTGAGCGGCGGAGGGGAGTAAGAAGAAACCTAAGAACCAGAGGCACCAAGAAGCTGTCTTGATCTTTTCACTGAACATTATGACATTAGTTTCCCTTCATATCTTTGAACAGTCTGCAAAAGTATAATTTTTAACACTTAATTATGCAAAGTATCAAACAAAAGCTAGACTATATACCCATTTCCTTCTATTTGATAATTCTAAACATTTTCCTGTATTGAAAAGCATTGTTAGTGACATTATAGTATAATTTAGAACATTTTAGTGAATGTACCTCAAAATCTTACCTTTGTCATAATTGAAAAAAATACTAATAACGGGCCATAATTATTATAAAAATAACATCTCAAACTTAAGAATTATATGTGTTTTAGGATGTTAATATAAAAATTGTATTTAGAAATAAGGTGGCCTCCATAAGGCTTTAATCCAAAAAGTTATTGCAATCAAATTTTGACAATTTAATTCAATGGAAAAAATTCATTTATGAAGGTCATTTGTCTACAAGTTAATGGAACTAAGGAAGATAGGTGTCCGGCTGAACAGTTTGTTGGGAAGGAAAGGGAACTTGGAGAAAATGAGCAATTACTGGGATGTGGGTCAGTTTGTCACCGTCGGTGTGTTGGCCAATGATGTCGGGAAGGCGGTCCAGGCGGCAGAGAGGTTATTCAAACTGAGACCTCCAGTTTGGTGCCTCCGGTCATTAGTTCAGAACTTGTTATTAATTCAGCGCTTCATGAAATCCATTACTGAACATGCACCCAGGCAAGAACGGCTTAACTGCTGGTTAGATATGATTTTTGAGGCAACAAATGAAGCTACTAATGGACTCAGATTTCCAGTGCTGGTGATAGAACCAACCAAAGTCTACCAGCCTTCCTATGTCTCTATAAATAATGAGGCTGAGGAGAAGACAGTTTCTCTGTGGCATGTCTCACCCACAGAAATGCTCATGTCGTGGTCTTGGGATCCTGGGATCAGGCTCTGCACTCAGCAGGAAGTCTTCTTGAGATCGTCTGTGTCCCTCCATCTCTGCCCCTGCCCCCACTGACTCTCTAAGATCTTTAAAAAAGAAAAAGAAAGGGACACCTGGGTGGCTCAGCCATTGAGTGTCTGCCTTTGGCTCAGGGCGTGATCCCGGAGACCCGGAATTGAGTCCTGCATTGGGCTCCCTGCATGGAGCCTGCTTCTCCCTCTGCCTGCGTCTCTGCCTCTCTCTGTGTGTGTCTCTCATGAATAAATAAATTAAATCTTAAAAAAAAAGAAACTTGATAGATACTAAAGATAAAATAAAATTTGAAAGCTCCTGTCAAAAAAAAAGTAAAAAAGAGTTAACTTCAAATTCAATTAAAAAATGTTTCAGAAAAAAAAAAATGTTTCAGGAAGTCTCTGTAGCCATATCAGGCTAGTTCCAGTTAGAAGATTTTTTAGATATTTTGTGTACAGAATAGTGAATGTTCTGAAAAATAACTGTTTTTGAAAAAAGTTTAGAGTGGATCAAAGAATTTTCTGGATTTTCATAGACTTCATCCTTCAGCTGTATGGGCTATAAGGCCAGAATCAAGAAAAGGACACACAGGCAGGTTAATTTTAAGATTTCAGGAACAATAAAATGGCAAATTCTGTAATTTTCATGCTGCTTTGCAATTTTCTGGTTTGAGTATTGGGTACCTATGAACCTCTGACTAGATGACATTTTTGCTTCCACCTGCACATGTGAAATGTTTATTTGACAGCCTGTTCTCCACAGAAGTTTGGTTTTCCTCTAAGAATTATTTTCAAAAGTACCTCAAGAAAAACTTCTTTTTTAAAAATTTATTTTTTATTTATTCATGAGAGACAGAGAGAGAGAGAGAGAGAGAGAGAGAAGAGAGAGAGAGGCAGAGACACAGGCAGAGGGAGAAGCAGGCTCCATGCAGGGAGCCTGAAGTGGGGGACTCGATCCCGGGTCTCCAGGACCACACCCTGGGCTGAAGGTGGCACTAAACCACTGAGCCACCCAGATTGCCCAAGAAAAACTTCTTTAATTAAGAATGACAACTTTACAATTATGAGTTGTATCCTCTTACAGTCAATGACCATTTCCTTTTATAGAATAATAGACCAAATACATGGGGAAACTCACAAAGTTTAGAGTAATCCTGTGTTATCTTCAAATGTGACCATTTTCTCTCAGCCCCAAACATTCAGTTTTGGGCAGAGGACATGGTGGTCAGGAGTGGATTTTGGAAATTAGAGAAATATTTTAAGATAAATAAGATGGTAAGACCATCTTCCTCTTAGGAGATAGGTAAGAGTTAAGGCACAAATGAAGGACAAAGGACTTGCTTTCTTCTCAAACATTGATGACTAAAAGAATTTCTTCATATATCATAGAAAATGTATTAGGTATGTATGAGTTTGAAACACATTTAAAGGCTGTTTCATCCTCCTACCTCAAACTTCCAGCCTGTGTGAATGTCTTGGCTCCAAACATCCATTTCTTATCCCAAAAGATAGGAAAGTAAAGAGAAATATGAGACAGAGTAGAAAGGCCATTGCTATGGGTGTCCCAACACCTGGACTCTGATACCTGCTCAGCTCTGAGCTCATTCTAGAATAAAGTTTAAGCCACTTTACTTTTCTGAGACTCATTTTACCACTTGTCAAGGGAAAACTAGATGGCTTCCATGTTCCCTTTTCATTCAGGGCCCTGGTGACTGTATGACTGATCTCCCAGTCGGCAATGAATTCCGGCCACTATTAGGACAATTCTTTGCCTCTGGTTCTCTTTCCCCTACATGATTTCCCTCAACACATTCTATCAGGACTTGAGGTCATCAATGGCTCCTTCCTGAGCATAGCATTCCTGAGTGGATTCTGGTAGGCAGCAAAGACACCATCAATGAAAGGGGATGTGCTTTGAAGTGAGAATCATTGGTAGAGACTTAAAAAAAAAAAAAAATCCCTAAGAATTATCAGAGGAAGGAGAAAACAAACAACTAGGCTTCCACCCTTCCCTTTGTCAACTGGATGATTTGGGAAGATTCTTGACCTGTTTGTATATCAGGTTTTCCCAACTGTAAAATGGAATAATCACCCTCCTCATCCTGAGGCATATATATATCACAAGGCATAATTAAGACTCATAAGTTTTGAGGTTTTGATGAGAAACACTTTAGGAGTGTAACGTATCATTAGAAGTAATTACAGAGCATCTGTACTCAAAACTGATAATATACTAACCTAGAGAAAGAGGAAGGTGGAGATGGAAAGTGAAATGAGTAAGGAAGGAGAAATAAAGGGAAAAAGAAATAAAGAAGTGTAACAGAATGAAGTAAGGTCAAACAAAAAAAATTTCAAAAAGTCAACTAGAAGAAAAGAGATGAGCTTAGTATCTTTGGAGAATAACTAAAGGACTAAGGTATTCAGAATTTATTAGGAATTTACAATAGTTATAGTAGCTATTAAAAACAATAATGCAAATAATAAGTAAAATATTATAGCCTGTGTGGCAGGCAGAGTTCTAAGATGGCTCCATGACCTCTGTGTTTTGGTGTTATTCCTGTGATTATGTTATCTTATATAGTAAAAGGATTTTGGAGATGTGTTTAAACTTACTGATCTGCTGATACTAAGACACAAATTATCTGAGTAGGCCTAACCTAGTTACACAGGTTCTTTAAAAGCAAAGAGTTTTCTTTGGTTGGTAGTAAAAAAAGAGTGATATAGAGATGCTCTCTGGCAGTCCTGGAAGAAAGCAAACATCATGGTATAAACTATCAATGGGGACAAGATGGAAAGCACCAGAGAGTATTTTCTAGGAACTAGCCAGTCAGCAAGGAAATGGGGACTTTAGTCCTACAACTGCAAGAAACTGAATTCTATCAATATATATATATAAGTTTGGAAGTAGAGTTTTCTTGGAACTTCCAATCTCAGATGACTAACCACTTGATTTCAGCCTTGGGATATACTGAGCTGAGAAGCTAGTCGTGCCATGATGAATTTATGATTTATAGAACTGTGAACCAATCAATGGGCATGTTTTAAGCTGCTAAACTTGTGGCAATTTGTCACTCAGCAGTAGAAGACCAACATAGAATGCATAATACAAAATTGAAATCACTATGCCATTGCTCAATCAGCTAAAAACTCTTATTGATTAGCTTCTAGGCATCTGGCAAGGTTAAAATTTATAGTCACAGTAGCAAAGTTGTAGGTTTTCTGCACTGACCATGACAGTCAAGGAGAACAAAGATAAATGAAATCTTAAACCCAATTGTGATCCCATTTGATGTAGTTTTAATATTAAAATGATAAGAATTGCATCACCATACATGTTCAGTTAACATTTTTGGGTTTGCGCAGTTGATCCTTGAATAATTCAGAGGTTAGGGGCACCAACCCTCTCCTCACCATGCAGTCAAAAAATACATGTGTGACTTTTTACTCCCTTCAAACTTATCAGGTAATAGTCTACCAGTGACTGGACACATTAATAACATAAATAACATAACGTGTATATGTATAATAACATAGTAACATAAACAGTTGACTAGCATATATTTTGTATGTTATATATATTATATACTGTATTCTTATAATAAAGTAAATTAGAGAAAAGAAGATGTTATTTAAAAAATCCTAAGGAAGAGAAAATATATCTATGGTACTATACTGTATTTACTGGAAAAAAAAATCTGTGTATAAATGGATCCCAATAGTTCAATCATATTGTTCAAGGATCAACTATATTTGTAAACAAAGCCGTATTAGGGAGAGTATTCAAAAGGGGTTTTGGGGTTGACTGTTTTGAAAGGAAGAAAATCTTTTTTCATATCATATGATAATCACTAGTTTATTTTTGAGGATTTCTATTTTCTTTCATTAGATTTCCTTATGGCAAACTTCTCCTTTAGCTGAAACTTTGTTGTTAAAAAAAAAAAAAAAAAAAAAAATGCTGGGCAGCCCTGGTGACTCAGCGGTTTAGCGCCACCTTCAGCCCAGGGCGTGATCCTGGGGACCTGGAATGAGTCCCACATCGGGCTTCAGGTGTGGAGCTTGCTTTGCCCTCTGCCTCTCTCTGTTTCTCGAATAAACAAAATCTTAAAAAAAAAAAAAAAAAAAAAAAAAGCTTTGAGTCAAGTAGCAAAATGGGCTTATTTGAATCATATCTTCTCTATATGTTTTATTTTATCCACTGAGAGAGTAACTGCCAGACAATGAAGGGACCCAGGAAAGAAATCAAAGACAGACGGGGAAAGGTGGAAAACAACTAGCATGTCTCTTCTACAGACTTTACCACTTATCACTCCTGTTTTATGTTTCATCTGTGCTGAATATTAAGGTCCTGGTCAAGGACAGTTTTAAGAAGTTAGTGGTAAAGCCTTGCCCTTTCTCCCACCAGCTAAACAACAACTCCTCTTGATGTCCCTTCTAATGTGAATAATGCCTCCATTGGTCCAGCTTCCAAGACTTCAAAGCTCTGAGTCATCTTCTACCCCACCTCTCTCTCTAATCCCTCATATCCTACAATTAGTTGCCAAATTCCTAAAAAAACTCTTTTTTTTTCCCCCTAGCTCCACTGCCATTAACTTAATTTGGCTCCTTTTTATGATTTGCCAGATTATTGTCATAGCCTCTTAGGTCATTCAGTTGTCTGATTTTCTATCATAATCCATTGTACAAATCACTAACAAGATAGTCCTACTAAAATATAGTTCTAACCTTGACCATTCATTTTTTCACTCAAAAAATATTCAACATCTTTTTTGTTTCAGAGAATAAAATCCAAACTCTTTATATTGGTATTAAATTATTTCACAATACAGACCCAGTTATTTTCTGGTCTTATGTTTTCAGTACCCTCTGTCTGTCTACCCTATTCTTTTTTTTTTTTTTTTTTTTTTTACACTATTTTTTAGCTGAATTAGATTCCTGTGTTTCCTGAAATAATGACACACTCCACTGGAAATGCCCAACCCTTTATTTCTGCCTGTGTAATTGCAGACTATCCATTGTGATGAAACCTCCAAATCCTTTCCACTATCAAGGATGAGTGGTCTAATCCAATCCTGGGGACTCCCTTTCTTTTGCAGAGATGGGTTTAGGAAACTTTCTTTGGCCCAGTCATGGCCAATGAAATATAAAAGAAATCTGCTGGTAAAGGCTTTCTCTTTCCAATGAGGAGACTGTCCCTCATCTTTATTAGGCCATGGCTGTGTCTGGATATGGTGCTTGAACTACTGCAACTCAAGTAAGGATACACGTGAAGATGGAGGCTGAAAGAGGCGGGAGGAGATGGATAGAATCTAACGGACTTCATGAAGCTACTCATGCTGAACCTGGTGCCCTCTCTACCTCTGGTCTTCTTGTCAGGTGAAACAAAAACCTTTCCTTATTGAAGCCAGTCTGAGATATAGCTTTCTTATTGCAATAAAAAAAATAGTAAGATATTCACTATCCTTCAAGGCTAAGTTCCAACGCTACTTTCTTGGGGAAACTGTCCTCAGTTTCTCTGGCAGAGGCAAATGTGTCTTCTGACAAGATCTCTGTATGCCCATTGCACATTGTTGGGTCTCTCTCTTGCAACTATCACAAGCCACCGTGGATGGTAGCCATGTCCTCAGGCATCTTGTCTTATAGGAGAGGTGTTTCACTGGAGGTGGTCAACTGCATTTTGATCTCTTTTGTATCCTCTGCAGTGTGTATCATGATGCCTTGCATATGCCATGGTGATTTGTGCAATAGCATTTGTTCAAAAAGATCATTTGTTTGTTATTTGTTGTACTTTTCTATTATTATTTGTATAGTGTAGATAAAATTCAGTGTTGTTTTTCTTTTTTTAAAAAAAAAAAATAGTGGACCTGGAATACAGGTGTGTAGATTCCAAATTTTCTTGAAAAAGAGCGTTTTTAGAAATCAGCTTGTTTAGAGGGAACCCCAAATATACCACAGCTAGTGGCTTTCAAATAGAAGAGAACCTAACAGGTTAAGAGTTTAGTGGAGGAAGAGAGATGAAGTCTAAGTGCTCTGCTTAATGAAGGCTATTTGCCACCCCAGTGGACATGACTGAATAGACCTGTGGGCATTGTTTTACCAATGTATCGATGACTTTATTTGTGATAAAGGTGAATGGTTATCCTTTTGTAATGTATCTGAGCCATCTCCTTATTTTAAGTCTCCAAAGTCCCACTGATTGGGACTATACCAATCCTGGACATTCACATCCAGGAACACAAAAAATATATTTATAGGTTTTGACTTTATTGCCATTTAGCATTCATTCCTTAATATAAGTTTCTGATAACTTCTTAAACTTTTAATGTTACTCGATGTAACCAAAGACCACGTCATTGTCTTCTGGGATGAGAAGTAACCCACCCATCTCTGTCAATAACTTGAGTTATGATTAAAGATCTTGGAATTCCTGTCTCCAGGGCTTAAAATAAAATAGGTAATAGATTCTCCTCTTCTACAATTTGTTTAAATATTCCTGTGTCTGAAAATGGGAAAGATTTGGCTCAAATTACCTCTTGATGTTTCTTTTAGCCTCCGATGCTATGATTGATATGTCTGTCAGACTACAGGGTTCCAGAAGAGACTTGAAGGAATCAAGTATGAGGAAACCTCAAAGTGGAACATGTAGGAGGAAGCAGGGAGACACTCTGAGGTGGCTCTAGGGAGGGGGTTTACTTATGTGGACTATTTGTCTGATGTAAGTTTTGGTACATGGATTTATGCTCTGAAGGAGCAATGCAATGTCTCCCCACACTGAGAAGGCTGGGGAGTTTAGCTGGCCCAAGGGAGGGCCCAAGAGCTGGGACAGAGAGAAGGGTGTGGGCCTGAGCTGGGGGGGAGGGCATGACTTATTAGTTATGACTGCATCTCAGCAGCTGCTTTGCTCTTTAGCAAACACATCTTATTGCCCCACGGGCAAGCATCCCAGAGGGAGGGCTTTCTTTCTTCAGTGTCTGCTGGTGGAGAGGCACTGCTGGTGATCCTTGTGAGTAACTAATGCCTCCCAAGTTTAGTGGACAAAACAAAATGATAGAAGTTGAAGCCACTGAGTGTCATTTTTACTAGCTTCCTCTATGGTTTTTAAGATCTTGTTCTTTATGTTACATATTGGTCTTGCCAGACCTAACACTTTAATAATTAGCTACTTTATTTTATTAATTCAATAAAATGGCTTCAATAAATGTTTTTTGAGCATCTGCTCTGTGCCAGGCACCTTTGTCCACACAGAGGACATTGCCAGAATGGACCAGAACAACATGATCTCCGTAGTTTGTGAATTTATGATCTAAAGTAGGAGGCACGGGATCGAGTCCCATGTCGGGCTTCCTGCATGGAGCCTGCTTCTCTGTCTGCCTGTGTCTCTGCCTCTCTCTCTCTCTCTCTCCCTCTGGGTCTCTCATGAATAAATAAATAAAAAATCTTAAAAAAAAAAAAAAAAGAAATAAAGTAGGAGGCAGAAAATTAAAGAGTTAATTAAAATATAGCTTCAGTCTTTGAGGAGCTCTTCCAGGTTGGAGTGCTTTATCCCCAGACTTTTTCATGTCATACATCTTCATACACCTTTCCCATATCTGTTTCAATGTTGCTTCCCTAAGAGAGGCTTTCTTGGCTCACCCAATCTCAAGGCCCCCCTCACAAGCCTCTTTATTCCATCATCCTCATCTACAGTTCCTGAATGCAAACATCTCTGAAAACGAAGAGAAATTTTCTCTTAATTTGAGTACAAATTAATTAGTACTATAATCTTTATTCAATGTATTATGAATACTTATATATTTTACTGCAGTCCCATTAATGTGTTTGATTATGGGGTGCTGCCTCAGACCTTGTTGGTTCAACAAATAGTATGAGCACTATATTACCTTTCTAAATTAAAAAAAAACCCTGAATTTGAAAATATGTATAGTCCTATGGTTTTGGGTAAAGGATTGTGGGCCTGTCCTAGCTAAATTTCTCCTGTGTACTAATTAGTACTTATTTATTAATTAACTAATTTATTTTCTTGTTCTACCAACTAGAATGATAGCAGAGACTGTGTCTTTCTTGTTCACTCTAGAATCCAGAGCAGTAACCAGATACTTAACAAAAATTTAAGTGAGTGTGTGAATGCTTTTATATAAAGTACCCCATATTCTAATATAGATTGGCTAGAGAAGAGGGGAAGCAATATCAGAGAAAGCTTATTGGGAAAGTTAATGTCAAATCTAAAATTTAGAATATATAATCTTTTAATTCATATAGAACCACAAAAAAATCCTGAATAATCCAAAAAAATCTTGGCATGAGAAGAACAAAGCTGGAGGTAGCTCAATCCCAGATTTCAAACTATACTACAAAGCTGTAGTAATCAAAATAGAATGTTGCTGGCACATGCAAAAAAAAAAATAGACATATAGATTAATGAAACAATAGAGAGCCTGGAAATAAGCCCACACTTATATGGTTAATTAATCTATGACAAGGGAGGCAAGGATATATAATGGGGCAAAGACAGTCTCTTTAACAAATGGTGTTGGGAAAACTGGAAAGCAACACACAAAGGAATAAAACTGGGCCACTTTATTGCATCATATTAAAGAATAAACTCAAAATCGATTAAAGATCTAACTGTGAGATCTGACACCACAAAACTTCTGAAAGAAAACATAGGCAATAATCTCTTGGACATTGGCCCCAGCAACAATTTTCTGGATATGTCTCCTCTGGCAAGAGAAACAAAAGCAAAAATAAACTGTGGGGACTATACCAAAATAAAAGGTGCTTGCATAGCAGAAGAAACCATCAATGAAACAAAAAGGCAACCTACTGAATGGGAGAAGATATTTACAAATGGTATATCTGATAGAGGTTAATATACAAAATATGTAAAGAACTTAGACAAGTCAACTTAAAACGAAATAAATAATTTAATTTAAAAATGGACAGAGAAGCTGAAGAGACATTTTTCCAAAGAAGTCATACAGATAGCCAATGGACACATGAAAAGATGCTCAATATCACTCATCATCAGGGAAATGCAAATCAAAACCATGATGAGAGGGCTGCCCGGGTGGCTCAGCGGTTTAGCGCCACCTTCAGCCCAGCCCAGGGTGTGATCCTGGAGACCTGGGATCGAGTCCCACATCAGGCTCCCTGCATGGAGCCTGCTTCTCCCTCTGCCTGTGTCTCTGCCTCTCTCTCTCTGTGACTATCATAAATAAATAAAAATTAAAAAATATATTAAAAAAACCATGATGAGATATCACCTCACACCTGTCAGAAGGGCTAAAATCAAAAACACAAAACATAATAAGCTTTGGTGAGGATGTGTAGGAAAAGGAACCCTTGTGCACTGTTGATGGGCATGCAAACTGGTGCAGCCACTGTGAAAACAGTATGGAAGTTCCTCAAAAAATTACAAATAGAAAATACCATATGATCCAGTAACTCCAGTACTGAATATTTACCCACTGAAAGTAAAAACACTCGTTTGAGAAGATATATACACTCTGTGTTTATTGCAACATTATTTATAATAGACAAGATATGGAAGCAATCCATGTCCATTGATAGATGAATGGATAAGGAAGATATGGCACACACAGACATGCACACACACATATGAACACACTGGAATATTACTGAGCCATATAAAAGGAATGAGATCCTGCCATTTGTGACAATGTGGATGAACAAGACATATTAACTATTACAGTTAGGTATAGTGAAAGGTGTGGGGGGACTCATGGGAGGCTTAGTGGTTGAACACCTGCCTTCAGCTCAGGGTGTTATCTGGGAGACCCAGGATTGAGTCCCACATTGGGCTCCCTGCATGGAGCCTGCTTCTCTCTCTGCCTGTGTCTCTGCCTCTCTCTTTGTGTCTCTCATGAATAAATAAACAAAATCTTTTAAAAAAAGAAAATGAAGAAAGGTGTGGGACACTTGTTTGTCACTCCTGGAAATGGTAGTTAACTAGGAAGTAAATAAGAAATGAGCACTGTTAAAAAAATTTTAGACATCATATCCAGAATCTATCTCATCTATCAAATCTACTGGCCTTTACTTTTTGCCTTCAAGCTTTAAGAACCCATCCTGTAGAAGTACATGTTGTTTAAAACCTACCTGATGTGAGCATGGAAATGTGTTATTCCAAAAGGCAAAACAGCTAAGGTATATATATTTATCATAGTTTATGATACTCATTTTTGCTAGTGACTTAGATTTTTCAAATAGGCTTCCATGAGTAGCATATTTCATGGACTGCTAGCTCCAACAAAGGTCTAGACTTGAACTTTATAAGGGATTGGGTCAGCAGAATCATCCCTCACTTCAGAAAAGAAAGATAAAAACCCACAAGTTGGTAATGGCTCATCTCAGTGATGTTTTTTATGACATTTGGTGTGACCTTAAGTTTTGCTTTGTCTCTCTTTGCTCACTCTAGGAGCCCTTCCTTCAGGTAAAAAGAAAGTATGTATTTTGGCTTTTGCTGTAGGTCCTTATAAAGATCTAGAAAGGGACTAACTACCTGCCAATTTAACATTAGGAATGTGGTGAATCAGTGGCCTTGGTTTTGGAGTCAAAGGTCTGAGCTTGTCAACTTTATCACTCCTGGCTATGAGCTCTTGCAAGGTTATCTAAGCTCTCTGACGCTTAGTTTTTCCACTTATAAAATGAGATAATAGTATCTAACCCACAGGGATGTTGTGGGTATTAAATGAGATTATACTTTGTGAAGACAGCTTTAAAAGAATGGTGTGGGGCACCTGGGGGGCTCAATCAGTTAAGCATCTGCCTTCAGCTCAGGTCATGATCTGGATCCTACATTGGGCTCTATAAACCTACATGCTCAGTGGGGAGTCTGCTTCTCCCTTTTCCTCTGCTGTTCTTTCTGCTTGTGTTTGGTTTCTCTCACCGTCAAAAAAAAAATTTAAAAGAAGAATGGTGCAAATGCCTACTATTAATAGTTGATAGAGATAGGAGAACTCCAAGGGTCTTCTAAATATCAGGGTCCATACAAATTTGTCCAGATTGTTTATATGTGGAAATTGACATCATGGCCTCCCTGGAATGACTTCTAGTCTCATCTGCACAGCTTTATGAAAGTTGTGCCATAAGAAGTACAGTTGAATTAACAAGGAATTTGAGCAAATGCTAAAGTGTCTTAGGAAAAAACCCTAGAGCAATAATACCATGCTGAACATTTAGCATGTCAGGTAACATGTTTGAAATATTTGAGTGATGTATTTGAGGGAGTTTTGCAACTGTCAGGCAGTCAGTCTGTTGTAATGGGAGAGGTCATGACACTGAGACATGACAGGCCACAGTAGTCAACAGATGACCTCCCAATTCAGCACGTAGACCTTACATGGTTAAGGAGGGGCAGGAGCATGTTCCATTATCCTGGGGCTTTATATTACTCTATTAAAAATATCAGCAGTACAGATTTTTAAAAAAGATTTTATTTATTTATTTGAGAGAGAGAGAGAGGAAGAAGCAGGCTCCATGCAGGGAGCCTGACGTGGGACTTGATCCTGGGTCTCCAGGATCACACCCTGGACTTAAGGCAGTGCTAAACCGCTGAGCCACCCAGGCTGCCCCACAGTACAGATTTTTTAAAAAAATATAAATAGAGGAGCTATCAATAAACAAACAAATAAATAAAAGCTTGCAGCTATAGTGCTTTCAATTTTAAATGATCATTAAGATAACTTAGATAATATAAATTTGCCAGTAAGGAGAGGCTCTTTGGGGAGGAAGTTAGGAGCACAGGCTTTGGATTTAGTAAAATACATATATTTCTGCTTTGATATTTTCTCATTTGAGACCTTATGCAGGTTACTTAGTCTGAGCCTATGTATACATCTGTAAAATGGAGACAGTAACAATACAGTCATCAGATGATTGTATTGATTTAAAAAGGCAGTGCACATAAGCCTGTAGCCAGTCCCTGAAGTGAACACACAGTAAATAATTAATTTATAAACCTACATGTATAGATTATTTCAAAGCTTTAAAAAAGCTAACTTTTCAATCTATTTCT
Organism: Canis aureus; assembly: GCF_053574225.1. Classification (NCBI taxonomy): domain Eukaryota; kingdom Metazoa; phylum Chordata; class Mammalia; order Carnivora; family Canidae; genus Canis; species Canis aureus. Next base: position 49,981,090 of record NC_135623.1, on the reverse strand, counting down.
GCATCATCTTTTCCCCAAGGAAGAGAATTAATCAGACAGTAGCAAAATAAATTGCTGTGATTTTGGTTCCCTGTCCATTGCTTTCCTAATGAAAAAATAGATAAAAGGACTGGGATAGGCAATCTCTGCATAACTGGGCCCTCAGCCTGGAAAGAGCTCAGGCATGGGCAATGGTGGGACTTCTGTGCCTAAGGTTTTTGCAAGTGCTTGCACTCAAAATGAAATTAAAAAAAAAAAAAAAAGTAGCCTGACATTGCATGCCATCCAATAGCACTTGTGGTGTAGTGCTTTTTGGAAAGAACTCCCAAGTGGGGAAAAGAAATATTAAAGCAATGGAGTTTTACCAAACCTATGAGCGTGCATAGGAAATCCTTTGTTGAAGAAACGACGCTCTTACTTTTACAGAAATGGGCCAGGGGCCAGAGAAAAGAAGCAGGGAAAAAAAAACAGGTAAGGTATACTGTGATAGTAAGCAGAACCCAATGTGAAGCACACACAGGAACCTGCTTTCCACCTGCAGCAAGAAGCAATAGCAGTAACTGGAACCTTTTCATCACAATTGACCTATTTACTACCCAGAGGGCCCAGCCAGAGACAACTGAAATGTTGACTGAGTGGGGAGACGTCTCAGTGGGGCCTGTAAAGGGAAGAAATCCAAAAAGACTTGGGGGTGGGAATGTTGTCCTTAGGACAGTAAAACACTTATGTTCAGAGGTGGATCAACTCTAGTTCTAGGCTCTGTTCCCTGGGGAGGCCTGGAGGAGAGACCACAGGCTTAGCTGCTATGGAGAGTGGTACCTCTGCTCCCTTGCTTGGCTCTGGATGCAAAGCATGGTTTATGGATGGGCAGAAGGAGAACACAGTTTTGTACTTCCTGGCTGTGTCTGCAATGCCCAGTGGTCCAAAAGAGACATACACTCTCTCTAGAGATGAATGGGTGTGAAACTGTGAAGGTAAATACGACTTGTCTTACCCCTTTCTATTTCAAATTCTCAATTGAAAAACAATCTTATAATGGGACCTTTATTGTATAATAACCCTGAAAAAAAGCTGAGACCCTCAAGGGATCAGGCATACATAGACATTATTTATTTGCTACAATGCTGTTATTAAGCACTGAGGATAAACAGCTTTGCTTTAAGCATGGTGAATTGAATGGATCAAAGCAGCAATGGCAGTAAAAAGATGGATAAAAAAGATATGGCATTTGTATCTTGGAAAGTCTGAGTAGCCTAAAAACTATCTCTGAAATGGCCAAAAAGACAGGGTGATGTTGAGAATCTTGGTTTTGAAATGATGGAGGCTACCACTGGAGCTGGTGTTAAGGGAGCCACTGGCTGCAGTCAAAGGTGGCTGGGAAGTCTGGTAGGAAGAACAGACAATGGTGCCCATGGGCAGGGCAGGAGGTATGAAGAAGCAGACTGGTTGTCTTTCTTCCCTTCTACCACCCTCCGTAATGTAGACTGTATCCCTTCGGTTAGATTCCCTAGGTAGGGGGCTTTGAAGACACAGTGAAGAGGAGACAAGGGAAGGGAAAAATGAAGGTCAGGTGGAGGACAGATAAGAAGGGCAATGGAGGGCACTTTGAAATCTTTTCAAATGCAGCGGTGTAGTAACATTCAAGGAACTGCGATGTTTTTCTTCCTCTCTTTGCCCCACTTCAAGCTTTGATATTGCTGTTCTGTGTTGCAACCTAAGGTCCTATGACAGCTTTGGGAGTGAATGATTGACAACACTGGATTGTACCCAAGTACTGCCCGCAGCAGAGGGCCATGAGCTACCGCAATGGCTGCCTTAGGTCCCTTTCCACATCTTCCAGGGACAATTTTTCTTTTCTTCTCTTCCCTTCCTTTTCTTCCTCTCTCCTCTCTCTGTCTCTGTGTGTTTCTTTTATTGGTGTTGATTTTGTATTTAAGTATACTTTAATCCTACCACCCAAGGAGTGGTTATTGGTTTTCAAAATTGTCACATGAAGGCAGAGAAATGGGCACCCTGGCTTCTGGAGTATGGAGCAGCCACTCAGGGACAGAGAATTTACCTGAGCTAACCCCCTGGGCCACATTCTACCCTGTTGTTGCCTCCTTAGTCTTGATAAAAGTAAAAGCATTATTTACCACAGAGTTGTTAGAAACACTAGGCCAAATACTAGACTCTTTGGCAGATGTTCTTCTCAGGAACAACACAATTTTCTTTCCTTACCATCATGACTGCAAAAGAAAAGAATACAGGGCAGCCCCGGTGGTGCAGCGGTTTAGCACCGCCTGCAGCCGGGGGTGTGATCCTGGAGACCCAGGATCGAGTCCCACATCGGGCTTCCTGCATGGAGCCTGCTTCTCCCTCTGCCTGTGTCTCTGCCTCTCTCTTCGCTCTCTCTGAATGAATAAATAAATAAATCTTTAAAAAAAAAAAAGTACAGAGCCCTTGAATTGTGGGGCACTAGGGAAATGAAGACAGTTACGCAAATATTAGTTCATACGTGGTGATCCTCTCCTTTGTGTACACTTTGAACTAAAACAACAGCCTCTTAGCAGAGTGGTTGAAATTAAAGTGTTCTGACACACATGGAAAAAAAAGAACTTTTCAAGCAGCAGTCTGCCTCTGCACCATACAAGGCCTCCCAAAGGTTTAGAAGGATGAAATTAATGTGCTCTTATGGTGTCTGCTTCTTGCACTGGTACAGAATTAAGTAGACTATAATTAGTTATTCAGCACCATTGGAATTCCAAAGGTGATAAAAGAAAAGGAAATATTCTGGAGTCAGAGTGCCCCGTTTGACTACTGCCAGGACGTTAATACATTAACGAGGAAATACTGGACCTAAATGGACTAAATTCATTATTTTTTCTGCTGCTAAAATTTTGTTTGGATTACTGAAAAAGATGAAGTGGAAAAAGGAGACATTCATGTCTCCTATGGAAGGAAAGGCCTGGTTGTGTCTGATATTGGAGAACAAATTTTTCTAGGACTATTCATTCTAGTGAAAATATTACCTTTGTGTCTCTGCCAATGGGAGCGTTCTAATTTGTGATTCAGGATTATTTGTCCTGTTGTGGTTGTTTCATTCTCCTTTAAAATTCTTCCCTTTCTCTTTACTACTTGTTTTGCTTTCCAACTCCAGTTGATGTACATGGCTGAATAGTTTTCCAGAAGACGAAGTGAAAATGTCAGCTGGCCCTCAGCTATGTGACCATCAAAGTTGCTCTCTATTCCAAGGTTGCATACCACTTCCCCTTCCGAAATAGATTTGTGCATTTCTACCTGGCAGTTAGGCAGTTAGTTAACAAGGCCTCTTTCTTGAAATGGAGCCATAACTCAATGACTTTTGTTCTATATCAAGCTGAGGCATGAAAATGATGCCCAGCAACACAGAAAGGACATTTTGGCCCTGAGGTAATCATTGGGACTACCCTAGGGTCTGAGCACTAGAAGCTGGACCACTGGGTTCTCTTTGTAGTCAAATTGTCCAGCTCCAAGACACTCAAGGAATGTCTGTCTGGAATATACCAGATCCTTGGGGATTCCAGGATGCACAGCTGCTTTGGGGGCTTTGTTTTGATATTGGTCTTTTCTTCTTCCAAAACTATATCTTCTCCAGGTGTTCTGAAATGTACAGGAGAAAATACAGGGGCCCAGAGATTTCCAGTTATTCAGAGAGTCTCATAGGACACTAATGAAAAAAAAAATATTTTTTTTAAGATTTACTTTTTTGTTTTAGAAAGAGAGCACAAGTGGGAGGGGCAGAGGGAGAGGAAGAGAGAATTCCAAGCAGGCGTAGCTCTGTGGATTGTTAGTTTCATCTTACTATTAGGAATCAGAAATAACTGATTTTGCAGCCAAATTGAATCCTATGTTTATGGGTCTATGCTGCATATATTTCCCTTGTTAATAACCTGAAAGCTCACACAATTAAGACTCATAATAGAGATCTGACATTTGAAGTGAGATCTGAAGTCTAAAGTAAGAAACTCGTGTTTGATTCACATTAAATATCAAGACTACTGCTATATGTTTCTCTTGCATGTAGTTTTGAATTTCTGTATTTAATATCCTTTTATATTCCCAAAGAATATTTAAATAGTATAGGTGTTTGAAAAACAGCATATTTCCTTGTGGAAAATGGGGAAAATATTTCCTTGTGGGAAGAGAAATAACTCATAGTCAGATTCATGTACATAGGTGAGCTTGAAAACAGAGAGTCAACAAGAGGGCAAGTCATATCTTCTTGAATTAGGGATAAGTGTGATGGAACCGCCTATAAAATTGTCAAGTGGTTTTTTTTTTTAAGCATTTATGAAGGAAGAACACATGAGAAAAAAGAAAAGTCTATATCAAATTGATATTTTCATTTTTATCAGGATCAGATATGGATTACATGTAGTCAATTACTTTGGTTGGCAAGCAATAACATAGCAATTGTGGCATTTTGTAATTATTTTTCTAAAGTGATAGCAATTTAAATTTTCTCAGCGTCTAAAGAATGAAGTTCCACAGACACGATCATATTTTGAAATAAAAAACTCCAGAAATTTGCTTCGAACAAAGTTCTTCATCTTTCTGAGACTCAGTTCTTATCTCTAACATAGATAGAAATATTCCTTCACATCCTAGTTGTGAGAAATATATGTAGTATCATATGTAAAGCATTTGTTGCAAATAGCTGGATTTTCATGATGCCTGGTACATATCAGAACATAACAAAAGATAGTAGTTGTTTTTACTATTTTTACTGGCATTATGATCTAAATCTAGGTATCCAAGGTTTCTACGCTAGCTATTTTTCTAGGTATTTCTTCTCATACATTCTCATCTTCCAGGTTCTGAACTTTTCATTCTGTAGCACAGCCTCTTAAATTTCCCAATGCTTCCACATAGGAAACCTTCTTGACCCTTATTGCTTCTCAGGTATTTGGACCTTTGCTTTCCCAAAGGCTTTCTAGAGTTTCTAGAGTCCCCTGAGACTCCAGTTATCCCTGGGAAAGGTCTCAATGATGATGACTCTTGGTTTTGTATATATTTGACGAAGACCAAGGAATTTAGTATTGTAGAAAGTTGGAATTGCTAAATTCCTGTACAAGACATTTGTTGATTGTTTGGCATTTATTTCTTTCCTATCCTGGTGAAGGGTGTAAGAGAAGACATTTGTAAATATCTGGTGACTCCATCTCAGAAATATTTTTCAAAGTTGGCGTCACCTGCTGGTGTCTGAGGTGAGGGGGTCTATGGGCTGGGGGAGCACAGCTCTTCTGTTCCCCATGTCAGAATAGAGGAGTCTGGAGTGGAAAGGCAATGAGGGTGAGTGGCCTCCCCAGGGGTCTTTGGAGGTAGAGTGATCGCGACCTTACAAGCAAGGCTGATGCCAGGTAAGCAGATAAAGCTGGTGCCTTTGAAGGCTGGAAGCTTGCTCAGGCCCTGGGCCAGGATGCCCTCTGGACGGTTCTCTTGGAGGGGAGAAGACCCCTGGAGTTTTTCTGCTCTGCTTACCTGTCTGGGCTCTTGGGTGGGGAGATAGCAGCCTGTGTGGGGCTCCTGGTGCCAGGTCACTGCAAAGGGCTGGTGAGGTAGAGCAGGGGCTCTGCTGTCCTTGTGCTTCTCTCAGGGGAGGGCCTTTTGCTGGCTCATGCCTGAGCCTAAGCTTGACAGGGACAGAGACCAGAGCGGCGGACTTGTGTCCCCGGAATCTCCAAAGGGCAGAGAGGACTCAGTCACCCACCACGATAGAGAGGGCTCTGAGCTCACTCAGCCTGGCCTCATTATCCCTCTCCCGCAGCTCTTCAGGGTGGCCAGGCTGGTCAAGCTGCTGGGTCAGGTCTCCAAAGAGTAACGCTTAAGGCCTTTGAGGTGTCAGGCACTGGACTGAAGATAAGTACTAAATTAGTCTAGACCAGAGGCTTGGTCCCATTTGCTGGTAGTGCAAAAAGCCACCTCCCCCTCCCCACATCTCCATCTGCATCTTGATAAGGTTGAAGGCTTTGTTGCTGGTGGCAGGAGGGCAGATTTTATATGTATAAGGACCTTGAGGAGGTAGGTGATATGAAATATCATAGTATTTAGATCCTACCATGTCTCTTAAAATAAATGAACATCCATGGTTAGGTGAGAAGGAATTATTTTTTAAAAAGTCTCATTTGGTGCATTGTTGGGCATAGACAATTGTTTCAGAGCTCAGGAAACCAGGCTCTAAGTTAGTTGTGAGAGTCCTTCTCTCTGGAATCCAGCACCACTCTAGAGCTTTGCAGACCAGTGGCTTCTTTTCTCCATAAGTGGATTAGCCCTGTTGTAAATGAGGTTTCTATAAATAGCTTCTTGGGCTACTTATAGAAGGACACAGACAAGCAGAAGCCAGGGCAGAGGAGGAGAACATCACTGATTCTACTTAATGACTGGGGCAGACAGTCTGGTTTTCAATGTGGAGACCCCAGAAAAAAACTGGGGAGGCCTTGAAGGGTGTATATAAGTAGAGGATAGAAAGCACTAGGATTTTACAGGGACTTGGGTTTCAGGGCCATTGTAATTTGGATATAAAACCACTTTTTTGGGGAATGATTGATATCCAAAAAGCTGTATATATGTAATGTATACAATTTGATGATATTTGGAGATAAGTGTATATATATGCAACCATCATCATAATCTACGCCATAAACATATCCATCACCTCTGAAGGTTTTCTCCTGACCTCTTTATTTATTATTATCATTTGTTTGTGATAAGAACATTTGACATGAGATTTGCTCTCAGCAAATCTTTTTTTTTTTCAGCAAATCTTTAAGTATACAATACAGTATTGTTAATTATAGGTACTATGCTGTATAGTAGTTCTCTGGGACTTACTCACCTGACTTAATGAAACTTTGTACCCTTTGACTAATATTTTAGTCTGTTTCCCTTGCCCCAGCCCCTGGTAACCACTCTGCTTTTATCAGCTTGTTTTTTTTAAATTCCTCATATAAGTGTTATCTTGTAATATTTGTCCAACTATGTTTGGCTCATTTCACTTAGCATAATGTCCTCTAGGTTCATCTCTGTTGTTGCAAATAGCTGGATTTTCTTTTTTTTAAGGCTGAATAATATTCCATTGGATTTATATGTATATCACATTTTCTTTATGCATTTAACCATCAAGAGATTTTTAGGTTGTTTCTATATCTTGGCTGTTGTGAATAATGCTACAGTGAACATGGAGGTGCAGATAATTCTTTGAGACACTGATTTTAATTCCTTTGGATATATGCTCAGTTAATAGATTATATAGTAGTTCTATTTTTAGTCTTTTGAGAAACTGCCATATTGTTTTCTATAATGGCTACCCTATTTCATAGTCCTATCAATAGTGTATTAGGGGACACCTGGATGGCCCAGTGGTTTAGTGCCTGCCTTCCACCCAGGACGTGATCCAGGAATCCTGAGATCGAGTCCCAGATTGAGTCCCACATTGGGTTCCCTGCATGGAGCGTGCTTCTCCCTCTGCCTGTGTCTGCCTCTTTCTCTGTGTCCCTCAGGAATACATAAATAAAATCTTAAAAAAACAGGATTCTCTTTCCATTTCTCCATGTCCTTGCCAACACTTACTTTTTTTTTTTTTTTTTTAATAATAGCCACCTTAACAGATGTGAGGTGATACCACACTGTGGTTTTGCTTTATATTTTCCTAATCATTAGTGATGGTGAGTACCTTTTCATTTATCTGTTGTCCATTTGTATGTCTTCTTTGGGAATGTCTATTTAGTTCTTGGCCCTTTTCATCAGGTTGTTTGTTTTTTTGCTACTGATTTGAAGGGGTTCCTTATATATTTTGGATGTTAACCCTTTATCAAATACATTGCAGATGTTTTCTGCAAAGTGATCTGCAGATTCAATGCAATCTTTATAAAAATCCCAAAGGCATATTTTATAGAAATAGAAAAAAACAATCCTAAAATTCATGAGAAACCACAAAAGATTACAGATAGCTAAAGCAATTTTGAACAAGAAGGACAAAGCTGCAGGCAATATATTTCCTGATTTCAAAATATATTACAAAGCTTCAATAATCAAAATAGTATGGTACTGATATAAAAACAGATACACGGAGATCGCTGAGTAGCTCAGTGGTTCAGTGCCTGCCTTTGGCCCAGGGTATGATCCTGGAGTCCCAGGATCGAGTCCTGTGTCAGGCTCCCTGCATGGAGCCTGCTTCTCCCTCTGCCTGTCTCTCTCTCTCTCTCTTTCTCTCTCTATGTCTATCATGAATAAATAAATAAAGTCTTAAAAAAAAAAACAGATACACAAATCAATGAAACAGAATAGAGAGCCCAGAAATAAACCCACACATATATGGTCAACTGATATTTGACAAAGGTTACAAGAATGCCCAATGGAGGAAGGTTAACCTAAAGGAAATGGTATCGGGACACTTTGCTAGCCACATACAAAATAATGAAATTGGACCTTTATTTTACACCATACATAAAAATCAACTAAAATCAATAAAAAGACCTGAATCCTTAAAACTTCTAGGAGAAAACATAAGGAAATATTTCTTTGACGTAAGTCTTGACAACGATTTCTTGGATATGACACTAAAAGCACAGGCAACAAAAGCAAAAATAGACAAATGAGGCTATAGTATCCAACTAAAAAGCTTCCACACAACAAAGCAAACAATCAACAAAATAAGTTGACAACCTATATTAATTTATGAGGTTTGGAGTAGGAGTGCAGAGTACACATTTGTTTGTGAATGAGACTTTTGCACCAACAATGCACCAAATGAGACTTATAAAAATAATTCCTTCTGGCCTAAATTATGCTTTTAGACTTTTGAAAACTACAATCATGTTCCACTTCCCAAACAAAATATTTCTACCTGATTTCCATAGATCAAATCCAAACTTTCCAGACATGTGCATGTGGCTTTTCACAATCTGGCCCTAACAATCTTCTGTGGTCCTTTTGCCCCCACTCCGCCTTTTTTCCCATTCAGTCTGTTCTCTGGCCACTTTCTTCCTTAAGGCCCCTCAGATTGATGTCTTATGCCTCGCTCTCTTTTTTATAGCTTTCCCACACCCATTTGTTTCTGATGTATTTATTTTCATAAATCTCTCCTTTGGCTGTTGAAATAATTATCTTATCTCTCTCTCTTTCTCTCTCTAACCAGACTATGATCTCCTTGGGGGTGGGCCATGAGCCATGATTTAGATTCTTAATAAATATTAAATAAATGCATAAACTTAGTGTAGGCCAAGGAAATTAGAACAGTAGAAATTAGAATAGTAGAATAGTAGAAGAATCGTTATCGGTAAAAAAACCTTATATTGGATGTTTGTTGGTTGTCTACATAGCATCCATTCTTTCTTACTCCCCTCTAACAAATGTCAGATTTTTAGGGGGCAGGCACACTTCTCCCACGCAGCTAAGGCACTTTTGGGGTAGTGGTCCCCGTTAGTCTAATCAGAAGAAAAATGCAAAGCAGTTTGCTTCAAATATGAGGCGGACATGTTGTCTCTGAATGTGTATCTTCAGGTGTTGGCAGCCATTTGGTGACCATGAGGGTGGACAGGCCGAGGATGCAGCCAACACCAAGGGTGGAGACATGAGGTGAATCAGTCCTTCGTAATATTACTGAGATGGAGCCTGAGTACAGCCCTAAAACCCTCCCTACCTCTGGACTCCCACACTCCCTAAATCAGAAAATCCCTTATCCTTTCAGATAATTTGAGCTAGATTTTTCTGCCCATGCGATATAAATCACTTGAATACAGAACATTATGGTCTCTCCCTCCCACAATGTTTGGTGAACAGGAAACTGATGGCCTGGATCATGCAGCATATTTGTGACTAAGTGGAAAATAGAATCCAGTCTCTGTACTCCTACAAACCTCATTCTGTTAAGTCATACTTTATCCCATACTTTCAAAGCTATTTCTTTCACTTCTTATCAGAGATGTAATAATTTCAAAAATCTTTTAGCACTCATGGGGTTTACTACTTAATGATGAATTTGAGTATATTGGCAATATGGCTCAACAACTATTTAAATTTATATAGATGAGTCTCATGAAAATAATATGCAGATTTATGCCACATATTTTTCAAATGAAGAGTTTGAGACTTTTTTGTTGTTGTTGTTGTTGTTGATTTTTTAAAGCAGGACTCTGGCCTTATTTTCTTTCTGAAAAGTACTGAGACCAATCATATGAATATTGTAGTAAGTTCGTGATCCTGGGTAGGAAATATCTGGTTCTATAAAATCTGATGAGAATAAAATATTAACTGTTGTATCAATACTCATTTAAAATTAAATGTGGTTATCATTGAAAGAGTATAAAAAGCGCTTCAGATAACTTTCTATGTAGTCAACCTTAATAAAAATGTTGACAGGCATCCAAAGTCATGTTATCAAAGGACTACAGAAGTACTTAGGCATATATGTACATATAATACCTATTTGGCCACAAGGCATAATGTAGCACTTTTACATTCTTTCTAAGGTTGATGCCTCCCACTTACATTATATTATTTAACAATATAATTGCACACTGGCCAGTCATCCCCTCATGAACCCAGGATGGCAAATCATACTCACCATGGTAAGCTGTGTTAAGTATCTGGTAGTGTAAATAAATTCCCCACAATGATTTGGGAGCCGCTATGAGACAAAGTTTATCATTTTTGGTTCCTTGTGTCAAATCAGTAAGAACATTCTATTTATTTATGCAAGGAAGTGCTTCTAATGGGCCAGATTCCTGGAGGCAGTGGGGAGTCCCAACTGCTTAATATTAAGAGGTCATGAATGTCTTTCTCTTACCTACACCTTCTTTATTGGATGCTATAATGCATCCCAGCTTTTCACCTCTCCATGAACAACAGCTGCATACACATCACTTACCCTGACACTTGGAAAACAGACAAATAGCCTTTCTATTACTGCCATAAATGCCACTCAATGAATCAGCCACTAGGTCATGCTCATGTGCAATGCAATCTATTTTCTCCCTCTTGGGCTCCAGCCTCACCTTCATGATGACTGAGCTGGAGCATCTCTTGGGGAATCTGTTGTCCCACATGTAGGCTTTTGGTGGCTGATAAACATACAGCCACTTTATTTTCCAAGTAAACTGGTTATATACAAACGTGAAATTTCCAGATTGGGAAACTGTCATCTAGGCTCAAATTCCGTTGATGGAATGAACTTCTTTATAATTTCTAAGAGAATATTTAATTATGGAAAATATTCTGGTGTTTTTATTTGCTAATATAGAATATAATGCTTTTAAGAACCTCTTCACCCCAAGTAAACCTCTTTTACATATTCTTAAGGAAAACCCAGGCTCTCTTCCCAGGGTCTATAAAGGGCATATTACAATAATCCCAAAGTTGAAATCATGAGAGAGATGGTGGAGAAACTTGGAGATACAGATTAGGAAGCATTGCCAATATGAGATAAATCATCATAGAAAACAGACCAGCTCTAAAGTTATTTTGTTAGCCACTGGGAATATAGGAATAAATGTACAAAAAATTCTCAGCAGATCTCATATTTAAAAAGTAGGCAGCATCTTACCATTCCAAAATTATGAACTACTGCTATTTTCTTCAAGTGTTCGGAAAACCAGACCCATAGTCTAAATGTTCCACCTCTCAAAATGTACTTGGTTTAAATTTAGGCAGAAGGACATGGGTCAGATTTGTGGTTTATCATGCTCACTACGCCAGTGAAGGAAAGGCTTCCCTTTTTAACCATGCTTGTTCTTTGCAAATTCAATATAAAAGAGCCAAGAATGTCCACTCTAAGCATTCCTTTCTGACCTTAGAAATTGATTGTGAATTTAAGATTCAGTGCTTAACACAGTGCTTGGTGCATAGTAGGGTCTCAGTAAATATTTGTTGAAGAGATGAGGAAATGGATGGATGAATCCCTTTCTGCGTTTGTTGTACTTCTAACTTCCTGGGGAAGGGAATTCCACTGGTGCCTCCATGAATCAGATTCCTTAACCTTGGGTTTTCCTTTTTGAAATTTTGCGGAGTGCCTTCTAGGTCTACTGTGTGGAAGACAAGTCCGTGTTGGTTTTTTTGCAACTTAAAGATACCAACAGTACGTGCTTCAGAGTCAGGCCATTCTTGGAGGCCCTTCTCTGCTCTACCAGTTATGTGATCTCAGGCCCTTAGACCCATCTCCTCACTTGTGGGGTGAGGATGGGAATACCTCCTTCCTAGGCTGGTTGGGAGGACTAAATGGGATAACATTGCAAAGATTTACCATATTGCCTGGCTTACAGTAAACATATAGTACATTTATTATTATTATTATTTTAATTTTGCACCTGTGAGGAAGAATCCTGCTTTCTAAAGTTTATTTTCATAGCCTCTCAATCCCTGAGATGTTTTATTTTCCTTTCTCTCTAGAGGGTCACTAACCATCAGTATTGCATATAATATTCCAGGGACTGTCCACTATCGTTTTGAATGCCATTTCACATTTGATATCTCATATTTTATTGCTCCTTTTGTCCACAGCAGAATATTAGGTATCTTATATTCAGCAAACAGCATTCAGTGATTCTTAGAACTCTAATTTCTAACTGATAGTCTCACTTGTAAGTATTACATTTGGGCATTTCTTTCCAAAAGCAATTCTTCCCATATATCTAACCTATAGCTCACCTGACTGCTTGAATGTTCTGTGATACTATCATTTACCATCTCAGTTTTACATTTCCAATATTCCTTCTATCTGGAAACATTGAGTGGCATTTTCAGTGCAGAAGATTTTAAGAAAATACTGAATATGACCAGCACCGGTATTTGTTTTCTGGAAGAAACATTGTTAGCATGATTCCAGTGAAGTTCCTTTTCTATTCTTGGTCTTTAAACCTATTTCTGGTCATGGTGGTTAGGGTTTGGTTTTGGTTTTTATAAAAAAATAAATTTGTATATGATAAAAAAAATTATTGTCATTTTTGGCAAAATTTTCTAGTTTGGTTTTAATTTTGTTTATATACTTTTGATCTATAGAAGTTTTATGTTTTTATCTAGTTTATGCTGTAGTATATCCTCTTTCTTTGTGATTTCTTTTATTGCTCTTAAATTCAGAAGTTCTATAGGTACTCAGTTCAGATAAAAATTCATCAAAATTTTCTCCTTTTTTAAAGATTTTATTTATTTATTCATGAGGGACACACAGGCTCCCCATGGGGGGCCTGATGAGGGACTCAATCCCAAGACCCTGGGATCATGACCTGAACCAAACCACTGAACCACCCAGGTGCCCCCCAAATTTTCTTTTAGATATTAATAGTTGCCTTTAAAGAATTGATCACATAAAATGTATCACTCCATCCACTATTCTTTGGCTTTGTAATAGCTAAGAATATGACTTGAAAATATATTATAAGTTAACTTGGCACCATTTATTAATTCCTTCTTCTCCACATATTTGATTTGTAAAGTCAAGCTTATCATATACTTAATTTTAAAAATATAATCTAGCATCTGTTAATGGGTTATCTATTTACATAGGTCTAGTTACTGATCCTTGCACTGAACCAGTGCTCTACTGTTTGCTTTGGTTTTTGTGTGTTTATTTGTTTTTACAGCTTATTAAGATGTTTTACTGTCTTAGAGTTTAAGTTCTCCTCATTCATCAGCAAATCCTGTCAGCTCCATATTTAGGATGAATCCAGAATCTGGCACTAATATACTCAAGGTTTACTACTTCCATTTGTGACTACCCTGGTTTCAGCCACCATCATCTCTTGATGGAATTATAGCAATGACCTAGCTGTTCTTCCAGCTTTCTCCTTGTACCCCAGAGTCTATTCTCCACACTATGATCACAGTATGGATTTCAAGTGTAGGTTAGATTATGTCAGATCAGGACCACACAGTGGCTTCCTTCTTATTCAGAGTGCAATGCCTTGGAGGCCCACATGACCTGCCTGGGTCTTATCACTTTTGTCTGACTCATTCAGCTCCAGACATGGGCACACCTTTTACTACAGGGCCCTTTCATTTTTTGTCTTCTCTGAAACTATTTTTGCTCATTGTGTGTATTGGTTGCTCTTCATTTCTTCAGGGGTGCTGCTTAGATAACACCACAGGGACCTTCTCTGACTTCCTTGAGGAATGACTATCCATGGCTCCCTGCCCCTTTCCTCTCACTCTGTTGTAGTTTCATTCGCAGCACATATCAGCACCTGTTTGTGTGTTTATGTGTGTATGTGTGTGCATTTTTTGTTGTTGTTGATAATAGGAAAAGAATAAAACTTTATGAAGGCAATTATTTTGGGTGGTCATAGTTGCCTATTTTCAGTGTCTAGTATAGCTTCTGGCATATAGTATTGCTCAGTAAATATCTACTGAACGAGAGGGCTTGGGAATTTGAGATAATCCTTTGATAACATAAAGTATTCCCTTCACTAGAATTTTTGCTCTTTTTAGTCTCTATATTTCTCAAGACAAGTAATACTTTGTGGTAAAGTTTATGTATTCATCAAATATTTCTTGAAAACCTCTCTGTCTCAGGCACTGTTCTAGATGCTGTGGAATCAGCACTGAAAATTAAGATCCAAATTTTTATTAGGATAATTATTTTCTATAATTTTAAAATTAAAAAAATCATCCCTGTATATTCCTATATGTCCTTTCTCATATTATTTGATTGAAGTTTTCCCTGACTAAGCTTTTATAGTTTTTTTCTATTTTTAAATGATCAGAAACAGAAAACAATATGATTTATAAATCTAAGAATTTCTTCTTTTATTTATTTTTCGAAAAGATTTTATTTATTTATTCATGAGAAACAGAGAGAGAGAGAGAGAGAGAGAGGCAGAGGGAGAAGCAGACTCCATGCAGGGAAGCTGTTGTGGGACTCGATCCCAGATCTCCAGGATCAGGCCCTGGGCTGAAGGTGGCACTAAACCACTGAGCCACCCAGGCTGCCCCCTGTTTTTTTTTTTTTTCCCCAAAGATTTTATTTATTTATTTATTTGAGAGAGAGAGAAAGAGAGAGATAGATAGAGAGAGAGAGAGAATGTCTTCTTTTAAAGGAGCATATTTTTCAAATAGTTTGTATGCAAGTTTTTAAAAAAATTATTTTTAGTCCTTATTTTTTAATAAAGGCATTTACAGCTATGGCCTTATCTTTACATAGAATTTTGGTGACAGTTGATAAATTTTGCCCTTGCTTTAGTAATATTTTAGTTACCCTCTAATTTTCTATCCAATTAGATCCAACATTTATTTGGAACTATCCAGCAATGTGGCTGGAGTATAGTGAGTGAAGGACAAGAGGTATACATATTGATTCAAATGACTTCACTGCATTATTCCAATATTCCATGAAATATATTTATTGAAAACTAAAGCTGTCAAAGGCTCTGAGAGGCATGCTAAATCCAGGATATGGTTGAAGCAGCAATGTGGGGCCAGAACATGCAGGACACATGAAGGGGTCAGCGTTCTATTACAAAAGCAGTGGGAAGCCTTTGGAGAATGTGAAAGATGGTGCTGTGTTTTATTGCTGGCTGAAGAGAAGATTAAAGGGGGCTAAGACAAAAGTTAGGGAGATCATTTAGGAAGTTACAGAGGCAGTCAGAGGTGGGAAGAATGGTAGTTACTTGCACTAAGGGTGTAACAAAGAAAAGAGCAAATTGGATAAAGAAGGGACATTTCTGTTGGATTAAACACAGATTATGTAGGAAGGGAAATAATGAAAAATAACTCCTAGTTTTTTGGCTTGAATAATGGATGAAAGGTGTGAGTATTTAGGGAAATGATGAGAGATGGGAAAATAATGATTGGGGGGGGGGAAGAAGGAGAGGGAGATTTTAACTACATTTATCTGAACTATGTGTAATTCCCCTAAAGGATTTTACTACCCACTTTCTCTCAATTTCTGAGTTAAAAACATCTCAGATTTGTAAATTCAGGCTATTATATCCAGTTTTTAGTTATGTAACTCAGGGCAATTTACTGAAATTCTCTCTGCCTCAATTTTCTCATCTGGAAAATAGGGATAATAATGACAACCACTTGATAAATTTTCTTGTTGAGATTCAGTGAATTTGCACAGTAAAAGGGTGTCTGGCAAATACGAGCAATCAATAGAGGCTATTATTATTTTAGTTGCTTATATGTTTGATATTTCAAATTTTCCTGGGAAATTTGCATTCCGGTCTTTGATTTATTTATATTATTACTTAGACGACTATATTGAATGGAGTTCAGGGTGTTCTACCCCCCATGCTTTTATAGAATGCTTTCCAACTGGTAGGCTTTTATTTTTGAAATAAATCTTGACCACTGTGTCGTATAATTTTTTCCAGAAGAACATTTGACTTTTTGTTTGTTTGTTTTTAGGTCTGACATACCAAGAAATAGCATCATTCTGTTGCTTTCTCACACTGAAAACATCCTCACTGGGGTATCAGACTTTTACCTGAGTTTCTTCCTGTAAAACTGTGTGCAGCTATGTTTCTATTGTCTTCTGACTTTTCCTATTTCAAAGAAAACCAACCTGATTTCAGACCTCTTGTAGTCAGCTTGCATTTCTATCTAGATTTTTAAAAAAAGATTTTATTTATTTATTCATGATAGACACAGAGAGAGAGGGGGAAGGGGTGCAGAGACACAGGCAGAGGGAGAAGCAGGCTCGATGCAGGGGGCCCGACGTGGAACTAGATCCCGGGACTCCAGGATCACGACCTGGGCCAAAGGCAGGCGCTAAACTGCTGAGCCACCCAGAGATCCCCTGTATCTAGATTTTTAATAGGATATTTTCCCTTTGTCCTTATCTTTCCACACTGATAAGTTAGCATGTCTCTATGTGGATCTTCTTTCATTAATTTTGTCTCAATCAACATAAGGCCTTGAAGAGCAGCAGAGTAAGTAAAAACTGCCAGGTTCCTCTACTGTAGACTGTTATTCCAGTTACTCAGCCAATGAAACCATACTGCAATCAGCTTCTCCCCACCTTTTTCCCCCTAGAAAGCAATGTGCAATCATCAGTATTTTTCCAACTTATTACTCCTTTATTTTCTGGGATATAGAGCCACAAAATGGATATGAAAAGTGTGTCTGGGAATGTAGTACTCTGCTGGACTCAGAAAACATGTTCTGACCCACAGAAAAGTGATGCCCCCTATTTCTTATTGGTAAAGGGCTCTGGGTCACTGACCTAGATGTCAATAAAAAGGTCTTCTTCCCTTCTAAGTAAAAAAGGCTGCTCTATTTCAAGAAGTAAAGCATAGCATAAGCAGTCTCTCTCTCTCTCTCTCTCTCTCTTTTTTTTTTTTTGTAGAATTAGCTTCATTTATGAAAATACATCCCTAACTCTAGTAATAGATAATTGGCCTTCATTTTTATTTTGTATGTCTCTGTGGGAGTTGAATGGGAGCTTGGGACAAATTGTTAGGAGGAGCTTCCTTGACATACCATTTTAAACTGCAAAATCTCTTCGATTTTCATTTATATTTTAGTGTTCTCATCTTATCCCATCCCAGAAAAACTTTTCTCAGCCTTTGCATGCCATTTTAGGTCTCTATATTTTTTTAGACTAAACATGTTTTCTCTATTTCTTAGACCTCAAACTGCAATTTACATTATCTGAATTGTTTGCCTACTTAGATCACATTCTCTAGACAGTGCTCAACTCTTTACAAGACTGCAGATAAATAGGCTTATATACAAAATCTTCTATTTATAAAGCCTCTCTTTGGGATAGCAGAGTGCTTTTTGTAATTCATAGAACTCTTTTAGATTCGAAAGCCTAATTTTGAATATTCTTTTTTTTAAATTTTGAATATTCTTAATTACAAACTTGACTTTTTCCCTCAGGGAATACCTATATTTATAGTGATATACAATATATACATATGTAAATATATTTTCATTTTTACTTTAGTTTTGTTTAAAAGAAATCTGCTCTCATATGTCCATCAATTTGATGACAGAGAAGTCTTTTATGCTACTAAGCTTTCACTGTAATGTGTATGAGTTCAACCCATTGTTCATTTCATCTCTGCCCAATCCTCTGAGTACATGGAAAGGAGACAAGAAGGTGAAGCTTTCTTTTCAACCAGTAGAATCCAAACTAGGCAGATTTGGTGCACTTGAGTTTTTAGCCCTTAACAAAAAACCCAAGGTTTTCCATTAGCAGCAAGGTGATAAAATAAGGGAAAACTGTGGCCCAGGGTAGAAGATCTAAAGTGCTGAAGGAAGACTCTGGAGAGGAGCCCCCTTCTTACTCTTAGCATGGACTATAGCCTTGCCCAGACTTAGCTGTCTCTCCTCCATTATCACCACCTCATACTTCACGTCCCCATCTTAGTAAAAGCATGTGTATTGTTTGCTCTTCAAAAAGGGAGTTTATTTAGAAAATACACAGATAAGGCCAAGAAATTATTTTTCTCTTTTCAAAATTGTGTACAAAAAGTCCTTTCACTTATTCTTCTGGTGTCTTTTTAAACATATATATATATATATATATTTAAAGCATTATATACATACATATAATGTGTGTCTTTGTGTCAGTCTTTCTGTTATCCATTCATTCTTTCCTTCAACATTTATTAGTCATCTGTAAATTCTAGGTGTGTCCTTGGCCTTAGAAGTTCCTTAATGAGTGCAACATCATTGCAGAACTTAAAGGCTTTGTATTTTTGAATTGAATATAAACATGTAACAAATTAATGTCATGATCTATCCAATAAAATACTACAACAAATATAACTGACTGATGGACAGGTATTGAGTATCATGGGACTCAAAGGAAAGGCAGTAAATAATATTAAAATGGGGGCAGAAAGAGGTTTTGAAATGTTGTAAGAGAATTCAGACGTCGGGGGTAGTTTTTGTATCACAGTACTTTTATGGGTGGGTGTGAATGTTAAATTTTAGTGACCCCATACTTAGAAAAAAATTGCTTGGATGTTTTTCAGACTGATCATTGAAGAAGAAAGTATACTCAGTTCACCGTACTCTAGATGCAAATGTTGACAGATTCATGCCTCCTCCTCCCTTAACATGTTTTTAATGTATAGGGGAAACATTCTAAATAGTTGAGATTCTTAAAAAGCTGGTCTATGAAGTTAATCCATATTTTTCTATAAATATTACAAAATACAAAAGACAACGGCTATTTTGAAGAAAAAGTAGGAACAAGTGTGGTCATTTTGTGTAGCTATGAGGATATAGATACTCTGATCTATATAGAATATATTTCTCTTTCTTCACATAAAAAATAACCCAACATTATGAGAAGCCCTAGGAAACAGAAAAATTTTCTTTTGTTTTTTTTTAACCCAATAATCATACTCATAATAATAATAATAAAAAACCCTTTCCACTTTGTTGAAAATTTCCCCTGAAAATATGCCCTTGAACACCAATTGCATTTTTGTCACACTGGAAAATAACATGATTTCACTCCCTCTACCCCAGGGGTTGCCAAAGTAGAAGCAGAAATTACTTTGTGGCCCACCACCATGGAGAGAAAATGGTTCTCCTCGCATGGCATAATGCAGGCCTCAAATCATTCCAACTTTCTCTTACCCTTGTTTTTAAGTATAGCTCAGGAACTCATGCTAGGTGGAGTTGTTGCTAAATGGGACACACTATTTTCCACAGAGAGCTTGTGGGACACCCAAGTAGGCCACCAGGGTGTTGGGGAGAACCAGAAAAACAAAGGTATGAGGCCTTTCCTGCCACTCCCACCCTTCAATTGCAGGGTTATCAAACCAGGGCACTGAGCAAGCTAGTGGCTGAAGAGTTTGGGGTTTGGATGAGAGAACAGGAGGGTGGGAAGCAACATTGCAGAAAACTGATCCGATTAAATACTCAAAGCAAGTTCAAGACATTTCAAAAGCTCTTCTGTTAAAAAGAAAATACTGTTTTGCTTTCCATGAAAAATTCATGAAACAAAACCTAGGAATTTCTCACAGTGCACGCAGGGGGATGGGTGTTTCCACTTCAGAGCCAGCAGAATGGGAGGCAAGTAATGGGGAATATTGTTTCTGCGAACATGAGTATAGAATATGCCTAAACACTTGGGAACTCTTTGTAGTCAGAGCCTTTGCTAAAATGCAGCAATCCCTCCTGCGTACTAAGGGCAGTTCTCTTAGTTCATTGTAAAACCTGAGGAGAGACTATCAAGGGGCTGACTGGAGCTTCCCCTTATCGGCGAGCCAGCCAGATGCTCTCACAGCTCAGAAAAATCAAACAGGCCTGCTGGCTCCCCTGGAGCTCCCTCAGTGCGCCTGAGGCCCACACGCACCAACTGGAGCTGCGTTAGAGCCCCCTCCTTAGGGACACAGCGTAGACCTTCCCCGGCCGCTCCCGGCAGCTCCCGGCCGCTTTCTCTCCACCAGCACCCCCGTGGGAGGCTAAGTGGATGGTTCAAACACACCTGGACGAACTCACAGGACAGTGTGGCTGTCGCATGGGGGCCGGTGGTAAGCGACAGATGGAAATCAGCAAGTGCACAGAGAAGATGTTTAGACGGTTCCAAAACTTCCCAACAGGCTCCGATCCCTTTCATTCCCTGTCGGGGCTTCCCCCAAGTGTCGGTGAGCCCAGGCAGCTCACCAGAGTTTTAAGATAATCAAGACACACCATTTGCGGAAAGAAGTTACGAGAACAGTTTCTGCTTTAATGTTATGGTCTGATTCCTCTGATTCTTAAAGTAGGGTTCATTCTGCGTGTTTTGAATCCCTTTTGTGCTTCTCTGCCCAACCACTTTTCACCCATTCAACTTCCTGTTCCTCCCTTGCATCCAGTTCTTTGTGTGACTTGGCACCTCAGACCTTCACATGTCCGGAATACTTTCTGAGCAAATATTTTATTGAACTTCCTAAAAATACACAGGTAGAATGAAAATATGGCCATGTAAATAAAGGTGATGGA
This sequence comes from Canis aureus, assembly GCF_053574225.1. Taxonomy (NCBI): domain Eukaryota; kingdom Metazoa; phylum Chordata; class Mammalia; order Carnivora; family Canidae; genus Canis; species Canis aureus. The sequence continues at coordinate 49,960,210 of NC_135623.1, read as the reverse complement.
GTGCTTATGTTTACTAGAAAACGTGCATAAATATGCCCATGTAGCATTCTCTGATCCTGCCTCCACTGTCATTCTTTCCAGTATTAAAAATGCCATTAAGACAGAAATAAACTAATGGCAATTTCCACATGACTTTCTGAACACCAATTTCCATAGTAATATGTTTTTGAAGTTCAGAACAGTCTGTTCTGCCATAATGTGATGGTTGTGTTCCTCAAACATCCCCTGTTATCAAAAAAGAAAGAAGAAAGAAAGAAAGAAGAAAGAAAGAAAGAAAGAAAGAAAGAAAGAAAGAAAGAAAGAAAGAAAGAAAGAAAGAAAGAAAAAGAAAAGAGAATCACATGATGAAAAGAATTGCTGGAAAAGATATGGTTCAGAGCTAGAGCGATACAGGTAATTTTCTAGTGGTGATATAGGTGCCTGCTTTAAAAAGTAAACCTATAGGTACTTAGATAATACCACCTAAGTTTATTGAGCAAACCCAGTGCTTGATTATTTTCCTATTATTATTTTCTTATTATCACCGACACTGTCCTTAACCTAGCATCTTTACACATTTGATCATCATTACAACTTTGTCATGCATCAGAAACATAAATCAAATAAAAAATGATCTGTGTTATTAGGCTTTCTTCTTACCCAAGTGCTAATTTCTGTTCAAAATTATCCTGCTATTTAAAGCCGTCTGGTAAAAGCAAATCATGCTTCCTCATTAACAGGTTTCATTATATCTTACTGGTTTCATGGTAAGCTGTACTGCATTTGTAGAGGCAAAATGCAAGTAAGGAGTTAAAACTACATGTAAGTTGATTTTGGATCAAAACAAACAGCCTTTTTTGAGGTCGAAATATTATCTAACTGTTGACATTCGCTGAGAATCTTTTATTCCTTTGCATGCTGTAAACTATTGAGACAGGAGCCAAAAAAGTGGTCTTTTCTAAGGAATGCTCCATGTTTCTCCTGAGACATTTATTGCTGTTTTGTTTTTGTCTATTCTTTTTAATGGCACTAAAACTCCAACTTTGTAGTTGCCTATCGTGGTCGTTTATAGCTACACACTAAAAAATAACGGGGCTTACTGACTATGTCTCAGATTCTGATGATTAGGATATATACTTTCCAAACACATTTTCAAGTGAGTTTGCTGTACCGCGAAGCTGCACAGATTTAATGAGGGCGAACCAGGTATTACTAAACAGCTTGCCCAAAGAGGGGAATTCTGAGTTAAAGGAAAGCAAGCAAAATCCCTTTTTTCCCCTCCTAACTAAAGAGACCAGTGAACTTGCCAAGTGAACACTCTGAGTCCCAAGAAATACCCTCAACACAGAAAAATAAGCACATAGATGAATGCCTCCCCTCTTCTTGTTGGTCTGAGGCCGACTGACAGCACCAGGTGGCAGCCCTCGGAGCCGCCGCTGCAGACGCCCCACCTGACAGCCAGGGGCTGGCGGGAGTCGGCGGCAGCATGTGCTTCCTGCGGGGGGCGCGGGGGCCGGGGGCCGGGGGCCGGGGGGGCAGGCTGCGCCCGGGCTGTCCGCCTGTGTGGTCATCTGGGCCGCGCTCCTCGGGGGCACGGGCGCCTGGAACACGGCATCTTCTGTGTGCTGGAAGCTGTTCAGATGCAATTATGCTGCGTGTCGTTGCCGAGTAGGTGACTCGGAGGTTCTGCACAAATTGAATGTTGAGGCCGGCTTAAAATCACATTAGATTTCGGGGCTTGGACCAAAGTGTCTGAATCCCCCCCGCATTCCCCTTAGGGTCATCTTTCTTTAATTGTTCACTAATGTTTTTCCGGTTGGGTCACTGATGAACGGATGACATAAATCTCCTGCTCCCATCCCACCCCACCCCCCCGACCCCCCCTTTTCAGGACGGTCCATAATGTTGCAATAATTTGTCCTTTTTGGCTCCTGTCAAGACAGCAAATATGAAACTAATTTCTGAGCCTCAAGAAATGGACTTTTCTAATTCCACTTTGGACCGTAAGTCTCAAATGCAAAGAGCTATGGCCAACATGCGATAAAAGCCGAGGTGTCCTAGCTCTCTGCAGTTGTCTGTAAGGACACTTTTACAAAGAGAGAGACATCAAGGGAATTAAACAGATTTGACTCAAAAATAATAAGAGCTTGCCCTTCAGGGCGGGAAGCACAAATGCCCACACTCAGAATGATATAGCATCTTGTGTCTCAGATGATTACTTCATTTTTCTTGATACTTCTTAAAGCAATAAACCGTGACTCTCAGAAAATTGTTTTAGGTGTAACAAAGCTAGAAAGCTTCCACCATCCTTACTTTGTCTCTGCGAAGTTCAGTACATCATTTAAATACATAACCATGCATGTGTTTGGTTATAATATTTCTCTGCTATGTTTCAGAGTTAGCTAGACTATGTACAGGTTTTGTTTTCATCTTTCAATCATGGAATCTACTAGAAAACTTTAATGAGGAAGGTGATGCTGTCTGCTTCCTCTGATCAGAAGAGCTACTTAATGATACCATAAAACCAGGGAAAGACAGTCAATGATTTAGGTGAAATCTGGCAGAGAACTCAGAAGACAGTTGACATAAACTATTGGGTGGCTCACTTGACAAAAACTGATGTTTCAGCCATCTTGGCATCAAAATGTATTTCTATGAAATATAAAGTAAGAGGATCTCGTTTCTTACTCGTTTTATTTTGTGTTTATTCAAGAAACATTTCTAAGAACCCTACTATGTGCCAAGCTCTGCCTTGAACACTGGAGATAAAATGATAAATAAGATACAGTCTTATTTGGCTGTGGCCTTAAGCAGATTATGGCTGAGTAGGGAACACAAACATCTCAGCAAGCAATTTCGATGCATCGTGTTAAGGTGCCAGGATACAGGGTTAATTGGTAGCACAAAGGAGAGAGTGCCTGGGGAGCTTAGTACTTCTTAGGTCCTGATAGTTTCTTAATAGTTAAACTGCTCAAGACACCTATTTGCATTTAAAATTTTTCTGAAGTTTAACGTACATGCACATGCATACACATATGTGTGTATTTTTGAAGTGTAGCATGCATATATTGTTTGTATACCCATGTATGTATGTGTGTGTACACATATGTGCACATACTGGCAAATTCTCACTAAAGTGAACACACTCATGTGATCTGTCCCCAGAACCACATATAGAGCGCAAGATCACTCTGGAAGTACCCTGGCTCCCTTTCCCATTACCAGCTCACTCGAAGGACAATGACTATTCCGACTTCTGACACCATAATTTAGTTTTGCCTGCTTTTAAACTTTGTGTAAATGGAATCATAAAGTACTCACTCTTTTATATAATGGCAACTTTTCTCAATATTGTTTGTAAGATTCAACTATGTTGTGTAACAATGGTTTGTTTGTTCTCTATGATATATAGCCTTCTATTTTGTGAATATACCACAATTTATTTACCCATGCTTCTGTGATGGAATTTGGGTTGTTTCCTGTTTGGACTGTTATAAATATTGTCCCTATGAACATTTCTGTGCATGCCTTTTGGTGAACATATGTATTCATTTCTATTGGGTATATACCTAGAGGTGGAATTTCTGGATCACAAAGAATGCATATGCTCAGCTCTCATAGATACTGCCAACCAGTATTCCAAAGTGGTTTTTAGTAGTTTACGTGACCACCATCTGTGTACTGGAGTTCCATTGCTCCACACCCTCCCCTGTGCTTGGCGTTGTCTATTTTTTTCCACTTTAGCTATTCTCATAGATATGTAGTGGTCTTCCATTGTGGTTTTATTTATGAAACCTGGGAGTTTTTAAATTATAAAATCAGAGATGTGTTCCCCTGGACAACTTCTCTGAATAGAGAGCTGGAAAATCTTGGAAAGGAAGAGATCCAGTGGTTTTATCTGCTACTCTGTGGAGCTTTTATATTGTGATGTTGCCATAACACTCAGAATTTTGAGGTATCTCCCAACTTCATACCTCTTCTGTTGTTCCTTTCATTCTATCCACCTTCTACCTCTGCAGGGCTTCCTCAAACTCTGGAAGTAAGAATGAAAGTGATAGAAATATCTGATAATTATTGTGGGCTATTATTGGCTAGGCAATAGTGCAACGCACTTTACAGGTACATATTTACTTAAACCTCACAACATTTCTGTGAGTTGGATGGTGTTATTCCCTCCATTTTTTAAAAGATTTATTTATTCATGAGGGACACAGGGGGATAGGCAGAGGGAGAAGCAGGCTCCCTGTAGGAAGCCCGATGTGGGACTCCATCCCAGGACTCCGGGATCACTCCCTGAGCCAAAGGTAGATGCTCAACCACTGAGCCACCCAGGAGTCCCTATTCCCTCCATTTTTGTAGTTAAGAAGAATGAGACATATAGAGGATGAGCAACTCATCCAGGTTACACAGGCATTCATGAAGCCTTGATTTGAACTGAGCTGGACAGACTCTGAACACAAACTTTTGATCCTTATACTATCCTATGCTAGTGGAGTTTGAAGCCTGCCCCTTTTCTCCCTAGTGTGCATTTCTATTTTATAGTAGAAATAGATTAGAGAAACTCTGATTTCTTGATAGGTGTTCTTATCTAAAAAAGGTGCTCCATCAGTTATAAGCTATCTATTGAATGTGTGTCCTGAGCTATTGTTAGACACTAAAGTGAAGAGTTTAGCAACATTTTGTCCTTGAGCAGAACCTGTAAACTTCCAAATTCTTTTCCATATATCATCTCATTTGATCTTCATGAACATTAACTGAGGAGATCTAGGACTGAGAAGTTAATCAACTTGCTGGAGCTCAAATGGTGCTTTAGTGGCAGAAGCAGGATCTGAACCTAGATTCGGCCCCTGGGATTTCCTGATAAACTTTAGAATCTAATGCACAGAGAACTTGAGTACAAGGTTAAAAAAAGAGTGAAGGATAAAATTCTATATAATCCAAGCCAAAAGTTCCCCCAGGTTCTACATGTGAATGAATCTATTAACTCTGTGAGCCAAAACCATCCGTGTTGATTTTAATTTGTGTTTGCCACAGCATATTTTAATTGATTTTCTCCCCAAGTCTCAGATCTATTTTTTGGAGGGTAGGAGTTGTATTTTTAGTAATACAGATATCTAAATGGCTTCATAAGAACCAAGTACTTGAATCCCTAATAAATTTAAATACATATACAAATTTGACTTTATACTTGATGACAGCCAATAACCAAAAACAAATAGTGTAGTCCTATTGTGTTTTTTGAGTCATAAAAAATTTGTTATTAGTAACTTTTATGCCATCCAGTGGACAACACTGTAATTTTCCTAACACTTATTCACTAAAGAAAACAAACCTAATTTTCATGTGCCACCTTGTTGATAAATGTTGACTCTAAAAAGGGCATTAAATATTTCAGTGCCACCCACCATGTAAACACCTATGTCATATGGTACTTTCAAACATACATCTGTAATGTTGATGGATAAGGCAGGGTCAAAACTAAAATGTGGATCTTGCTGACTCTACCACAATAATATTCTCTGGGGTTTCCTTTTTGTTTTTGTTTTTGTTTTTTGCAAAGACTGCTATGAAATCAGAAAAGTAAGTCTTCCCATGCTTTCCCCACACTTTCCAAATTGCTTATAGACTTTTGTTTGAATTTGATAGGAATCTTTTTTGTTTGTTTGTTTCTCAACTAGATATACTTTGCCCCCATGGAGTCTAAGGAATTACCCACTCCTTTTATAGATTTGAGACTCTTCTAGGATGTTAGTGGATCATGAAATTATTGGGGGGGGGGCTGTAAATAGCATTAAAAAATAAAATGGAATAGAGTATATTAGGAAAGAAAATCTAATATGTCCTATTGGTGCATGAGACTTGTTCCGAGTGGACATGCATGCAAATGTTGTGTACTGAGTTCTGATGTGAATTATATTTCTTACTGGGTTTGTGTTTGTGGCAGAATTTGCCCTTTGTCTCTCAATTCCAAATCCACCCTTGTATATACTGCTCTGTGATTGGCATTGGTATTCTTCTGTGTCAGCTGGTTCTCTGTTAGGTTCTGCAAGTAGGGGAAGCCAGAAGGAGATAAGAAAGTGGGAGGAGGGGAGAGAGGCTTTCTGTTTGTTTTTCTGTTTCCCTTAGCCTGGCTCCAGCGACAGCACTGACTCCAAACTCCAGCTTCTTTCAGCTTCCTTTAGGTCTGTATCAGCAGAGTACCAGCCAAAGTGTCCCTTCCTCAAAGGTATGATGTCATCTCCTTGGAACCTTTTTTTAGGCTTCTGGTTCTAGCAGCCCCACTGTGTTTCATTCTTCTGCTCTGTCTTCTTCTCAAGCCATAGTAGCTCATTCCTGCAGTTATTATCTATAGATATTAGTTTGGCATTCCCTTTCTGCTCTCTCAGTCTTTCAACACTTAGATAACCAATTTCTTATTTTAAATCCCTCTGTTTGAAATACCTAATGAGATTTTCATTTTCTTGACTGGACTCTGAATAATACATGGTAAGAAAAAAAGAAAAAGTTTAAAATCATGGCTCCTAGGCATCGACTTTTCAGTCTTACCTTATTCATGTGGTGACTATCACAGCAGCTTGAACACATTGGTATCCACTAAACACCACCAATCATCAATGATTGTGCAATGCCTGGCTCATTTTTCTTTTTTTCCAAAAGGGAAAAAAAAGACATAAAAGGAAATGTGTATAACATAGGTAATTTAACTTTAGAGTTTAAGGCATCCCAGCACTTGTCTTGGTGTGAGACAAGATTCTAAATGACTAAAAAACCTTTTTGAAAAAGGTTTTAAATAAAAGGGAGCTAGGGATCCCTGGGTGGTGCAGCGGTTTGGTGCCTGCCTTCAGCCCAGGGCGCGATCCTGGAGACCCGGGATCGAATCGCACGTTGGGCTCCCGGTGCATGGAGCCTGCTTCTCCCTCTGCCTGTGTCTCTTCCTCTCTCTCTCTGTGACTATCATGAATAAATAAATAAAATCTTTTAAAAAATAAAAATAAAAGGGAGCTAAACAGGAACTGGCGCCAGCTTTCCTGACATAGGTTGCCCTAACTGCAAAATGTAAGGCTCTATTGGAAAGTTTTGGTGTCTATAATCTTATACCTCTCTCTCTCTCACACACACAGACACATACACACAGAAAAATTGAGTCATTTACATTCACCCAAGCAGTGGCTAATGTTTGTTTATACAAATTGAGGACACCAAGAGAAGGCTAACTTGGTCCACTTAGGAAGAGAAAACAGAGGTCTAGAGAAGTCACAAATTGGAAGCCCAGTGGGTTTCATCTGGCTGGCAAATACTTTTATTTTGCCTGCATAGTATCTTTTTAAAATGTGGATTAGTTGTCAAGATGTGAAAAATATCGTATTTTGAGTATCTCCTGACAATTGGAAACTCGGGGAATACTAGGTTCTCATTCCCATAGAGTACCAAGTACACTATGGGACATATGCTGTCTAATTCGTCATAGTCCATCAGTCCTTCATACTTGGATTTTCATTCTTTCCTTTATGTTATCTACCTCTCCTGTGGGCATTTGACCTAGGGGGAAGCAACCTAGTGTGGTTGGGGCTGGATACCATATGGGAGGGAGGAGAAGAAAAAGTAAAATAGAAAAAGGGGATGCAAAATGAGCTAGGAGGTTTCAGACAGCTGCCAAGGGAAGGGTGTTTTGAGAATGAAGAAAAGAAAATGTGTTGTTTTATAAAGTTGTGCTGTATGACATACCCCACTCTCTGTCCATAGGAATGTCAATAAAACTACCTTACTGGTGTGTGTGTGTGTGTGTGTGTGTGTGTGTGTGTGTGTAGAGATCTTGATGATGGGCTGACACACGGACAGGTGGGACTAGAGTAATGGCTCAGGAAAGTAACTGCACAGGCAGTTACATAACGTTTTCTAAGTGATTTTTTTTTCTAAGAAAGTTTTTGAAGTTTATAGTGATGGCTATCTAAACATTTGGTAATAGAAAAGTAATTGATGTAATAAAAGTAATATAATTGATGAGACCCATTAACTCTAATCAGTCAAAAAATTACTGCAAAAACAGCATTTCTCAACTATTCCTCGATGAAGTCACCCTCTTTTCACTAAGTGTCCCATGGTTTGTTTTGTTTGTTTAGATTTATTTATGTATTTCAAAGAGAGAGAGAGCATGAAAGGGCGGGGTAAAGGGAGAGGAAAGGGCAGAGGGAGAGGCAGAGGGAGAGGGAGAGGGAGAGAGAATCTGAGGTAGACAGACTCCATGCTGAGTGCAGAGCCTGAACACTGAACTTGATCTCACCACCCTGAGATCATGACGAGCTGAAACCAAGAGTTGGATGCTCAGTTGACTGTGCCACCCAGGGACCCCAACTGTAGAAACATTTGACCCTCAGTCTCAGATTTTTAAATATACATTAACTTATGATTAAACAAATAAACTATATATCTGTAACTTACCTATCTACATATAACTGTAAAACTATATAGTTATAAAACTATATGCATAAAACAATATATAACTTTATAAAGCTATCAATCTATGAATAACCTGACTTTAGTGATATATTGGGAATATACACTTTTGTCTTTGTGAAACTTTGTAATTTCTCAGATTATACATACTCATTGAAATATTACTTTATAAGTAATAATATAAAGTCATTTAGAATAATCTACAATCCATGTTCAGATTTAATAAGTGTTAAAATTTGGGTATTTTCAACTAACATCATAATTAATGGGGTAAAACTGAAAGCTTTCTCTCTAAGATCCAGTACAAAGCAAGGTGGCCCACTCTTGCCACTTTTATTTAACATAGTCCTGGAATTTTGGCTAAGAACAATTAGACAAGAAAATAAATAAAAGGCCTCCAAGTTGGAAAAGAAGAGGTAAAAGTTATCTACAAAAACCTATTAGAACTAATAAATGGATTCGGTAAAGTTTCAGGAAACAAACCCAATGTACAAAAATTGGCTGTGTTTCTGCATGCTAACAAAAAACTATTCAAAAAGAAAACCGATAAAGCAGTTCCATTTACAATTGCATTTATTTTAGTTTTCTTTAAAGATTTTATTTATTTAATCGAGAGAGACACAGAGAGAGAGAGGCAGAGACATAAGGAGAAGGAGGGAGAAGCAGGATCCCTGCAGGGAGCCCAATGTGGGACGCCATTCCAGGACCCTGGGATCACACCCTGAGCTAAAGGCATATGCTCAACCACTGAGCCACCAAGGCATCCCTACGATTGCATTTAAGCATAAAACACATAGGAATAAATTTAATGAAGTTAAAGATCTGTACACTGAAAGCTATAAAACACTGATGAAAAAAGTTGAGGAAAACATAAATAAATTGAAAGATATCCTGTGTTCATGGATTGGAATAATTAATATTGTTAACCTGTAACAGATTACAGAATCTACAGATTCAATACAAAATTTCAATAGCAGTTTTCAAAGAAATAGAAAAAAAAATGCTAAAATTTGTATGGACCTAAAAAGACCCTGAATAACCAAATCAGTCTTGAGAAAAAGAACAAAATTGAAGACATCCCACTTCCTGATTTCAAATTATATGATAAAGCTAGTAGTCAAAACAATATGGTACTGCCAAGAAACAGATCCATAATATGATGAAACAATGGAGAGCACAGAAATAAACTTACACATAATCAGTCAACTAATCTTCAGCAGAGCACCAAGAATGGAGGAAAGATGGTCACTTCAATAAATTGGAAAAACTAGATATCCATATGCAAAAAATTAAATTGGATCCTTACCCTATACCATACACAAAATCAACCCAAAATGGGTCAAAAACTTAAATGTAAGTTCTGAAACTATAAAACTCCTAGAAGAAAACATAGGGGAAAATCTCCTTGACATTGGTCTTAGTGATGATATTTTGAATATGACACCAAAAGCACAAGCGACAGAAGCAGTAATGAATCAGTGGAAGTACACATCCAGCTAAGAAGCATCTCCAAAGAAATAAAAATTTACCAAGATGAAAGAGAAACCTACAAAGAAGAGAAAATATTTGCAAATCATATATCTGATGAGTTAAAATCCAAAATATATAAGTACCTCATACAATTCAATAACAAAAACCCAAATACCTGATTAAAAAGTGAGCAGAGGTCCTAGACACTTTTTCCAAGAAGGACATACAAGTGGGCAATATGTACATGAAAAGATAATTGACATCGCTAATCATCAGGAAATGTGAATCAAAACCACAATGAGATATCACCTCACACCTGTTAGAATGGCATATATCAAAAAGACAGAAATAACCAGTGTTGGTAAGGATGTGGAGAAAAGGAAATCCTGTGTACTGTTGGTGGGAATGTAAATTCGTACAGCCATTTTGGAAAATAGTATGGAGCTTTCCCCCAGATTTAAACTAGAACTACCATATGATCCAATAATCCCACTTCTGGGTATCCATCCTGTGCTATTGTAATTTATAATAAGAAATATATACTTGATCCTGATCTGCCTTTCTGACACAGAGCTCCTTTGGAATTCCCTGTGATGAGAACTACAGGATGTCTTTTGTTATGTTAATAAGGTGGTTTTTGGAGAGCATCTAAAGATAGGGGCTGATTGCCAATGGAGCCCACCACGTGATTAGAGGATTGGAACTTTTAGTTCTACCCTTGACATCTGGGAGGGGAGAAGTTTTAGAGGTTGAATCAGTCACCAATGGCTGATTTAATCAGTCACGCCAAAGTAATGAAGCCAAAGTAATGAAGCCTCTGTAAAAACCCAAAAGGATAGGGTTCAGAGAGCTTCTAGATTGGTAAACCAGAACATATCCATGTGTTGCCATGCTAGGTTTCAAACTCCATGAGGACAGAAGCTACTTTGTTTGAGCCTTTACCCTATATATATTTTTATCTGGCTGTTGATGAACAACCTTTAGTATCTTTTGTAATAAACCAGTAATTTAGTGAGTAAATTGGTTTCCCAAGTTCTATGAGCTGTTCTAGCAAGTTAATTGTACCCAAGGAGGAGGTTGAGACCAGTCAATCAGAAGTGCAGATATCAGATGGACTTGTGATTGGCATCTAAAATGCGAGGCAGTCTTGTGGAATGTAGTTTGTGGGACTGAGGTCTTACTTAAGCTATGGCTTCTGATGCTATTGCCAGGTAGATAGAGTCAGGATTGACTTGAGCTGTGGGACACCCAGCTGTGGTTGGAGTATTGGTTGGTGTGGAAAAAAGCCCACACATTGATGTTAGTGTCAGAAACGTATATTCAAAGGAAATGAAACCAGTATCTGAAATGGATATCTGCACTTTCATATTCCCTGCAGATTATTCACCATAACCAATATATGGAAATAGCCTAAGTGTTTGTCCATGGATGAATGAATAAAGAAATCATGGTGTATCTGTAAAATGGAATATTAGTCCTTTTACAAAAGGAGGCAATTCTGCCGTTTTTGACAACATGGACGGGATTCACCTCACTTCTAGTTGTGAGGAAGTTGAGGAGGGATAAAAGGTGTCACACCTACCTGGCTACAGGAAGGGCTGGGAAATAAGAAACAAGTCAAACAAACCAGGACCTAAACTGTTTTTTGTTTAGACTTTTCTTCTCATATAACTTGAATGAGGCTACATGTAGACCCCGGAAAATCTCTACGGTAGGACCTACCTGAGAATGGGAACAATTCCACTGAGGTAGAGTGGAGATATCTTATATGACAAACTAGATTTTAACCTTGGATCAAGCCTCTCTGAAGCCAATTCCATCTCTGAATTGTTTAGTTACATTGTCAATCATCCCCAATCCTGTGCAAGATATATTGCTTTAATTTTTCATTTCTATATTTGTAACATAGTATGCACATGTGTATATTGTATTTGTGTGGATATGTATAACAAAACTGCTGTTATTCTGAATATAAAGTTCATATCCTGCTTTCTCTTTCAAGTAATATTATATCATCAACAATTTTTGGTATCATTAAATAATCTTCAAAAGTGTGACATTAGGGGCACCTGGGTGGCTCAGTGGTTGAGCAATTTGCCTTTGGCTCAGGTCATGATCCCTGGGGTCCTGGGATCAAGTTCTGCATCTGGCTCCCCACAGGGAGCCTGCTTCTTCTTCTGCCTACGTCTCTGACTCTCTCTCTCTGTGTCTCTCATGAATAAATAAATAAAAATCTTTTTAAAAAGTGCATGAAATTAAGGGTGTACAGTATTGTATACCCACTGTATACAATGGATGTGCCATCTTTTATTGAAATAGTTCCTACTGGTGAATAGTTAGGTGGACTACAGGCTTTCAAATATTTGTGTCAATTTCTTCAATGTGTCTATGATTCTACATAATTTGCTTGTTTAAAATAGCCTTCATCTTGTTTCTGTCTGCTTTAATAAGATAGATCTATGCATTTTTATAGGCATAAGATAAATCTATCATGTTCTATCCATCAAATAATCCACCTTTGTTTGCTCAAAATTGTCTTCAAGTGTCACTTTATTAAAAAAAACTAACCTTAAAAACATGGCTCAAAACCACTCATTATAGTATCACTGACAGATGATCCATCTTTGCCAAGTCATCCAAAGGAAACAATTTCTTGCTTAAAAGAGAGGAAAGTATACATATCTGGCACAAGCATTCTTCTTGTGTTTCATCATGGTGCTAGTACATAGTAGGTATTCCATCAACATAAAACAGCAGCAAGTGTGTGACTACTTATTATAACTTCCGGGTTGATGACTTCTTCCTAAACTCTCACCATTAGTTCATTCCTCAAGATCCTTTATTAATTCCAGAGGCAGTTTATTGAAAGTAACAAAGAACCATGGCATCAATTCATTTTCCTCACAGAGCAGACGTAGCAGACTCCAGAAACCAACTCAGAGCACTGGAATGTTGCAAATTGGTGCTGTTTCCTTTGCAACCAGAAGTTTGAACTGAAAGATTTGCAGCATTGAAAGGGGTGGGTTTCTTTATTTTGGCAGGCAGCTCCACAACATTTGGTAGAGATGAAGGTGGTCATCTGTGCTGTATTTTCCTGCTTTTTACCTTAAAGGTTTAACTCCAGAGGGAATGAGCTGGCGCCCTTGGTCTCTATGAAGCCCTTTTCCTATCTTTATCAAGGTTTTAATTTTGATGTAGCTTGCTATATGACATCTTAATATTTGAATCATTCATTTCTTTATAAGTGTGTCTAGTTTCTGATCTGTAAAATGACTACAAAATACTTCATAGAATGTGAGGGCACCTAGCTGGCTCAGAGGAATGTGTGACTCTTGATCTCGGGATTGTGAGTTAGAGCCCATGCTGAGTATAGAGATCACTTAAAATAAATACATAATTAATTAATTAAAAAATAAAATACATAATTAATTAATTAAAAATAAAATACTTTTTAATTAATTAAAAATAAAATACATAATTAATTAATTAAAAAATAAAATACTTTTAGAATATGAAGAATCAAAGGACACAACACATGTGTAAATGCTTAGAACTGATGAAACATTAAAATTATGTAAGTTAACTCAGAGAATGGAAATTTATAATGGTTCTGAAAGGTTTTTAAAATTTGTACTTTATTAAGACAAAATGATCTAGAATGAAAAAAATAATAAAATGGAATGAATACTGTTTAGACTTTATTAAATAATTAACTTAAGATTAATTATGCATGTAATAAACTACAAATGTTCTGTGATATAAATGTGGTTCCTCCTTACTATTACTCTTAATTCAAATATAAACTAAATGAAATCTCTACATGAACTACATCACATTCTTGATTTTCTAATAGGTAAAAATAATCCTCTTCCCATAGCCTATTTTTGTTGTTGTCATTATTACAACATTTTCTTACTTGTATTATTAGTGCCTTAAAAACATATAAAGACTTCTCAAAGTTGTCTTTGTCCACAATTGGTCAGCATTCCTCACCTGTATTTCTCAAGAAGTTTACTTAAAAATATTTCTGAGGGGTGCCTGGGTGGCTCATGTTCTCTCTGCCCCCAAAATAAAAAAATCTTTAAAAAATATTTCTGATTTTTTGGGTGCATATACATATATTACAGATACATTATTATAGAAGTGAAGAAAAGAACAATTTGGAGATTACTATTTTCAAGCTCTGTTATTAATTCCTCCTAACCAGTGACCAATATATGTTTCAATGAAACAGAATATTTTTCTGTTTCATTGAAATGTATATGTTTCTCTACATCCTAGGAGCACTGGGATTGCCACAAGAACAGAGCAGGTGGATCTGATTTATCCTTGTTTAATTAGCTTCTTTTTATGTGTGTGTGAAAGACTTTATTGTTAAAAACTTTTTTTATTTGAATGTAGTTGATCTCTTTTATTCCTTTTGTATACTGTTCTACATAAGATTTACTTTAATAGTTGAGTGACATTGGTTAGAAAAATAAGTTTATTTAGATTATCAAACAGGATAGTGTACTAAGTTATCTACAGGTATAGCCTAAATATAAATGTCTTTGTATTACCTGTGAGACAATGACAGAATGCATGCATTAACAAGAATGAGGCAGATGTTTGCTTCTACCTAGGATGTTGACAGCTGGAAAAAATACCACCTCTGCCTTCACAGGGGAAAAAAGCCAGATAAACTACAAAATAATTTTTCTTGAAGTCATCAGAAAACTGAGGTTGCAGACCAATCAGGCAATCTGAAATCTAAAACCTCCTCAATCACTGCAAGAAAGACAGAATGTCGGAACTGGCTTACCTGTGGCTGGCAAAGCATGGGGAAAAGATGCAAGTGGGTAAGAAGAAATCAGCTAATATTTTGATGAATTTCTAAAGGTCAGCTGTGGGCTAGCCCCAGACACATGGAAGGTTCACAGTCATTGGTAGACTCTTTTCTTTTAACTTTTTCTGGATGCTCATGAGAAAGATTGGGAGAGAAGGTTTGAGAGAAAGCCTCTTTTGGTACTGCAGGTTTAGTGGAGGGCATCGGTCATCACTGTGGGAAAAAGCAGGAAGCCCTTCATCTCTTTTATATCAAAAGAAGCAAAAGGTTTAAGCATGAGGATAAGGCAGCAAACTTTTTATGTCTGACCTACTTTAGTTCATGGCTGAATCACTATCATAGAATTCTAGTGTAATATTATGCCTTTATCTTTTTAAAAAATACTCATAGAAATCTATAGGAAAAATTAATAAAAAATAAACTCTATACTCATAACAAAAGTTGTCCTGAAGCACATCACTAAGCCTTTATAATTTACTTTTAAAAACATAATGGCAATTCCAATAAGAAAGAACTCTAACAGAATAATAAATACATGAGATTTTCAAGGAGCTTTAGAGAAGAAGATTATAAGGGAAAATTTACCTAAAGGATTTAAAAATATACAATGATAGGAATTAATGCAATTTAGTATCGACACAAAAGTAGGCATCAAAGTTAGGGATTCCAGGAGTAAATCTAAATATATATAGGAATTTACTATTTGATCAAGTTGACATTCAAATGAGTCAGAAAGGTTGGAATGGCAAGTTAGAGACATGGCAGTTGAAATAAGGAGAAAGGATTATATACATTATATTATATAGGCTTATAATGTATATTATATGTATAATAATATAAATATATATATATATGCTATGTTATGTTTATTATGTATAATATATAGGCTTTTATTTTACAGGGTATTCAAGCCCATGGCCTAATCAGTGTGATTATTTTGGTTTTCTTCCTGGCTCAGTGCTTCTGAAAGTGCTAGAATGGCTAAAGGAAGGCCAAATAGCAAAAGTCTTATTCTGATAGTTGATTTCCACTAAACTGTTAATTCTATAGATTGTGGGCTATAAAATATAAGCTTTATAAAGGCAGGGAGAAGGTCAGTCTTAGTAATCATTGTACCTCTAACCTAGTAGAAACTCAATACTGTTGAATACTGAATAAATGTATAGAAATGCCTGTCATTACTCCACTAAATAGTAGGCCTTACCCCATTTCCTTGTGCTTCTAAACTATCTTGTTATTTGGTTTCATTATCATTAGCAGTAGTCTTATTAAGTGACTTTGTATTTTACCCTATTGGTCTGTTGAGTCCGTTCCCTAAAGCCAGAGAGTGGACCAGTGTTGATCTATGATAAACTTTTCATTGGTCTGTGATGAAATGAAGGGAGAATTTATTCTTTGTTTATTTATTCATGGTGATAAAATATTGCCAGATGTCCCACTGGGGGAAGGATTACTGTATTTTTCTTGAAATTATGTCTTTTATATTTTTTGGAATCAAAAACATGGTGATAATAAATGGTAGTTATTTTTTAATGCCCTTGCTTAAATATTTGGTTAAATGTTGAGTGTTGTATGTAAATCCCAACTGAAAAGAGAATTGTCCTTAAATGTACCTTCTAACATAGTGGTTAGCAGCTTGGAGTCTGGGGCACCTGGGTGGCTCAGTAGGTTAAGCATCTGCCTTGGGCTCAGGTCATGATCTCAGGGTCCTGGAATGGAACCCCATGTTGGGGGAGGTCCCCACTCAGCAGGGAGTCTGCTTCTCTCTCTCCTGCCCCCTGCTTGTGCTCACTCTTTCTCTCTCTCTTGTTCACTCTCTCTCTCAAATAAATAATATATAAAATCTTTAATAATAATAATTTTAAAAAGCTTGGCATCTTGAGTCAGAAAAACTTTGTGTCTTGTTCTGACTCTGCCATTTACTAGTTACATGACATTAAGTCTCAAACTCAACTTTTGTTTTAAAATGAATATGATAATTTTTTTAAAGATTTATTTTTATTTATTCATGAAAGACACAGAGAGAGACAGAGAGGCAGAGACATAGGCAGAGGGAGAAGCAGGCTCCATGCAGGAAGCCTGATGTGGGACTCGAGCCTGGGATTCTGGGGTCACTCCCTGAGCTGAAGGCAGATGCTCAACTGCTGAGCCACTCAAGCATCCCTGATAATAATATTTAGAAAAGCACTTTAATTTGTGTGTGTGTGTGTGCGTGTATATATACACACACACATTTATATATAAATGTATATATACATTTATAATACACATTATAAATATAATTTATATATAAATGAATATATGTATATATAAAAATATATATGTGTATAAATATATATACATTTTTATATATTTATATATAAATTTTTAATATTTATATATAAAAATATATATGTATATAAAATATACATATTTATATATGTATTTATATATAAATGTGTATATATATATATATAGATATACACATTTTTTTGGAAGGAAATATTCACATACTCTTTTTAGTGTTCTGTATTCCTGCATGAAGTTCCTTGCTTCCAACTGGAATCATTTTCTTCCAGCCTGAAAAACTTCCTTCAGTATTTCATTTAGTGAAAACTTTGCTAGCAATACATGATCTCAGCTTTTGTATGCCTAAAAACATCTCTATCCCACCTTCACTTTTGAAGGACATTTTCAATGGGTATAAAATTCTAGGTTGGTAGTTTACTCCCTACCCCCCACCCCACCCCAGTGGCAGATTCAAAATGTCATTTTGCTTTCTTTGAGTTCCCTGGTTTCTATCGAAAAGTTCACTGTTAGTCTAATGGTTGTTCCTGGGTTTTGTTGCTGCTGTTCTTTCTGTTTTGTTGTTGTTGTTTTTTTTCCCCTCTGGCTCGTTTAAAATGTTTCTCTTTGCTGTTGGTTTTCAGCAATTTGACCACAATATACCTAGGTGTGTTTTTGTTTATTTGTTTTATTTTCTTGGGGGGGGGGGCGTATTTATCCTGCTTAAGATTGAATAAAACTCTTGAATTTGTGTTGCTGTTTTTCACCAACTTTGAAAAATTTTGAGATATTATCTTTTCAAATATTGCTTCTGCTCCATTTTCTCCTTCTCCATTTTTGTGTCCTTCTGGGATTCCAATTATAGGTAAATTTGACATTTTTACTAGATATTACATTTCTTTTATCCTCACCTCTAATTTTAGAAAAATTTGGAAAATCTTTCTCTTTTTGTGTTTAAATTTAGATGTTTTCTATTGATCTATCTTTTATGCAATTATGCTATCTCCTGCATGTCAGTCTGCTGTTATTCAAGGACTTCTTATTTTCAGATGTTATATTTTGTTGTTTTGTAGTGTCAACCTGATTCTTTGAAATAAATCCAGTTTTCTGATAAAATTCTTCATCTTTTCATCAATTTTGCCCCTCTTTCCCTTAAATTTCTTTGATATATTAAAACTGGTTATATCAAAGCTTTTGTCTGTTAACGCCATATGTGCATGATTTAAAGATCTCCTACCATTATTTTTTTTTTTGTTTTTTTTTCCCTACCATTATGTTTTATTCCCTTGATTATCAGCCACATTTACCAGGCTCTCCACAATCTAGTAATTTTTAATTGTATGACAAACATTTTGTGTATGGATCTTTAGAAGGGCACAATGACATCTTCTAATAGTGAACTTTTCACATTATGAAGATAGTGTTAGGCATTGATGTCTCATGCCAACCTGCACTATGCTGAGTTAGGACTGGGTTGCAGAAATATACAACTCAGTTTAAACCAGTTTATGTCTTTTTCTCAAGCATGTTTTTCCACATCTTTTTATTAAAAGTCAATAGGTTTCTTAGCAGCCTTGAAAGGTTGTAGGAGATTCTGCTCTTCAGAGGTTTGGGACTTTCCTTTTGACCTCCTGCTTCCCACTGCTTCCAGATGTGGCAAACATACTGAGAAGGAGTCTAGTCATGTGTTTTGAGGCAGGTCCCATCCTCAAGTTGCACTTTGCCTCTTAAATACCATGGTAGTACAGGAGACTTTAGTTTGCTTTATAAAAGCTTCCCAGTCTCAGAATTCAGCAAATGTACTGTTGGAAAAACTAACCATGTATTAAGATGTCTGAAGTTTTCAATTGTCCCTCCAACCCCACCTGACCACTACAAGCTTTGCTGATTTCATATTCTCCCAGTGAAGTGCCTCTGTGCAGGCCATGCCCAGCCATCAGCCAATGTCTTCATAGGAAAATTCTCCATAAAAAATGGGCAGTGAGAGGCTGCTGAACTGTTTAATACTCCTTGATTCCTTAACTTCTCTCTCTCTCTCTCTCTCTCTCTCTATATATATATATATATATATATATATATTAAAATGTAACCAGTTTTTAAAAGTTATTATAGTAGAAATAGTTGTCCTTTTACCTACTCTTTTCCTACTTAGAATTAGAAGACTAAATAAATAAATTTGAAAGAATGAATGCATTTCTCAAAAGGTTGTTATGAGAATGCAATGCTATAATATATGTAAAATTACGCAGCATGCTCACCCTTATTGATAAATTTATATTAGTTATTGTTATAATTGGCTCATGGTCTTCAGCTTTCCAGCCTATTGTCCTAATTTTCATTTTAAGTACATTTTTCTCCTTAGGCCTAAAAAAATATCCCACTCTGCTTATATCTCATGTTTTTGTGGGTCAAAGTAAGTCTGTATACTTGCTTAACATTTGCACAATTTGCACATGTTTTGCTTCCTTGACTGTTCTTTTTTCCTTTCTCTTTGCATCTTGCTATAGAGTTAAGATCATATCTGCCATGATATGGTCTCCACATAAGATCGTGGGTCATATGCCTCAGTGATTATGGCAATGTTTTCTGCCTGGCAATCTTCAACAAAGTTGGCACATCGAAGGATCTGGTGTGCATCTCTACTCATTTTTTAGGAGTAAACATACTTTAGAAATATTGAAGCTACTGCAGCATTGGATACTGTTTGAGAGAACAGAAATGGGGTCAAGTTCTTGACTTATGAGACCTGGTGAAACTTAGAATTCAAGGACAATAGAATCTAGTCTCAGTATTATCACAGGATTAAAACATTCTTGGTGTGTTACATATGCTAATTACTTTTGGTTCTGTGGCTCATTTACCACAGTTATAGAAAGTTTTTGATTGGTCCGATATCTTTAATGAGTCTGTCCTCCCCAACCATTAAAAACAAAGAAAGAAATAAACAAACAAAAGCCAGGAGACTGATTACTGTATCACTCCTGCTCTCAGGGGGCCTTGTGGCTATATTTTCAAGCAGGTTTCAGTAGCATATAGAAGTTGCAGGCAGCTTTACACAGAAATTAATGATCTAATATAATTCTTTCAAAATATTTAGTGTTATGTTAGGCTTCTTACCCCTTTATTTGTCAGCAAGGTAGAAAAATAACATGAAGGAAATAAGCTAGGGTTTGCTTTCTATCATCTTTAACATTAGACTGACATGAAAATCTCAGTACACTTTAATTTTCTTCTACATAAAAGTGGCCTAATGTGGCCTCTCTACTCTGTAACATGCCATTATCATTTACAAGCATTTATGGTACACTGGACTTTGAATGCACTTTATAATCACTAATTAGCTATTCAACACAACACCCCAATGAAATAGGTCAGTAGAATTATCTCCACTCTATGGCCATGTAAACTGAGACACCAAGAGATTCAGAGACATGACTGAAGGTATACAGCAAGCCAGAATAGAGAAGCAAGTCAGAACTAGTGGGTTCTTGATGCTCACTCCCTGCATGACACTAAATATTTTACATACATTTTAAGATCCTGAAACAAAAGGAATTTCTTACTAATGCAATGCCAGAGAAATGTTAGAAATATGAGAGTTGTGCATCATAGTTGTACTTGGATCTTAAATCTGACTACTGCACTTTCAGGCAAATGCAATCTGGAGTTTTTCCTTAAAATATGATTTTGAGAGTTCATTGATTTTTTTTAAATGTACATTGAGCTTCTTCTGAATTTTAACATTATCATAAATAGGTCACAGTAGCCCAACCAGGGAGGAGAACAGAGGGCCCTCACAATTTCAAGTTCAGTGATGAGTATAGAACCCCTCCAACTCAAATGCCAGTTTTGATTTGCCCAAGCAAAAGCCTGTTGTTTTGGCCAGCCTTTCAAGCAAAACCCAGAAACCCATTTACTCATTAACAAATGTGCCAAGCCCAGTGCTGGGTCCTAGAGAAACAATTCTTAAGTAAAGGATGGTTATAAACAAATAAAATAATGTTCAAAGTGTTTTAAACAATTCATGTTGTGTAAGCACATAAGCTACTTGGCCTGTAATCAGTGGTTTCCTTACTTGTTGCGTGTGCCATGCCCGTTCTGGCCTCAATGCGGCAAAGAATCCTGTGATTAACTGGCTACAGGAAAGACAGCAACAGCAACCAACCTAATTTTAAATCCTTTAAATGGCAGCTTGACATTGAAACACAGCGAATACAACTGATCAGAGGGTTTTTTTTTATTAACCACTCTTGATGGAAGGAAATGGTAACTCTTAAGAAAGAATAGAAACCTCTTTGGCCTAAAGCAGTTATTCTGCTGTAGATCCCAAGGCCGGGAGGGATGGCCACACAAGAGGAGGACAGGCAATTCAAAATGTGACTCTCTGTGGAAGTGAATCATGCTCAGAGTAACAAGCATTTTTTTTCTGCTTTGTTGTGTGGGTGCTCTCCAGCCAAATAGCAGAGGGGAATGAGTGAGCAGAGAGGGGGGTAGGAGTCAAGGCAGTTTTCCAAGATGGTGCCAATGAGAGTGACTTGGGGGAGTTTTAGAAAGGGTAATATTATGGCTGGTTTTTCTGACTAACTGCCTCAACTCAATTTTACTAAAAGACATCACTGGCAATTCTGTGTTTGCATCCAAAAGAATGTGAAAAACAACTACAAAATAAGCCAGTTGCCCCATTTCCTCTCCTTTTCTGAGTAATAATAGCTTTCTATCTTTTGATGTGCTGATTTTTAAAAAAACCTTTTTATAACTCATGTTTTGCTGCTAGCAGCAATTGATTGCAAGAAAGACCAGATGCATTCAAACATACACACAGAGGCTCAAACACAGCAGTTTTGAAACATGAGGTCATTTTAATGTTAATTTTCAAATTATGAAGACTTTTACCTGCTTTTTAATGAAATTGGACTGGTTTCTCAACTGGATTCTTTTCTGTTTGAAATAATCTGTAAGAAAATACGGTGGGTAGAGACAATCCATATTTCTTTCTCTCTTATGCTATTTAAGCATAAGATCTCTCTTATGCCCTGTCCTGAGACAATACCAGCCCAGAAGTCTGCACTAAACATCCAATTGCCTGAAAGTTTCCTCATTCCTTTCAGAAACCTAGAAAGAAAGAAGACAATTTGGACAAATAGCAATGGCCTTTATGTTGTTAGTCTGCTGGAGTTGGCCAATGCTCTTAGTCTTAAGGAAGAGCTGTTTGACACTGTCTTCCTCCTATTTGGTCTTCTTCTCCAGGAGTCTCATGGGAAATTTCTACCCTGTAGAGCCAACTAGCTATAATGCATTGGTTCATCTCCTTCCCTTCTTCTTTGCCTTATTAAGATCATGGTAGTAAGGATCCAGCACTCATCACTTTGCATTTGACTTTTCTGAAATGGTAACACTATATAGCTAACCCCTTTCTCAGACCATCAGGCACCTTGGAAAAGGATCCCTGACATTTGCCTAAAAACTACAGTGGGTTATCAGAGCCATGTTTGGACTTTCTCTCTGATAGATGGTGTGACATTCATACATCAGAACACATTGTGGATGTTAAACTTTTACTGTATAGTTATATCTATTTACATAATAGAGGTCTGTGATATATTAAGTGGAAAAGACAGATTGTAAAACAGTGCATGAATAGTTTGATTTCACTTTATAATTGTATATGCATATTAGAAAGCCTGGACTTATATATAAGACTGTATCAGTAAAATATCTTTGAGGAACAAATTTTGTATTCCCTTTTCTCTTATCACTATTTAAAAAATGTTTTAAAATATACATATACAATACATACATATATAAGAATGTCATATAATAATGTTTTTATTATTTCAAAGTATGTTGTAGTGATAGACAAGTTTTAGTAGCAGACAAAGAAGGAGAGACATTTGTCAAGAAAGTGCCAAATGTCAAAAAGTGCATTGTTCAGTGGCCAAGAAGAAAATGTAGCGTCAGTGTAACACTTCCCAGATGAATAATAATAATAATAATAATAATAATAATAATACAGCCTTATGTCAGCTACTCTATTAATATTATCACTAATCTTCACAATAGTTCTGCAAAAGGAATATTATTCTTATTATTCTTTCCATTTTACAATAAACAAGTTCACAGAGTCTATGTGACTTGTTCAAGTTACAGCTAAGGAGTTGTGAAGCTGAATTTAATTTGCTAGTTCATGGAAATGCCTGATTGTACTTAAGATGAGGAGATGGTAACTGACACTTATTTCACAAATAGGTCTATTGTCATTGCTGAGAAGGATTGCAGTGAATGGCTAGTAAGGTTTATTATTGATTGCTCTCTTACAGCCAATCCATTGTATTATAGTTTTGTCCCCGCAAGAAATTTCCTAGATGAGGTGTGGATACATATAAATGTGGGTACACATAAAATATAAAGCAGACAGAAGTACATTTTTTCATTTACTTGTAATTCCCCCAAATACTTTATAGATACTGACTATGTGCATGAAAATGAAAAGGACTTGACATATGTTTCTATTTGGATATCTAATTTGCTGCTAGTTTTAGGGGAAAGGCTCAGAGACTAGGAGAGTTTAGTTGGAGAATAATTTATAGAACGGGGAAAGGTGGGTATTATGACAGTTTAGAAAAAATGGAAAATAAAAGGGAAAGACAGAAGATTCATGGAAAGCAAAAATGAGTCAGTTTGTTTCTAGATAAATCTTTGAACTCAATTAATTTATGAAACAGAACCTTTAACCTTTAAGTTATTTTAGTGATTAAAAGAAGACTCAGAAGTGTTTGTGGAAGAGGAGATTGCAGACATACAGGAATTAAACAGCTTGATGTGAGGAAAATCATAAAACAGTGGTATTCTGCTAAATGTTTAACAACTGGCTCTCACGGGAAAGCAAACCCTCAATTGTTCCCTTACCCATTTGTATGGTGAAAATACTCCTACCAATGCTGATTTCAAATGGCCAATGTTGATGAAAATGGAATTGAAAAGATAATGCACGACATTGACTCTTGAGAGTCCGAGGTAAGTGGCTTAAGTACACCACTGAATTATGCTGTTGAAGAATGAAGTCAGAATAAGACTGCTCATTTCATACTGTAGGTTTAGAACTTATTATCTCTAGAGACAGGTGATAGGCTTAACATATCCTTTAGCACATGCTTTCTTCATAGAAAGTATATGACAATAATTTAAACAAGATTGTTGAGGGGAAAATATATTGGGATTTGGCAAAGGACTTGGATTAATTGTTGGAGAGTATGTTCACACTGGCTTATTGTGGCATATAATAAATGCTCAATAAATGATGGTGCCTCTCATTTCTATTCCTTCAATACATGCACACACATACACAAACACACACACATCTGCTTCTTCCCACTAGACTCATATCTTCTTCAAACAGCTCTGTTGTTATGGCCCAGACTAGACATACTTATGCCTGCTCTGGCAGCAGCTGCTATTGCCCTCCTTCTAAGAACATATTCATTCTAACAACATGTGAATTTATATAAGTTCTATAAATAAAATAGAATAATAGCTCATTACTTTTGTATAGAGGTTTACAGTATTCCAGCTCTTTTGTGTATCTTATCTCATCCTCTGACGGTGAACTGGTAAGGCATATATTTAATAATACAGGAATGATTTATCTCCATTTTACAAATGAGAAAAAAATGAGACTGACAAAGATAATGTGATTTATTCAAGTGGTCACATGTGGAATGACCAAAATCTGGGTCTTCAAATTTCTAACTCTAATGCTTTTTCTACCACACCTTTATTTTTATGATAAAATTGAAAAGCAGAACATTTGTGGCTCCACAGGCAACTAACTGTCTGCAAAAGAGTAGCTGGAAGTGGTGTGTTCCAGAAATGTGGCAGAGATGAGTTTTCCTTCTTTTTTTTTTTTTTTTTTTTTTATGATGGCTTAAGTTTGCCTCAGTCTTTTATATGTTGAAATAAGGATGGAATAAGAATAAATAGGTTTTTTGAAGGCCTTACTATTGGTCTTTCACCATATTGGGGGTGCATGTGGGTTATACTTTCATTACATTTATTTTGTTTGTTCTAATATTTCTTAAGATCCCATTATGTGCCATGCCCTGGGCTGGGAGCTGGGATGCAAGTTTGTATAGGAGGATCATAGTTCTTGCCTTTATGGAACAAACTATAGTTAGAACATTAGTTCATGGAAGTGATAAATGCACTATGGGAGGTACCTGAGAAGATTCCTGGGCAAAGTGGTCACATGCTAGGAGGTGATCATTTTTAGATTTCTTAATAAGTTTTTTTTTTAATTTATTTATGATAGTCACAGAGAGAGAGAGAGAGAGACAGAGACACAGGCAGAGGGAGAAGCAGGCTCCATGCACCGGGAGCCCGACGTGGGATTCGATCCCGGGTCTCCAGGATCGCGCCCTGGGCCAAAGGCAGGCACCAAACCGCTGCGCCACCCAGGGATCCCTCTTAATAAGTTTTGATTAGTAAGTGGAGGGGGAGGCAAGCATTAACTGGATGCCTACTAAGTGCTACTGCCCCACTCGCTTCCTACAAAGACCCCATCAACTCTATATTAAAGAAGAGGAAATTTGTTGCAAAGAGAAACAACTTGACTTGCTCAAGTGTGCACCTCTATTATATGGTAAAAGTGAAACCTGAGTATGCTTGCCTTTCCCACTACACTGTGCTGCCTCCTTTGACCAAGTCTTAGTCTTTGGGATTTTAATTCTCTCTTATTTCATTAACATGGGCATTTAGAATTCTCTAGCCAGATAGATTTCAGCATGTGCATTACTTGCCCTACCCACCCCTACTGCACACACACATAATGGATTAATGGGTGGGATACACAAACGTAAAATAATCCTCCTGTTAGGAGCTTCCACTAGAAGTTTGCCCATTCTTTCTATTTTAATCATCAAGACAGGTGGCAACTGAACCAACCCCTTACACTGTTATGAACACCAACTTCTCCTTTGTATATACTGTGTTACTTAAGTGTTTCTGGCTTGAGTTGAGGTCAATGGCAAGATACACTTTATCAGAAACAAGACAGAAGGATTGATTTCAGAATAAACTAAACATTTACAAGAAATAAAACCTCTTTACTCGTGTACTAGCTTGTAGAATTAAAACTATCTTTCTCCTCCCTACCTCCCAAGGTTTGGAGACTTTAGGAAATTATAGCTCTGACCTCTCTAGGATGCTGTTGCATGCGCAGTCCCTATCGTATTTCCCCTGGATATGGTCCACTCATAGCATTACCACCCTGTCACAAGGGGAAGTGGTTCCCAGCAATACTGCCCTGTATCCTATAAATACTCTACTGACCCCACCTGAATATGTACACAAAGGTTATACATGAATGTTAAGTGTAGGGAATGCTTCTGTAATTGGTGATATTTAAATATATGTTTTGGACACTTAATGGGTGTTCTCTCTCCCTCTCTGTCAAGTATACACACACACACACACACACACACACACACACGCCCTTCTTAAATTCACAAGACTTCTTTCAAAACAGAAACAGAAAAGACTATCTGTTCTAGGAAAAACTGTACATTTTTTCTTAAAGCATCTTTCACAAATTCTTGATAAGGTTTTAATCAGTATATTCAAATTTCTAAGGCAACTCAGTTGTAAGCTAAGACTAGAATAATTTTTTGTAATTTACAGGTGTAATTAAAATATACTTTAATTTGAAAAAATGTTTTTGAGTTGGCTTTGAATGTGCTATTTGAAGAGTTGAATTTTGGGTTGTTTGGAAAAGACTTTTTTTTTTTTTACAGATTTTTGTTTGTTTCTTTTTCACATAGAGAAGAACTATTGAAAAAAGTAATTTGACTTATTATTATATAAGAATTCTTCAAGAGAAATGTATGAAACTTGTCTATAAACAGATTACATGAAAAGTTTAAGTGGTTGATGTTTCTAGCTAACTAGATTTAATGGGCCAAAGGTTAATTTTAAATGAAAAGGTATTCCCAAAACAAAGTATAGCTACATAGGTGAGATATGTGGCCTAAAAATGTATCTGAAACCAGTCATTTCATTATAGAATGGAAAATGTCATCATCTAGACTGAGTTAAGGTGTGCCAGGTCGAGATCATCTCAAATTCTACAAAATTGCCAGCACTGCAATTGTTAAGTCCCATGGGGAAAAAGTATGTGTGGGCTCAAACTTTGGACTTAAAAACATACTTAAGTGTCTGATAAAAATGGTTTACTAGAATAATTTGTTAATTAAAATTATTTTATTATTTACCTAAGATAGCTTTGGACAATTGCATAAAGTAGAGTTTATGTTCATTCTTTTCTTTTCAAAATAAGAGAATGTTTTGCTTTGTGTACTTTGTGCTTCAGCATCAGGATATTGAGGTTGTATAAATTAATTGTATCTTTGCAGCCTGACATGAATAGACTCTTTAGGAATTACATGTTGAAGTAAGGATGGCTTTTTTTCTTTTACCACCCACATTATGTTATGAGTAGCACAGGGCATTTAAATGCTTTGGCACAGAACATGAATAAAGAGCTGATATTGAAAATACCATTATCATTATTTATTTTGAAATTGACACTTTGCTCTATTTTAAGGCTTACACCCAGTTTTATCTGCGTAGTTCAGATAATCCAACACATACATAAAACCAGACCCAAGTGTCTTTCTTTCTTCACCCCATCCATGGGTCTTTCCATTTAATTTTTTGAGGAAAAAATAAAAGGTGAAGAAAACATGGGTCCAGAAAAAGACATCAACTGAGGAATTTTGTTTATTATAATTGGACAGCTGCTGTTGGCCTAGTAAGGATCATTTTATGTTTTATTTTGATTGAAGAGATATCACTTTGCCAACCATAATTTTTACAATTCAGCTTTTGAGTGGAAATGAGATGACCTTTAGATTTTCTTTTTCTTTTTTTTCCCCAGCAGATGGTTGTTCCCTAAAAGTGTCATTGTCTGGCAGATGATTATGCCAGTACCTTAAAAGTGACTGATTTGATGTTATATTTAAGAGATTCTTCTTTTAATCTTCCCTTGGCTGAAATCCATGTATTGGCTACATATGTTTACTCTAGTAGTATGAAAATGTCCAGTGAGGATTCTAAGGGAAGGAATTTGGCCCTCAGTCTTGGAGAGGATGCTCCTGATGTCTTTATCTGACAAAAACTTTACTTTTGAATTAAGGAGGTACTTCAAAAATATACTCTACAAAGTGATGAACATGAAGCAGGTCTATTGAACTCCTCCAACTTTGGTTTGGGGATTGTGGGGGCAGAGCGTGTGTCTGCTATTTCTGTGTTCCCATTGTCTAGCGCATAATAAGAATTTAAATAAGACTGCTTATGCTTTTCATCTGCATCTATGACCATTGGCTTTTTGGAGAGTCCCATTATTTGGATACTGTGAAATGGGTTTGCTATGGACTATTAGTGTCCCCCACAAACTGACATATTGAAATCCTCACTCCCAAGTTGGTGGTGTTAGGATATGGAATTTTTAGGGGGTGATTAAGTCATGAGGGTGGTGCCCTCATGAATGGGATCAGTGCCTTTATGAAAGGGATGCCTTGCCCCATCTGCCATGTGAAGACACAGGGGGAAGATGGCCACCGATGAAGCCAGAAGCAGGCACTCAGCAGACACCAAATCTGCTGGTGCCCTGGACTTTCCAGAGAAAAGAACTGGGAAAAATAAATTTCTGTTACTTATAAGCCACTGAATGTGTGGTATTTTGTTATAGCAGCTCAAACAGACTGAGACAGTGTTAACATATGGAACTTTTATTTTTTTATTTTTAATTTTTTTCATATAGAACTTTTAAAAGTACTGGGTTGTACAGCTGAATTTTATATTGATATACCTAACAGAGCTTAGAACAAAAGCTGACACTGAGAAAGAACTAAATGCATTGGATGGATGTCTTTTCTGGGTAACTTAGTCTGGAGTCATAGGGATTCCATTTTTATTGACCATATGCTCTTAATTCCTGAAGTGCTAAAGGACACATGTGGCATCTTATGCAGGACTATTTTGGGACGAGGTCTGGTATAAGGATAATAAATAGAAATAGCACAAGTGAATTTTGCCAATGACATGCCAATGTCTTTGCAAAATGAGTATTTGTGTCTAGAATAGTTAGAAGAAAAAGAAAATGGGCATTCCATTTATTGGCATGATTTCTAAGAAGGGAAGGACAAAGTTTTAAAGGTCAGTTGGTCAGTCTTCCAGGACCCCATATGTTATGGGTTAAAGGTAAAGATCTTGCTCATCGTAGAGCTTCATCTCATCAATGAAGTGCTGCAGTATTTTCTCTCAGGATCACAAAGTGTTTCTTACAGAAGTAAGGCATTAAATAGTATCATAGTCTCCTGAAACTAAGTAAATTCCAGAATACCCAGGTTTAGTACATTTGGAAGATTAGTTTATAGACTTCTAATTTGGGTGGATTAAGGAAGTTTTTCATGTATTCATATATATGCTAATATGGAGTTCCAACTACCCAGCTCCCACCCCTCCTGTGCACATTTCCATAGTATTTATTACCTTAACCCTGATACTTGTGGTTTTTCTCTATTCATCCCTACGTTTATGCTCCCAAAGCATTACATTCTAATTATTTTTTAGAAGATTTGTTTATTTGGCACAGAGAGAGAGAGAGAGAGGGAGTGCATGCATGAATGGGGTGGGGGAGGGCCAGAGGGAGAGCATGAAAGAGAATCCCAAACAGAGTGCAAAGCCTGATCCCGAGGTGATGACCTGAGCTAAAATCAAGTCAGCAGTTCAACCAACTGAGCCATCCATGTGCCCTGCATTTTAATTATTTTTTTATATTTCTGTTTCCCCTACTAGGATGCATTCTTTCTTTATTACTTTTTTTTTCTGGGCAAAAAAGATTTTTTCCAGTTTTGTTGAGAAAAGTTGACATATATTACTGTATAAGTAAGGTATACAGCATAATAGTTTGGTTTACATATACTCTGAAATGAGTGCCACAATGCATTTAGCTGGCATCCATCATCTCCTATAGATACAATTTAAAAAATTCCCCTTTTTAGCCTAGTTTAACCCCTAGTCAGGGTTCAAATCTCAGCTTCTTCAGTGACAAAAGTCTGTGTGAGCTTGGTTGAGTTACTTCATCTCTGTGACTCAATGCTCAATTCCGTAAAATTTAAAAGTCAATATACCCGACTCATAGGATTTTTATAAAGATTAAATGAGTAAATTTATGAAATTCAAACATTGCTCAGGACCTAGTAAGTGCTAAATAAACATTAAATGTTCCTGATACATAGCACTGATTAAACAAATGTTGATTCAGGGGATGAAAAATTATTAGAAATATTTGAATGAGCATCTCTTACTGTTGAGGCGATTCCAACTTTTTTTTTTTTTTTTTATAAAAATCTTATTTGTTTATTTATTTAAGAAATATAGAGATAAATAGAGAGCACAGGTTGGGGAGGAGCAGAGGGAGAGGAACAAACAGACTCCTTGATGAACATGGAGCCTGACACAGGGCTCGATCCAAGGACCCTGAGATTATGACCTGAGCCAAAGTCAAGAGCCAGCCACTTAACTGAGCCACCCAGGCAACCCAAATATGGTCATTTTCTTATTTGCTAGTGTGAGTCACTGTCTTTATATACCAAGTAAAAATATTCTTACGCAGTTCTTCTGCGTATTCTTCCAATATTCTTCTTGGTTCTTCTTTTGTCATCCTCCATAAAGATACTAGATCTTGTTTGGGATCTATGGCATCAGCATTTTGATTAGACAGCCACACCGTAATGCTGTGCCAAGCATATCCATTGAATTTATAATTTCATCCTCTGCTACGCCATTGTTAACACCTCTAGTCATGCCACGTGTTCATTTTGGGCCTGGATTTCAGACCTTTCAGATTCTTTATATATTGCAGTGGTATTCATGGCAGAAAACACTATTCCTAGATTTGACTCAACACAAAGGGGTTGATCTCACAGATAATGGAGGATGTGTATTGGGGATTAAAACAAAGAACAATAAGCACATATATTAGCTTGGATCATGTTTATACTTTGTTGTCAACTGTCATCATTTGTTTGAAACAAGATCTCCTGCATTTATTTGACTAATAGAGCCTGGCAGAGAGTGATACAGTGTTTAAATTTCTTCAATTATGTTTAAATTTTGGTTTCCTTATATTTCACAGTGGGAATCTACTTTACAGTCAGGGTTTTAGAAAATGATTCTTACAATCATCGTTGGGTCTTAAATGATTAATCTTTGCAACTGAACCATAAACTTCAGTGAATGTAAGGTCTTCATTTTTTGTCTGAACTTCTGATACTTGGAGAAATTCTATATGCTTTGAGAGTGAGTGAGGTCCCATCTAGAACTAAATTAATATTTGCTACAATGTATTTTTCAACCTTTAAAAAAATCTTTAAAGGCAACAGGTGCTTGCTAAATTGAACTAAATCTTAAAAAGGGTTGTAAAGGGAAAGAAAGGAAGAGACCTTCCTCATCTTAATTTCACTTTTCAGGAATTATTACTAGTAATGTTTGCCTTCCTTTTCTGCGCTCATAGGGATACACACACGTATACACAGAAACAGCATGGTTTTTTTTCTTAAACAAATGAGATCAGATCAGATCAGATCTTCTAAAAAATCAGATCAGTCTCATATCATCCTATAGTTTGCCTTTTCACTTCACAACGTTCATAGGATCTTTCCAAGTCAGCCTGTAAAGACATACACATCGTTTTTAATGTTTACATAGAATTCCATTGTATCTATTTACTGTGATTTATTTAACCATCTCCCCTCTTGGTAGACATTTAAATTATCTCTAATTTTTCACTATTACAAGCACTGGTGCAATAATCATGTCTGTCTCTACCTCTTTACACATATCTATGATTATATTTTTTGTAGGGTAGCAGTGGATTGCTATAGCTCTGCAGGAGAGTAGTAGATTGCTAGGTTATAAATTTGATATTTTGGAAATATTGCCAGTGTTTTTTCTCTTTCCCTCCTGTCCCTGCCGTATTCAAGCAGCTAGGGTCTTCTATATTCATTGTCACTGAGAAACTATGTTCCAGTTATGAAATCAAAAGGGGGAAAATGTCTTCAGGACTTTGGTTTCCAAAAGCCCAAATCCTTAGGGGAGTGAAGAAAACTGGCAAAGACAAAATGTGTGGGAGACACATCATAAAAGACCGCAGAACTTCTGTTTTAGGTTAGAGAAAGTTTTTCTGGCATGGTGCAGAGGGAGGAGGGATGGAGGGAAAGTGAGGACAGCAGAGGCATTTGCAGGTCTAGAGCCAGGCCAGGCCCTATGTTTCCCAGGTTGTAATCTCAGTGAGGAAGCTGGCCCCAGGGAATGAAGGAAGTGGGACCCCAGAGAAGAAATGCTGTGTGTTACATAGAGGCAAATATGCCCACAAACAACCTTGCCAAGATTCCAAATCTCCAGCTTAGCAGAGGAGCCACAGAATTATTCCCAGGCCCTCGAGCTTGGCATGAAAGGATCAGAGAAAGTTGCTGGACGTAAAATGATCATGTCACCAGGAACAAGGGACATTGCATCAGTGACCTGCCTGGGGTGATAGCTGAAGACTGGGTGAGCCAATAACTTCCTAGAGGATTTCATGTGGACTAATGACTTAGAAGATCATGTGTGTCTCATGAACATCTTGACATTACATCAGGACTTAGCATTGTTGGTAGGGATGGAGAGGAATCCTGAAATGGTTACAATTGAGTTTCTATGATTCTGTAATTGGTTACTGAGATTCTTATCTATTCTGTAGGATTTGTGCATTTATTTTTTTTATTTTTAAATATTTATTTATTTATTTATTTATTTATTTATTTATTTATTTATTTATTTATTTTGGATTTGTGCATTTAAAAATCAGGGGCGCCTGGATGGCACAGTCAGTTAAGCGTCCGACTCTTGATTTCAGCTTGGGTCATGACTTCAGGGTTGTGAGATTGAGCCCTGCGTGGGGCTCTGCACTGGGTGTGGAGCCTGCTCAAGATTCTCTCTCTTCCTCTCCTTCTGCCCCTATGCCTCTCTCTCTCTCTTAAAAAAAAAAAAAAATTTTTAAAATGTTTTAAGCCATTACATTTTTTTCCTTCTCCTTGGAAATGGTTATTCCACTTTATGCCCTACCAATAATATAAAAGAAGACCCATTTATTTTTCTCACCAACACTAAATGTTATTACTCTTTTCATTTTTGGTTTTGTTAATTTAATAGGAGAAAAAAATGTTATCTTATTGTTGTTTTATTTTGTGTCTCCCTGGCCATTGGTGAGATCTTTTCATGTTAATTGATTATTTATATTTGTTTTTTTTTTGTAAAGTGCTAATGTAATTCATTTTATTCTTTTATATTGTTAGATGATAAATTATCTTCTACTTAAAGACTAACTACTGACACTTAAGACTAATTAATGACACTTAAGTGATGTTTAGTTTTTAGACACTACCTTTCAATCCAAAGGAGAATAGATCATGCTCTCCAAAGATAGCTATTGCTCTGTCATAGAATTGGTCTTTTTAGGTAAGCACTTCTCACCTAATTAGTTTTGTTTTAATGTTTTAATGAAAGACATTATGATTCTCACATAGAAAGAAATTCAGGTTGGGAGGGGATGGAAGGGACACTAAAAAATGTTTTCAGTTATCTTCCAATGTTTTTTGTATTGCTAATGAAAAATAATATTTAGAAAACACATCATTGATTTCTTAAGTCAGAAGAGCAAGATTATAAGGATTATGACTGGCTATTTGCTAAATTATATCTCTTTAAGCTTCTTTCCAGTGGATTTAAATCTGATTTGAAAACCCATTTACTTGTTTTATTTTGTTTAAATTCTTCTCCAGGGGTATTCTTTTCCCCTGTATTCTGACAATCTCTATTGGTGATATTTTGGTGATTCTTTTAATATTTTAATATGCATCATTGGCCAAATCATGATTCCCTCCAACTGTGTACTGCAATGGTGTAACCCTGAGAAATAGTTTATTTTAAAGGTAAGAAAACTGATATTTGGGTGATGCCAGCACCCAGCAGAAGCACCCCCAGGCCAGCTCCCTGCTTCTCCCTTCCCTTCTGTCCAGTATTCAACGTCCTCTCTTTCTTAGCTGTCTTTCTGTTTAACAGGCTCTGGGAATTAGACAGTTGGAAGAACTGCTAGCTGTTCAAATAGAGGCCAGGTTGTTAGTCTTTACCATGTGAAAGCGGCTTTGATGGTCTCTGTAAAATGACCTCGTTGACACCCACCGCACCGTTGGCACCCCCGTGGCGGCTCAGTAGAGATCAAAGCCGCTGGTTGCGTGGTGGCAGCTCCCTGAGGACAGTGTGGAAGCTTCCTGGCAGGCTCCCTTTGCTGGATTCACAGTGCTGTTATCTGCGCCCTGCTTGCTGGAGAGCCACTACCTGTCGGCCGGCCACGGATTAAAGAGGGCTTTCAGTGTTCAAACCCATTCTCTGGCAGCTGGAATTCCAAGTGTACTTAGAAACTATAACCAACTCTATTAATTTTAAAATGAAGCAAGAATACCACTGCTTTTCTTTCTCCAACACTGTCCTTTTGTCCCTTCTGGGCTGAGCTGTGCTTTTGGCTGTCATCTACCGCAGCTGAAATGATTTATTATTTTTTATTTTTTAAAGATTTTATTTATTTATTCATGAGAGATACAGAGAGAGAGAGAGAGAGAGAGAGAGGCAGAGACACAGGCAGAGGGAGACGCAGGCTCCATGCAGGGAGCCCGATGTGGGACTCCATCCCCGGACTCCAGGATCACGCCCCGGCTGAAGGCGGCGCTAAACCGCTGAGCCACCAGGGCTGCCCAGCTGAGATGATTTAAAATGTTATGCAGTAGGGTACCAGGGTGGGCGGCCAGGAATAAGGTTCTCTCTGGTTATCAGAATCGAAGCCAGCCAAACTCTCTGTCTAATGCTTACCACCAGAAGGTTGAGGACATACATTTATTGTCCTAAAACCACTTTTATTCCTCTTGCCAGCAGGATCCCATATTCTTGGCTAATCTGGTAAATACCTGGCATTTGGCAAAAAAGAGCCTGTTTTATGGAAGTGATTGTTCTGCCTATGAGTAAAGACTGGATCCCAAGCACTTTATAAAGGTGCCTTCAGTATTTTTCAAAATATCCAATATAAAGTAAGAATTATTAGAATGTCCTTATCATTCTTAACTCAGAGGCCAGGGGGCCTGGAAGGTTCCAAACCAGGCAGATGCTCCCTTGGTAACTTGGTTTGTCATTTTCCAACAGGAGTAAAAGATTCTTTTTCAAGCAAGCAGACGATGGTATCCTCCTTTCCAGCTACCTGAGGAAACTCATCTCTCTCATGTAAGTCCAAGCTGTTTTCTGCAAGCTTGAGAACCAAGAAGCATGTGACTCAAAAACTGATAGTCTAGGCTCCACAGCTTGGGCAGCTAAGTCTTCAGACATAATAAACTCTGTATGAGACTTTCATTTTTTTTTATCAATGCAGGGACAGGAGCTAGATAAGCAGCAGGAAATTTAAAGATGAAGAAAGTCTCCCAAGTAGAGGGATTTTTTTCTAGAGTGACTACTCAAAGTATATTGCAGATTTGTGAAGTAGGACCTCTCCTTCATGCGGCCATTGTGACATTCTGGTGGAAAAATGAAAAGAGTGCACTGTGTATACCATGGCATATTTAACATCGACAAGGAAGGGCTTCAAAGTGCAGTGGAATTGTCTGAGGCGCTACACCCTGCAGGTGGGTAGTTAGCAGCAGGCTCACTGGGTTACTAGAAATGAATGTAAGAAAACACAGAGCTGGCTTTTTGACTCTTTGCACATCTGCTAGTGCTGAATTCATGGATGGAAACGGAGAAGTGAGCTTCATTGTGAAACTGGTGAGCTGAATTCCTTGCTAGTGCAGAAGAGAGGCTGAAGCAGCTAAAGGGTGGATAGATTAGGAGAGTGCCTCAGCCTGTTGGATTGGCCTGTGATATGCTGTTTGCATCCTCTGCTGATTCCTGCTTACTCCCTTTGCTTGATACACTTAATTTTTCCAAGTCTTTTTGCTTTTATTATTTCATCTGATGCCTGTAATAATAGTGTGAGACATACAGGGTAGCCGCGGTGCCCTTATTGAAAAGGTGGGAAAACTAAGACCCAGGAAAGTAAAGGGATCACTGATTCACACTGAGTGAAGCTGTGCAAGCAGGCCAAGCTAGGATTTCAGGCCTGAAGCCAAGTCCAAAATTCCTTCTATGATCTATCTCCCCTCCACATGCAGGCTAGCCCTACCAGTCTACTGAAATTTAAACATCAATTGACTTCATTGACTTGAGAAACAAATCCCCCCACCCAAGAAAACCCCACAAACTGCGAATATTTTTTATTACCAGGCAAGTAATGTGTAATTACATTTTTAAAACAAGTTGGAAAATGGAGATAAAGAAAAAAAGGAGAAAATAAATGTCACCCATAATCCCACCACATAATAACTATCTATATTTTAGGGACTACCCTGCTGTTTGACTGTATAAATGCATACATTTAGGCAGGTTTATAGCTCCCTTCCCCCCGCCCCCCCCAAATGAGATCATTTGGTATAGAATGGGACTATATTTTTTATTTGCCTGTGTATTGAGAAAGTCTGTCAAAGTCAATATTACAGACACTTTTGCAATATGTAGTTTCAGGGCTACTTTTCCATTCTATAGGTATATTTCATTTTACCCTTATGTGTTTTAAAATTTGCTTTACCATAAACAATGCTGCAATGACTGTGTTAGTGATTAAATTTTTGCACACATCCTTAGTATTTCCTTAGGATTAATTTCTAGAATTGAAATTGCCAGATTGATGAGTACCTGTATTTTTACAGTTTCCACCAGGAAGCAATGTATGAGAGGGCTTATTTCTTTGGCAGGACCAAATTTAAAAATAAGACTCCAGGGCAGACCGGGTGACTCAGCGGTTTAGCACGGCCTTTGGCCCAGGGCCTGATCCTGGAGACCCGGGATGGAGTCGCACGTTGGGCTCCCTGCATGGAGTCTGCTTCTCCCTCTGCCTGTATCTCTGCCTCTCTCTCTCTCACTCACTCTCTGTGTCTCTCATGAATAAATAAATAAATAAAATCTTTAAAAAACAAAATAAAAGAAATAAAAATAAGACTCCAGAGACTTTATATAGTTGCAGAGGAGCAGGCCCCAGAATGTTATGAAGGAAACCTTAAGTCCTTGCAAAGGTAGGCCATTTATGAGCAAAATAAGCACAATGCATTCTTTTGCCACTTTCCTAATTCCAGAAGATCAGCTACTGTATCAAAACAAGATCGATGACACAGAACATTAAGGAAGATTGTACTCAATCTATACTTCAAAGACTCTAAGAAAACACAACAATGGGAAGTCTAATCCATCAGTGGCCCATGGCCATATACCTTCTTCTATAATCCCTTCATTTTTTACAAGTTAAGTCGGGTTAAGCCAGGTCAGCACTATGGATAAAGGTCCTCTAAAGAAATCCTAAGTACCACATAAAGTGTTGTTCATGATTGTGTAAATGTCAATCCTGTGCAAAAAGCATGTGTAGAATTTTCCAAAGTATCTATCTCATAGCGGGATGTATTCCGTCTCCTGAAATGATGCTGATGAAGACAAAGACAAATCAATTGAGAATGAGCTCTGTTTGGTTTGTGAGATTTCTTGGAAAGCTTGTGTGATGCAATTGGTATGGCTGTACCTCATGGCTTAGGGGCATGAATTTCCACCAGAGTTCTTGGTCTAGAGAGAAAACCACCCATTTTCACTGTCTCGAGACAGTTCAAGAAAGTACCAGAGCCTTCCAGCTGGGATGATCACATTGCACTTTCAGACTGTCAACACAAGCAAAATGAAGAGCTGATGAATTATCTAAGTACTTCAAAAAAAAAGAAAAAAAAACTGGAGAAAAAGGCGTTTTTACTGGGGAATTGAAATCCTCAGTGGGCTCTCTCCCAATTCATAAACTCCACCAATTAATACCCAGACTTTCCTGCACCCCTCATAAGGAAAAATGCCGAGAAAGTGGGATGGGAAAACACTGCAAGGAAACAAACTTTTGAAGATCTAAAGGGCAATTGGGATGCAATAAGAGAGCTGTTTAGAGCTCTAAGGTGCTTATGTAGATTCTTTGTATTTTAAATGTGCTGGTGGGTTTTATAGCTCTGTTATATTATACAAATTTAATTTTCAATCCCAATGTTGTCCATAAGAACTGCGATCCCCAATGCCTAAAGTACATTAAAAAATCCACTTCAGGGCACTGCTAGTGGCTCAGCGGTTTAGCGCTGCCTTCAGCCCAGGGCCTGATCCTGGAGACCAGGAATCGAGTCCCACGTCAGGTTCCCTATAGGGAGCCTGCTTCTCCCTCTGCCTGTGTCTCTGCGCCTCTCTCTCTCTGTGTCTCTCATGAATAAATACATAAAATCTTTTTTAAAAATCCACTCCAGGGGTTGGGTTATACCATAAGTTAAGAAGATATTCTCCTATTAGCTTTCCATCTGTAGGTAGAAAACTTTCAGGTGCTCTTAACAAGAGTTGATAAGAATGCCCGGGTGACTCAATTGGTTGGGCGTCTGCTTTAGGTTCAGGTCATGATCTCAGGGTCCTGGGATTGAGCCCTACATCAGGCTCCCCACTCAGTGAAGAGCCTGTTTCTCCCTCTTCCTCCTGCTCACGCTCTCTCTCATTCTTTCTCTCTCAAATAAATAGATAAAAGCTTTAAAAAAATGCAAGAGTAGATGAATCATAGCAGTATGTTGATAATAGATGAGTTCAAAAATATATAAAGGATTTATATAGAGATTTTTTAGTTTTAAAGGCTGATATTATTCCTTTAGTGATTCTATTGATTTTATACCCACTAAAACTTCTAGGATGAATAGTCAAAGCAAGTAAAGTTGACTCCATAATTTTCCAAACATGTTTTTAAAATCCATACGTGTATTTATTTACTGTGGGCAAGTATTTTATAGCACTTAATCTAGATGATGGTACAAAATATTGTTTAATAGGTTTCTATTGAATTAATTAAAGGATGCCTGGATGACTCAGCGGTTGAGCATCTGCCTTTGGCTCAGGGCATGATCCCAGGGTCCTGGGATTGAGTCCTACATCAGGCTCCCCACAGGGAGCCTGCTTCTCTCTCCACCTATGTCTCTGCCTCTCTCTCTCTGTGTCTCTCATGAATAAATAAATAAAACATTTTTAAAAAGAATTAATTAAATAATAAAGGAAAGCCAGGTTCAAAAGAAACTCCTAACTGTAGCAACATGTAGTTAATAATGAAATACTCATAATGCATACTTAGTTTCGATCGACGAAACATTTTATTTTTATTTTTTATTTTTTTTAAAGATTTATTTATTTATTTATGATATACAGAGAGAGAAAGAGAGAGAGAGAGAGAGAGGCAGAGACACAGGAGGAGGGAGAAACAGGCTCCATGCAGGGAGCCCAACGTGCGACTCCATCCCGGGTCTCCAGGCAGGCACTAAACCGCGGAGCCACCCAGGGATCCCCTCGACAAAACATTTTAAAGAATGGAGGCTTTGGGAAAACTGCCACTAAATGCATTCATTTGTTTATTCAGCATTTCTTGAATATCTACAGTTGCTTCATACTGTGCTAGGATGCAGGAAATTTCACCAAGTTGAATGGACAGTTGTCCCTGTCCTCAAGGAGTTTGCTCACTGTCCTCAAGAAACTTTATAACTGTGGTGCATTCCCCACACAGAATTTCTCCAATGTCTGAGGAATTTTCCATTTTCTAGTTTAATCTGACTGTTGGATTCAATGAGTCCCAGAAAATTAAAGAATCTGCTTCTAAAGTTTGAAAGACTGAGATTGAATACCTTCAGTGGGTTAATGGCCTTCCGATCCTCCAATTCTTCTCCAGTGGCTTTAGCAAGAGGAGAGAAATGGATGGTCACCAGCATTGAATAGCTTTTTGGAGACAGCTTTTGAGGTGCACAAAGCAACCTCAAGCTAGTGTTATTTGGATCCCATCTAAAATAACTTGGCAACACTATTCTAATCAAACAATCAGGTAGTGTCCCTTAGATGTCCCTTCGTGTCCCTTGTTTCCCAGCAAAATTCCAAAATTGCTCTGCTGGCCCCCTCAACTCCTCTTAGGTGGATTAGCAGGAAAAAGACTCATTTTCTTTACTTCCTGTCCTCAACAGCTGGGGGGAGTTGAATGGGCTTTTAAGGCATATTAGAAATACCGAGTATATGACTTATACAGAATTTCAAAGTCTGCAACATTTTCTGGAGTAGAAAGCTATTAAATAAATGGGATCTATTTTATGACACTGTGATTTATCTTGCTTAACGTCACTGTTTCTATTCCCTAGAAGGAAAAGAGTGTTGTGGAGAAAGAAACTTCTAACAATAAGGGAAAGACTATTAGCCTAATGTAAATTGCCATTTCTCAAGTTCTCAACGGATAAGGTGTCCCGAAATAAGTAATTGGATACCTGTGAGTGGGCCTGGCATGCCCAGGGCAGCGGCACAGTATATTCAGGTGTGGGTGGCTCTGCAGACTGGTGACTTCAGAGCCCATGTCCCTATGGAGGGTCCCACTAATGCTATTACACTTGTGGTGTCTTACTGGAATGGTGGGTTAGACATGTGAAACTTTGGCCTGTTTTCTTTCTGAAAAATATATTTGTTTAATGCTGAAAATATCAAATTTATTTTCACAAGCAAAATCCTAGGGGAGATGAGGAAATGGGCCATAAATTCCTTTTTAAAGTATCCACTAGTGCCTCTGTTCTGTTTATTTTAGGTTTTAGCTTGCAGCAGGTCCTACAGCCTCTTGCTGTCTCCCAATTAGGGTGTCGTTCTGCATTTTACAAAACACACATGCCGGTTCTTTGGAAATAATGTTGAATGTTCAGCTGTCCCAGCTTGAAAGACAACAAATATAAGATAACAGGAAGAAGCTAGTCAGATGGTGAAACAAATCAGGTTCCTTTCAGTTGACAGAGAAAAAAGTTTTGTGCATCAATGAGTACCTAAATGGCTTTATTAGGCCAGTGATTTTTAAAAAATTCTTTTTAATTCTGTAAATGCCCTTCTCTCCCTGTTCTTTCTGATGGCTTACAATTCGATTTATTTATCTGTGGGATGCAATTAACTTATGATCATAAATTGTTATTTTCCAAGACATGGAGTGTCATGTTGTTTTCATTTTTACTCTTTTCAACCTTTAAAAGAACTTTATTTTTAGGTTCATTCTCTTTCTTGAAACATGTAATCAGTGCTTATCTTCTGTATTTTTCCTCCCTCATTCTCTCCCTACTCAAGAACATTATCAATGCCTTAGAAAGAACAGTTTAAGAGTTGGTAGTGGAAACTTTGTGGAAGGCATTTATTCTTATAATGATAGCACATTTGTCATTTAAGTCACCGTGGAACAAGCAGAGTCCATTTTATATAGAAACCTCATTCTGCTGACACTGAGTAGCATTTCCTTAAGAAGAAATCTCTTATGACTATCTGAGATTACTCTTTACTGTTTTGGGTGTTTTTTTTTTTTTTTTTTTGACTAGAGCTCCTGGGGCATTTGATTATCAACCCCCCTCCAAATGTTTCCAATGTTTCCCAATATTTTTTCCCCCACTGGTCCACGTGCTTCCTTCACACTACTCATGATGAGCAAGAATGGACCTTGTGCTTCCTTTGAACAGAGCTCCGTACTTTATGTAATGTCCCATGGGTGTTCAAACTCAGTTTTCCTTCCCAGTGTACCACACCTTTTAGACCAGATGAACAATATTCTGTCTATGCTTTCATTCCACTGTTACCTGGAACTTACTGCAGGGTTCACTTTGTATTTCAATTACTTATGCCCTCTCTACCCTGGCATGAGAACATCTGAGGTTGTCTCTCTCCAAGAAGGGAAACATCAAGGACTTTAAGTACTTTGCTTTCATTACTTGTAAACAGATACCTTTTAAATTTAAACCAAATATTTGTTTGAAGAACAACTAATAACTGTTTTACTTAATTTTCGCAATGTTCCTCAAGGCCACATGAAAGAACCCTGAGGCTGAATCAGATGACCTGGTTAAACCCAGTTTTGAGATGCCAGCCAGGAGAGGAATGATGCTACCCTCAGGGTGAGATATTGTTCACACTATTTGGAGTTAACAGTGATGCCCTCATCCCAGTTAAGAGACTGCAGAAGCCGTCTCCAAGAGTGAAGGGTTCATCATCTTCGAGGTGGCAGCAGCCTTCATTGAGAAATTCTCCCTAGTTGAGGGATATGACCTCACTTTGGTAATAGAAGAGTTGTTCATTTTTCCAGCACTTTCTGTTGTAGCTATCAAGAAGGAGAGACAGTGGGGGGTCAGGGCTGGTGGGGAGAAGGCTGAGCTTACCCACTGAACTAGCAAAAGGCTTCACTGTTTGGGACTGCCACGTATATCTTCAGCCATAGACCTTGGAGGATCTTGCAAGCATGGAGTACGATGTAGGAAATGTACCACAGCGGAGCAATGGGTGAGATGCACCTACAGGGTAAAAAAATCATCAGGAAAATGGAAATGAGAATCACTGGATAAGGAGGGAAGGAAGCAAGGAGAGACAGAATGTGCACTGGGAAATAAAGCTTAAAATGCACATATTCTTGAGGCAAAGCACCGTATATTTAATTCTAAGCTTTTTAGAACTAATGTAAAAAGGAAACTTGCCAAGTATCCAGATGTCTCAAATGAATTAAAAGTATGATATACACCCTTATTCTTCTCTCAAGTCTAACAGGAGTTGATTTTTTTTTTTTTAAAACAGAAGTGGGCAGAGGAAAAGACGGTTTTGATGGGCACCTGGGTGAGAAGAGGGTGTTACAGAGATAGTAACTAGGACATGACCACATATAGCTTAACCGGCCCTTGTTTTGGTAACTGGGAATCAGAACAAATACATGAAGCAGTGCTTTATGTGAGGTGGTTTGTAAGGATTGAAATGGACATGGTGTAATTCTATAGTTGGATACATGATATGACATCATAGCCAGGGTCGAATTCTCCAGCGGGTGTGGTAGTCTGGTGAAGGGCCAGTGAGAGCCTGGCAAGGATGGCTGATGTCCTATCGCCATGGTTACCGCCCTATGGACAAGTAGATTTCTGATACACCCTGGCTGGAGGCAAAATATCCAGAGACTATGTGTTCCTTTTTCCATATGCCCAAGACATACCTATGGGGCCTCTTGAGAATATTTGAAAGTAGGAGAATATTATGGGAGAGTGATCCTTGAAGGCATAAATGCAGAGGCTATAGTGACAGTAAGAATTATGCATTCCCTCCAAACTCTATTAGTCCTTAGAGGCTGTTAGATTAGAAGATATTTGAGTTACATACTGTTTACAATGTTTGTGAGGTAAAACATAACAGATGCTCAGGAGACAGTAATTCATGGCTTATAGACCACACAGGAGTTTCTGCCTCAGGTCATTTGAAAGAGATACTGCCCCTAAATATGGCAGATATTTATTGGCTGACTTTTTGGCATCATTTACAAAAATCCTTTTCTAATAGTACTGATTTCTGTTTGGAGGTCTGTGTGATTCTGAGAAAAATGATTTCACCTCTGGGTCTAAGGTGGAACACATGAGCTTGCTAGGCTTATTTAATCAGTGAGTCCTATTCACAAATTATAATAACTAGTTAAGGTTGGGGCATACATTTTAAGCCATCTGTATAGATTAAATCTCATATCTTTTCCTGGAAATATTGGAACATCGGTGCTGTTGTTGAAGAAATTAATGAGAAAGTGT
The DNA here is from genome assembly GCF_053574225.1 of Canis aureus. Lineage (NCBI taxonomy): Eukaryota > Metazoa > Chordata > Mammalia > Carnivora > Canidae > Canis > Canis aureus. The sequence goes on along the minus strand of NC_135623.1, from coordinate 49,916,398 downwards.
GTTACTTTGGGCAGTTGCATCCATTTGGGGACCGTAAGGTAAGCCAGTCTTAGGATGAATGCTACTTAGAAAGAAGTGAAAAAGAAAAAAAAAAAAAAAAAGATGTTGGATTCATAACTGAGTGGCTTGATCAAAGTTTACCTATAACTTACTCTCTCTCTGGTATTTTTAATTACATGAGCCAGTGAGCCTTCCCTTACGGTTTAAACACATCCAGTGAAGTTTTCTGCTAGTTATTACTGAAAGTATTCTTACTAGTAAAGGAGTAAAGTACCTTTCTATCGATACTCCCAATAGCATGGCAAAAAAGTGTTCTGCTTCCTCAGACAAAGAAAATTCTCATGACATTATGAAGTTAGACAAGATTGATAAAGGTGACTGGGTTTTCCCTCTAGAGGACACCAAAGTGGAAGGAAACCCATAAAGCTATATTTATTTGTATTTCAGGCTACTCCATTCCAGATACTAACCAGCTAGGGAGTAGGGAATAGACAACATGCCCACGTACTTTGCTCTAAGTCATACTGAACACAGCATTAATTGTAAAAAGAAAAAAAAAGTTAATGATGTTGGTAACATTTAATTAATATTTAATTTTTTTTTTTTGGTAACAGAATAAGGTAACCAGTAATTAATTAACACACTACCAATTTTCTAAGAAAACAAAATAAGGAAAAGAAGTTATTTAATGAAGGAAGCTCTTGGAATTAATGGCGGGATCAGACAGTTCAGTAGCATTCAATAAATGTTTTCTGAAGCCAGCTATGTGCTGGATACTGAGGTACGTTCCAGAGCCACACAGTGAATGACTATGGTCCCTGTGCTCCTAGTATGTACAGCTTATCCCTGAGAAGACAAATGAGTTTTGTTGTTTCAAGTGCTAACTTTGATAAATTGGTCATGGTTACCTGTGAATTCGTGTTGAGAAAAAGACTCAGCTTGTGTTTTGATTCAATCAGAAGGGGCTATTGGATCGAGGTTTACCTGAGCCCCTACTTCTGTGACCATCAATACTAGCTGCTGTGGTCACAAGAATGGCAGGCTTGTTGAACCAGCTCTTATAATTGCTATCCTTGGCCAAAGAGATAGAATTTAGGTGTCAATCCCAGTGCCATATGCCTTCTACTAAGTCACTCTGGTAGTACAGGTTCAGAGCTCATGTGCTAATGGTACTATGCTCAAAAACAAAATACTTTAGTGATGAAAATATATTTGTCTCTGAGCCCTAGAGATTCCAGGAAGGATTTTTTGAAGAAAATCACGAAATAAACTGTAAGAATACAAGAAAAATTTCTGAAAACAAAACAAAACAACAGCATCCGTGGTCTTTCTTTTAGCTTCATTTGATTGGGAAACTTGGAATTTATGAGTAAGATACTTGTTTGTGTTCTCCAACAACCTCCAAAAATGATGGGCCTGGGAAGATATGATAAATGTGGGCAAAGCAAACACAGATTTTGTTGGCGCTGATGATTTTGTACACTATGTTTTTTGTAAGGCAGTTTGCTGAATCCAAATTTCTTGATGAAGATCACATTTTCTCTAGTGGGACATAGCCCAAGAAAGCAGTTCAAAATGGTTGGTGTGGATCAAGAAAAGAAAGGGTATTTTAGTATGCTCATGTCTCTAATTTAATTCTAAAATGTGAGTCCTGTACCCCCAGCACAGTTAAATGCTTTTTGTAGCATGATGAAGGGGAGTAGGAGGGAATTCAACCTGCCAGAGCCACGCAGATTTATACCTTATAATAGCTACCAATGCGATGCAGTAAAATTTTACGTTTCAGCTAAATTACTAATGACTTTCAGGCCCGTGCCAGAAATTTTAGAGTAGGCTTATGAAGGGAGATGAGAGAATGTACAGTCAAGCCTTCTTAGGAGTGGTGTGTGTGTGTGTCCGTGTGTGTGCATATGCGTGTGTTTTTCATTTGGGATTATGGGACACGTGCTCATCATTTTTCGCCATCTTGATTAAATATAATTAGGTTCTGGCAAGCTACCCTTCCCTTCTCTTGGACGCTGGCGCTTTTTTGTATTTTCACATGGGTTATCCGCAGGAGGTTAGAGCAGGAGGTTATTTTGTTGCCTTATGCCTTTACTCCAGGGGTGGCCACATTTTTTTGACGTATTGGGCTTCACAGTGATTTACAGATTAAGGCTCTGGCCTGTACCCAGGCCAGCAGGGCTGCTGTTCTCTCTCGCTGACACATCTTGCTGCTTGGAACCAGTGGCTCCTTGCTTACCCTCTCATTATAGTTCTTAGCCCACATTTCCTTTTGGCACAGAACACTTGGTTATTTTGACGATGTGCTGGATTTGCCTCCTGCCTCTACCCCCTGCTGACTTGTGAAAATGACCACAGACAGGGAAGCAGGTGATGGGAGGGAGCTGCTCTGCTGCTGCCCCCACCCCTACTGGGGGCCCCAGAAAATTACTCCTTAAGAAAGAGAGTTGCTTTACCAGAAGCTTCAGAGTGTCAGGTTTGCTTTGCTAACGTTGATCTGGTCCACCCCGGGTCCACCCTCTCTCTCTCTCCTTAACTGCAGGGTCTTGAGAGAACACAAATACTTCACGCACCAGTAAGTAGCTCTCAGCTTTCTGGAGGGGGAAGGGGCCCTCCCTGGAGTGCTCTGCTGCTAAGGACACTGACCACTTCTTTCATGATCTCAGGACCCTTTGAAAATGTAGGTCCCTTTCACTGTGACAATGCTTCTGTTTAAGTGATGTTTATAAATATGCAAAAAGAGAAAATTGAAATATAGATCATATAAAATGATCTATCCTAAGATAGAAAGCAAAGGCCATTAAGCCTTCTGCATAATAATAAAAAGCCACAAAGCCCAGTGTTTTCCTATATGACTTCATTTCTTGATCTTTATACTTTAGTTTTTACTCACAATTGTCAACACATAATGTTATTTTGATTTTATTCTTTCCTATTTATTTTACACCTAAAATTTTCTTATTGGCCTAATAAGAATCTTTCTGTTTCTTTTTTCTTTGTCTTTGGGACTCCCAAACTTTGTGCTGTTATGTATTCATTTTGTTGAGTCATTTTCACTTATTTCATGGTGTCTTTATACTTTTAAAATTAAGGAAGTCCTACCTTAAGGTGCTACCATGCAAAACTTTGCCACAGGAATGAACACATGTCTAGTGTATATAAGAGACCCAGTGATATACATAAGTTCTGCAGGATTGATTTCTATGGGAGTCTTTAATTATTGGCTTATGATGGATTTGAAAGTTGTTAAAACCTGACAACTTACTAATGTATTTAAATAATCATTGTTCTTTTGATATTTTGGGTTTTCTCCCAATATGCTTTTAATAAGGGCCCCATATTCACTTTAACTGCGTTCTTTAACAAAAGAGGAAACTCAGACTTAGGTCAATGTGACTTTTAACTGGCTTGTTCAGATGGGTAGGTCTAGGGTTAGTATCCAACCCTGGGTAAGTTCAGTATTCTTTCTGTTATGGATGAGAGTCTGCACTGTGTGAATGTGGGTCTCTGTCCTTGGATTCCCCATGAGATTTATGTGAGAATCCTGGAAATAAAGACAACCAGAAGGAAAATAGCATGGACAAAACAGGATCTATTTGTTTGTTTGTTTGTTTGTTTGTTTGTTTATTCATTCATTCATTCATTCATTCATTCATTCATTCATGAGAGACACACACAGGGAGGCAGAGACATAGGCAAAGGAAGAAGCAGGCTCCCTCCAAGGAGCCTGATGCAACACTTGATTACCAGGACCCCAGTACCCCAGGATCACAACCATATCCAAAGGCAGACACGTTCAACCACTGAGCCACCCAAGTGCTCCCAAAGAAGTTTATCAAGGTGGGAGAGTGGGCAGGTTCTGGAAGGTGGAACTGGCCTAGGTTCTTTTGGGATTGATTACTATTGGGTCTTTCTGGGCTGGGAGGAGCTGGCAGTGCAGTGGGAGGTGGGTGGTCTCTAATAGAGGCTCCTTCCACTCATTTAGGAAACTCCTCCCAAAGGCTGAGAAGGGGAGTTTGTGAAGCTACAAGGTTTGTAATCAGAACTGCTTTGGTAGCTTTTCTCCATTGGGTGGGGCTGTAGGTGCAATGCAAATGAATTAATTATAATGAGTCTAAGGGGTTACCCTGGGGCAGAGGTGAAAGAAGAGAGTACCTGTGTGTCACAGTGGCTCTTGATCTGTCAGCCCCAGGGTCTTAGAAGCCACAAACTCAGGATTTGTGCCCCCCTCCCCCGCCCCTGCTTTTAATATATAGCTTATTTATCGTGGCTTACCTCCAGCTCCTGTCTCTATTCCCCTTCAAGGACTTGGGGTTCTGCCTCCGGGCATTCCTTGGACTGCTTCTGTCTATAGCTTCTACCTAACATTTCCATTCGACCATTGGCCATCACAAAATCATGCAGCTAACCTGATGGGTTGGGTAAGTCATGAATGCAAAGAAGATATTTCCATTTTAAAATAATTTAACTTTGATAGGAAGGAAGAAGGAGAAGGAGGAGGAGGAAAAGAAGCAAGAAGGGAAGAAGAATCCATTCCTTCCTAATACATTTTCAGGCTAATGTTACCTTTTCAAAATCTGGGTCCATCCCAGACTATGTTCTCCTTTCCTAACTCTTTTAGAGGCAGTCTGAGAATTGTAGTATCTCCCACCAAACTGTTAGATAAGCTTTGTGTTTAATCCGTTTCGATGGGGCTGGATTTACTCTGCCAAGGCTGACTTCTCAGTGGGGCTAACTTACTGAGCTGTGGGTCTGGCCACCAAGTTTACTCAGCTGCTTTCGCTTTGGCAGGCAGCCTCCGAGACCTTCATGAAAACCAGTGCCTCGGCTGTTCTGGCTTTCTTTTGAAACATCCATAGGCTTGGCCCAGAAGATTAGACTGAGTGGTACCGGAGTGTTCAGATGTCTCCCAAAGACTCCCAGAGAATACCACTTTATAGAGCTGATAGCCAGAAATGTTGTTTAATTCTGAGTTCTGGCACTTATGATGAGTCCATCACCTCTCTGAATATTAAATCTTGGAAAAGGTAGCCAAGCATGACTTGTATTTTTCACATCAGTTTTCTGTGAAGAAGAAAAGAATGGTGGATTTGTAACTCTTGTAAACTCATCAGAGTGACTTGGCAACATTGGAGATTATGAGCTATGCAGAGTTCACTCAGTCCCACGACCCAGCAATTGCATTGCTGGGGATTTACCCCAAAGATACAGATGCAATGAAACGCCAGGACACCTGCACCCCGATGTTTCTAGCAGCAATGTCCACAATAGCCAAACTGTGGAAGGAGCCTCGGTGTCCATCGAAAGATGAATGGAAAAGAAGATGTGGTTTATGTATACAATGGAATATTACTCAGCCATTAGAAACGACAGATACCCACTATTTGCTTCAACGTGGATGGAACTGGAGGGTATTATGCTGAGTGAAGTAAGTCAATTGGAGAAGGACAAACATTATATGGTCTCATTCATTTGGGGAATATAAATAATAGTGAAAGGGAATAGAGGGGAAGGGAGAAGAAATGGGTAAGAAATATCAGAAAGGGAGACAGAACATGAGAGACTCCTAACTCTGGGAAAAGAACTAGGGGTGGTGGAAGGGGAGGAGGGCGGGGGGTGGGGGTGACTGGGTGGCGGGCACTGAGGGGGGCACTTGACGGGATGAGCATTGGGTGTTATTCTGTATGTTGGCAAATTGAACACCGATAAAAAATAAATTTATTATTACAAAAAAACCCACAAACATGTAAACAAAAGAAGAAATTAGCAAATTGGAAGCAAAGGCGTCCACTCCATCATTGAAGTGGCAAGAACCACCTGTGCGGCTAGAAGTGGTAGGACTAGAACAGTGGCACAGAGCCTTCATACCAACCCGAGACAGAAGACATGTTAGAGATCCAGGCCCACTGGAGTTATTTTTAAAATAAAATTTTCCAGATTATAAAAAAACCAAAAAACAAAAAACAAACAACTCTGTCCCATTTGGAGTGAGGGTTCCTGTTCAGAATTCAGGTTGCAGTGATGTCTATGGGACAAGAATACATATGAATCTTCTTTTTTTTCTTCTGTCTCTTCTCTAATAATGTGAGCTTCTTTTCATGGGGCACTATTACCTATAGCTGATTTTCACAGCTACTGTTTTACTATACCATTTTTGCCATTTACCTCAATAGTATGAGTATATAAGGATGAGGATGTGAGGGAAATAGGGCAAGGGAGAGGCAAGGACAGAGCACCATGCTTGAGTGCATATGACTTAGAAGATTTCTGCTCCCCACTCCTCACTAACAAGACTATTCACTTCTGGAATTTTCTTGCATATTCTGCTCCAATGCAGAAGTCACTCAACAGAACTCTAGGCCAGAAGCCAATTGTACTTGTCCTAATGTTCCAAAAGAAAAGAGCTTTCTCCCCTATGGCTCTGGTCAATTGACACAGGGGAACGATAAAGATAATAAAGACTCTTCCAGCTAGAGACTGCTAGGAAGTAAGACAGAGTCTGTTCTTATAGATAACTCACAATGATATGAACTTTAGTAAAATCAGAGGATAGAGTCAACATTTTTAGGGACAATCTCAACATCAGTGTTTGTATGGGTGTCTTCTTCTTACACCTTCACTACTCATCTCCTCAAATCTTCCCAAAGGAAAAAATTGCCTATTTTTTCTCTCAGCTCCTCATTTGTTTCTTTTATGACACTTACCACCACTTGTAATAGCTTCTTTTCTTGTTTTGGCTTTGTTCTTCTATGAGGCTGTGAGCTCCATAATGACAGGGCCTGGGTCTATTGTGTTTATCACTGAATCCCCCAGGGCCTTTGTAAACATCTGGGTCATAGCACCTTATGAATCAATATTTGTGGACTCATAAATGAGTGAGCAAGTGAATAAGTGGCCAGCCTACTGGTGTGCTGAGATAGAGACAAGAAAATATCCTAGGCTGAAGTTGAGACAACAGCATACGTTGCAAAATAAGTTGGTGAATTCAGTTATCTGGGAAGAGCATAGTGACAAAAATTTTTCATCAATTTCTTCCTTCTTACTACCACCAGTATCCCTGCTACAATTTCCCATAAATAATAGTATAATATTAAAATTAAAAGACTCTTGGAGAGTTTTAAATTTAAGAGAAATACCAGAAGCACAATAAATAAAACCAAAAGTAATTAATGGGTTATGAGTTAAAGCTACTGAAAATATTATATATATTCACTGGAGTCAAATTTCCTGTTAGGAATGATAATAGGAGAAAGAACCGACTTTGATGTCTTGCCAAAACCCACCAGTATGGTGATCCCAGTTACTGTGATGTGGGCACCTGGCCTACAGATTTCAGAATTCTGTGTGGTTTCCCTCAACCAAGTTTCTGAAGGAGCCAGCAAAAGGGGTAAGGGTGGGAAATGTGTTATCTATAAAAGTAAACCACAAAAATAATTTCCAAGTGCCACTAAAGGCCTCAATTTAGGCTGTAAAAGCCAAGACATTAAGAATAAACTATTGTAACTTCTCACAAGTGTGGTAACACACATGGCCAACAGCATGCTGGATGCAGGGGGAGTGTGGAATATGTCAACATGGGTGGGGAAGAGGGAGAGGCCATGGGGGTGGAGAAGCTGGCTTCCTGGGTTTGAAGATTTGCTCTGCCCTTTTGGGAATTTTGCTTCTGACTCTTAACATTAATCTCATTCAGTAATTTGACATTTATTGTCAAAATACCATGGTATTATTGAAAAATATCTGTGAGTGAAAGGATGCATATACCGCTGAGTAGAATGCTTAGAAACTTTGATAAACTATGCCAAAATCTAATCTCCCTTCTGAATACAAGTAAAACCATTTACTTACCAACAGTTAGGAGGATTCAGTCTATTTTTTTATGATAGTTCTTCTAAATTAAGAATTAGTTGTAAAAACTGTACCCAGAGATGTGTTTATCCCAGATTCAAAACGTATGTATCAGAAGGGATAGATTAATAAATATGTTGCTTATTCCATTAGGACAAGATCAGCATTTCTTTTCTTTTTCTTTTTTCTTTTTTTTTCTTTTTTGATAGATGAAGCCAAGAAATATTTCCTGTAAGCCATTACCTATACAGGGTATATCAGGTTGCTTCTGATCTGAAGGGGATGGGACAGGGAAAGAAACAACTAGAAGCAGATTTGCTTTTAGAGAAATTTCATTACCTTACATACCAAATTCCCAGGTAGGTGGCTTGAAAGTTGATTTTTTTTTTTTTTTGTCAACATTTCACTAGACCTATCTCCTTAGTCTGTGGGTTACAGGATGTCTACAGTGATTCCAGGCATTATGTCTTTACGAGTGATGTCCAAAGGTGGCAGGGGAGAAGAAGACATGTTTTTTTCCTTGGATTCTCTTTTAAGAATAAGTAAATTGTTTTCATGCATCCCACAGCTAATTTACCCTTATGATTTATTGGCCAGATTTACAACTTTTGCCAAATCCCAAACCAATCACTGGCAAGGGGAATGGAATTACCTCAACTGGATTCACTGAAACTTACCTCCCTGAGGAGGAGGACAGCCTGAGGCTCCCCTGAAACACATGGCTGCCTGATACGCAATCCTAATTGCCAGAGAATATCTGCTGGGGAGATATTCCAACAGTGTTTGCCACACAAGGGAAACTATTTAGAAAAGGCTTTAATCAGAATTTCCTTTGTGTCAGGGTCAGATTTGGCTACAGTTTCCTTCTTGCACTTTCTTTATGTCCTCATCCTAAATGATCTAAAATGAAATCACATTCTGCAACTAAGGCCAACCATGTCTCTAGACCCAGGGGTCTCCAGACCAGAACTTTGCTCTACAATATTTTAAACTTTGCAAGCCACATCCAGTCTCTGCCACTGGGGCTGTGCTGCCTTCCCCCCTTCCTCTTCTTCTCCTCCTCCTGTCCCTCCTCTCGCCCTCTCTTCTCCTCGTTGGCCTCCATCCTCTCTTCTCCTTCTTCCCACAGCCTTTTGAAGCGATATAAAAAAATTCTTAGCTTATGACCTGTACAAAAAAATGCTGGTACCATATGGCCTGAGCACTTTACTTGGCCAACCTCTGCCCTAGACAGAATGTGCAGAACCAGGGAAATTTCATCCAATGTGCTCATTAAGAGCTAGCATTTTGACATACTTGAATGAAATCTGTGGGGTCTCCTAGAACCTGATTTCCATGAACTTGGAAAGAGGAAAGAGTGGAAGAAGGTGTCACACATAGGTAGTTTGGTTCGATTTGGTGTGAGCAGAGAATCTTGATGGCATGTAGACAGCAGTGGAAGAGAAAGGCAGATGCCATATTAAGGCCAAGGGATGTCTGGCTGAGGTGGCTGTGTAATCCATTGGTCTTCCTAGATTAGGGGAGCTGGGGAAATCTGGGGGATCCATTAGCTTTAGAAATCTGAGATTTCTGTCCAAGTTCCAAAGAGTAAGTATAATAGATAAGAACTCAAGTTCTCCATTATTAATGGAAGCATGTCATATTCATGCCTGTACTTCCAATTTTACCTTAAGCTTTCAGCTACTTCCTAATAAGAGTTAACCACTTAGCTAATGTTTTTTCAATTTTGTTTTGATGTTTTTCTTGGAAAGGAAACAAATGCAAAAAGCTGTCTTAACCATGTACAAGACTACAAAAATATAATGATCTAAATCTAGCCGTTAAGAGTAACATACTTCAATAAAACACTTTATAATGCTCAAAAAATTAATGACTACCTCTTGTATCAATAAGAAATATCTTTAAACCTTGAATGCTCTTTCTTCACTTACATGTAGCCTTCCTGTTATAATTAAAACGAATACTAGAAGCCTGGGACATTAAGTCTACTTAGCACTGGCGATCTATTGTCAGTTTTAATTTGACCTAATTTCCTCTCCTATTTGATACTATGTGAGACAACTAGGGGGCAAAATCAGTCTTAAAAAGGACCTGGGTATGTTTAGTATATTGTGACTAAAGATCTGAAATGTATTATGCAATGTGGCTTCAGGGAAATGTGGCTGCCGGAAAGAAGCAGTATCATCATTTGGCAGGCCGGAGAACAGGATGGAGAAAACTCGAGTTCTTACAGGTACCCCCAGGTCAGTGGGGAAACTGCCCCAGGGAACCTGGAAAGCCCTTTAAGCACTGCACTTCCTTAGTAGTGATGGGGGAAGAAATATGAAAAATACCCTCAAGCCATCCATGTTTGGATGGGAAAAATTATATCTAAAGAGTTGTATGCAATACATTCCAGATATTGAGAAATGAACTTGAAAATTATGTCCTCTAAAGTGAGGAAAAGTTGTTGCAGGGCTTCTACTAACCGCTGAAGTTTTTATAGGGAGCTTGACTGTGACAATTATTTTTATTTTTTGTATGGCCCTATTGGTGCTACTTGTAACTTGCTGTCGACCTGGAGGTGGGAGTGCGAGGGCTGAAGATTTTTCTTACTAATTTGTTTGAGGTTATATGAAATTTAGTTTTAGGAGAAGAATCCTCATAGATTCTAGTATTTACAAATTCCATGTTGTTTTTTACTCTTGGAGTCATGATATTTGCAAATCAAATTGTATTTGGAAAATTACTGAGCTTAGAACTGTTAGTAATGAGTTGATTACATTGAAGAATAAGAGCAATATCCTTTCTGAAAAGACAAAAAAAAAAATCAATGAAATTTGGAGATCAAAGATAAATCTCTGTAATATGCTGAAGTCTGCATTTAACAGATCACATGGTGACAGATCCCGGATGCTTCAGGTTACCCCTTCCACTTCTCCAGGTCCTGGCTGGATTCAAATGATAGATGGATAATGAACTGGACTGAGGTACTGTTTACATGTGAAGACTCCTTTGTGGTTTCAGGCTGTTGACTGTATTTGCGTCACTGATGGTGGTGTTTTGGCTTTGCTTTTATTTTCTCTCCTTGCTCCTCCCCTCCCTCACACCATCTGATTGATGGGCCCTTTGCCATATTTCTTTGGTCCACAGTTACCTAACGTTCAGGGCCAGCAAGAAGGGCTGGTTTTACTATTTCTCCAGCTTGCCCACCTTAGAAAGCTCCTCTCACCTTTGGAGTTTCTCCCCAGCCCCTCCTTGCTAGGAGAGGTTCCAGGGCATATTGGAGCTGTGTGTTGTCATGTACTCAGCAGGCTGAGGACCCCACTTTGCTGGTGCCCAGAAAGAGTGGGAAGGAACCACACCTCCTGCTGTTGTGCCAATTCGGTCTCCGGGGAAGAGGAGCACAGCAGACTATTTAGATATATTTAGATTAGTTACATTCTATCCTAAATTGTCAAGGCAATTTCCTAAAGAAGTTACAATAAAGGAAGAATGAGATTAAAGCCATAGTTCCCTTTGGCTTTCTCTTTGATTTCAAAAATGACAAATTCTTAAAGATTGAGACCCCCGAAGAAGGGATCCTGTGGCTAATGTCACCAATTTCTAACTTGGATTCTGGCACATTCCCCACACCTCCATCATTTTCTTTGTTTTCTCCATTCCCAAATCCCTAGTGTTTTCTGTGTAAAACACCACCACCCCTTCCATAGGAAAAACTCCTGGGCTGGAGTCTCAAGTAGCATCTAGACTTTAGTAGTGGTAGATGGGGGACAGTATTGCTCATTGTCACTCGATCTTGCTGGCTACGGTGGTGAGGATCAGTTTCTGTACCAGGGTGATGATGGGCGAGGGCCGTACAGTTTCTTTCCTCTTTTATGGCTCTGAGTGAGCTGTTAAACTGCTGGGTCTCTGTCTAAGGAATGTTTCCATTGGCAGGTGCAGAAATTAAACCCAGAGAGGTTTAGTAACTCTACTAAATTCATGTGGCCACTAAAGATTAGCTCTAGAGCCCACAGCCTCCCCCTCGACTTTTACTGGCTGCTTTCTCTTTACCGTAGTGACACTGATTCATGCCAATTTACCTTAGGAATAATAGATTTATGATAGCATTTTCTTCCTTGTTTTATCAAAACAGAGGAAAGAATTGAAGGCAGAATAATAGCAACAAATTAGTGTCATCTTGCATTAACATAGGAAACTGCAACAAAGGATATACTAAAATTGTCAAAATAATGTAGTAGTAGTAAAAAAAAAAAGCAGCTTAGCTCTTGTGTTTCTTGATTTTTTTTTTACTGTATTTGGATTTTTTTTCAGAAAAGGTAAATATTCTGCATGATCTTGGACTTATGTATCAAAGATAAATATTTATAAAACAATTGTGAATGAATGCTGGCATTCTTCAGGATCCTTAGGTTATCTATACCCCAACCTAAATTCCTATGGCAAGAAGTTCCAACACACTCAGAAGAATATTCACAGGAAAAACGGCATTTTTCAAGGTGGAATGAGGGCCCTTTGACTTTGGTACAATTTATAGCAATAGATTCTCCCAGCAGTCAGGAGGTGCTGAGTGCCAGCAGGCCTGTATAGAGCGATATGGTAAGCTGTCACTCACTGTTTTCTCAAAGGTATGTTTCCTGGACTAAAGTCTATGGGTCTTATTGATGAGGTAAATTATTGGCCTTCCCATAATTACCACGTACTTCTAGCCCTATACAAATTTTCAATATTTTATTCCTTTTGCATGTCTTCTGGCTTGAGCATGTGTGTATCTATGTGTGTGAGAGAAAGAGAGTATGTATGTGAATGTGTGTGTGAATATGTGATGAACATGTGGGTGTATGTGCATGCATGTGAGTGTATGTATGTGTGCACATGTGTGTGTATGTGTTTCAGCCAGAATCAATAAGATATAGTCATACTTAAACCACTGTCTCAAGGCCCTAAAGTAAGATAGGTGTGAGAGAGACTGAAATATTGTTCATAAAAGTTCGAGTCTTTATTAGTGTCTTTTTATAAGTTGAGGAAATAAAACTCTACCAGAAAAACATCATTTCATTTCTCCACTGGCTGCGAGAACAGAATTGCACAGCTTCTCCCATATGCTGCCAACTGTCCCATTATGGTAGAGCTCAAGAAACCAGGTATTTAATACCTATTGTGTGCCAGGCAATGTGTATGTAAAGATGATAAGACATGGTTCCTGCCTGTGAGGCCTGAAGTCTACTGGGCCTACAGATACACGAATAAATAACTATAATGTAATGTGATAAGTGAAATGACATCAGTGTAATCAAGGGGTTATGAGATCATAGAGAAACCATTCTTAACCCAGCCTAAGAGTGAAGGCTATGTCTCTGGAACCTCCTAAAGAAGCTTCATGCAAGAACTGTGTTTTAATGGACATGTGGTAAATTTCTATGGACATTTATTCCTCATTAGAGCCTTTCTTTTAATAACATAATTTGTAAGAATGCTCGTTACTAAGATTCTTTTTCAACTGTGGTGTGCTGATGGGTTTTTCCCACTTTTTTTTTCCTGTGTTCCAATCTTGCCATGTTTGGATGACACAACCTATATATGTGATAGCATGATGCTACTTTTTTTTTTTTTTTAAATCAGCTTTACAAATGGAAAGCTGTAGTAAGTGCAAATAAGGTCATTGTCATAAGACAAATCAAGATTCTTACTGTATGATTGAGATTGAGAATGTCGCTAAATGACTTGTCCAAGGCCACACAGTAAGTGGGTGGTCAAACCAGCTTTGGAAATGAGAAATTCTTAATTCCTGGTGGGGTATATTACCAGGCCACAAATGAATGGAAGAGCTAAGTGATATTTATGGCTGGTGAGGATGAAAACCTCAAGAGGGTTGGATGATCATTCAAAAGAGTGGATATTTCTCTGTACTTATTTATACCTTGTGGGGTTGAAAACTGGGATGGCCATTCCACAATAACCATCTGCTGGCTTCATTTTTGCGAAAAGCGTTTTTTTTCCAGTGTCACTAAACGTCTCTGTGAAAGCCATCTTAGAAAGCACTGATGTATGTGACATTTTCAAAACTTTGGGAAATGTTTAGGTTATTTCCAGCTTGTGATTATAGCCGGGAGCCTGTTTGGGGAGATCTGAAACAGCAACGCAAAAAGAGCCTGGGGCTCTGAGGAGACAGCCGGGTTTGTGTTCTGGCTCAGATACTCAGTAACTGTGCAGGTCACAGGCTCCTCCAGAGAGCTTCAGTTTCTTATTCTGTTATGTAAGGATTAGACTATGAAGTGCCTGATTTCACTGTTACAAATTCTGTTTTCTTTTATTGGATCCCTACTGATCAATTCTAGACCAACTGAAGCTCTTCGTAGGCTGGACATAAGTAATAAAACTTGCTTGTGTCAATATTATAATGCTAATTTACAGAGACATTCGCTGCTCCTTCCTGATGAGAGGAACTTAGGTTTGCATGACTAGTTTTCCTATTAGGAGATGGTTCCTTAAACCGTAGGCATGCACTGCACTGTAACTAGCATGCTTAGAGTTCATTCTCTTTTAGATGACTTTTATGTCATGCCTTGACCAGTGTGCACTGATTCATGGTGTACAGGATAAGTAGAAATTAAGATAGAGTCATTGTGACTTTTCCAGAGAAGTACTTGTCAACTGGAGTTTTAAAAAAAAAATCTATAAGACTCAGGCCAACATCAGACAATGTTGTAGAATCCAGTAGAAAACTTCTAAATTCATTCTACAGAATACTAAAGCCAGAAACTGTCGAAGAGCGGTGCTTGGTGAGATAAATGTGCTCTGTATCATAGGTACAATAAAAAGTGGTAGAGCCCACTGATTTGGTGATGTTCTTATTTTAAGGGAATGGGTGAAGAAGGAGCCAGGATGAGGCAGACACTGCTGATCAGCCTCCTTGTTATCCTATTTAAACCTCACAACAATGAGAGGCATGTATCATTATATCTGTTCAACCCAGAGAAAGCTGAGACCCAGGGAGGCTTAGGGATTCACCCAGGATCCTCCAGTTAGTAGGTAACGAAGAAAGGGGTCAACCTTTGTTCTTCTGACTTTAAGCTCTAGCTCCTTCTGTGAGCTTCCTGGCCTCACTCCATATCCCGTGCTTATCAACTGTAGAAGGCTGTGCTCAATTCAAGTTAAAGTCCAGATTAGATTATTGAAGTGCATTTTCTCCTCTTATTTAGAAGCGAGGCTTTTCTGTTTCTTCTTCTGTCAAGGCTCAGTGTCCCTCACATTGTTAGGCTGTGAAAGGACCACCCCTGATATGTTGACAAGAAATCAGCTTCTAATCTGCAACACTTCTTTATATGGCTTGTCAGCTCAGAGCTCCTACCAAAGAAGTATTTCACAACTGGCCTGGCCACCTTATCACATTCCAAGCAGAGTGCAGGCCTTCGTGGGCTGCAATACTTGGAAACCCTTACAGTGATAAGTTATTTACTTTTTATTTTAACGCCACCAGTACTTATTCCCTTCCCTCCCCCCACTCCCCACCCCCTTCAAAGAAGCCAGATTATTTTCTGTCATATACCAGAGGTCATTTTGCATTGGGTTACAATATCAAATAAATCACAGCATCCAGCACCTTATTGTTCCAGCTCACCCTTAGGCACACACAGAAAACAGGAAGAGCACGCTTGGTCATTTTAGGTGGCACACCAGTGGGCCAACTATGAAAGGAATTTTTCATTTGATTTACATCCCAAGACTGTTTTGTGAAATTTGGATGAATTTTATCTCTGAGCTTAAATGAAAGGCCCCTGGTTTTGTTCTTTCCTTCTCTCCTGCAGAAGACTCTGCTTCTCCTGTAAGCTATCCAGTGTGTGCCTGAAAAAGATTAAGATGGTCTGCAGGGCGGGAGACTTTTCATCAGAATTTATTACTGTTCAAAGCTGCTATAAAGGCTTTCATTTAACCCTGGCCTTTGTATTTCCATCCATGAAAATTGTTCATACCATGACCAATCTGATGCATTGTCAGTGTTCTTCATGGAATATTCCAAACAAGACCACAGTGAACCAACTCCTCGGTGGGAGGAAAAGGGGAAGATACTGGGGCAGTCAAAAAAACTAAAGTTTGCTTTAATACTTTGTGGTATTTTCTATCCAGGTCATAGCTCCCTTAGGCAAGGACTGATGGAAACTCTGTTTTGACAGTTCAAAGAATACCTTGGATAGATACTCCCCCACCCTGTGGATTCATACAATGAAACAAAATTTCAATTAGACACAAGGAAAAGAATGGCTCTAAAATGTAGTCTTTTGTCTCCATTGAAAACCCAACACCTGCCAATTACAAGAGCCAATCTAATTTGTTGTATTTGTATTTTTCTTTCATTAAGTAAAAAATCTTTTTTAGCATCCATCAGAGCTGTGTTCTAAGAAAAAAGAATTGAATACACCCATACCCTCTTTATAATTCCTTGATTTAAAACATTTCTATATGCATTAAACACACACATTTACAGTACATGGTATTCAAATAATCTCCAAATACAGGAAGAAAGAAGGCAGGAAGGAAAAAAAAGTTCTTGAAAACAGATAACAAATCTAAAGAGGAACTGGTTCTACATTCGTCTTAAGACGTAATTTCTTTAATACTATAGATCAGAAAAGGATTAAAGATGAGAATCTATAACTGAGTCCTGCGTACACAGACACTTGGAATTTGTAGTCAATTTCTGTAACTATACTGAGGCCACAATTCTAATGACTTAAATGCTAACAATAAAACCTTGAAAAAAATCTGCATTTTAAAAGCATGCACTGTAAATCACACAGGGAAGGGAGTAATGCGAACAGGAATTGGAATGTGGGCCCAGGGAGAGCCAGAGGCATTATTTGCTTCAGGTTGTGTAGATACCAGTCTTACTGGGAGGGTCTGGAGAATGTACCCTTTTAGTTTGCAGCTTGGGCCCTGACCTCATGCTTATTAGATCCTTTGGGGATCACTTTTGATCTAGCTCCCAACACCCTAAAAGAAATTTGTTGCTGTTACTTCAGTTGCTCTAGGAGATGGTTAGTGATTTAAGTTACGTTCCTGCTGATAAAGGGCCGTGGCAGCTTTTAGTAATTATTAACTTTATAAAAATCTTCCCTGACCCTCACCACCTCCAATCAACTTACTTACTCTGACTCATTAAAATAAAAAAAAGAAAAATATCAGTCTGAGTTACCATAGTAGTCCCCTTCTCTTCATAACAGCATGTGTGCTCCTGCATCCAGTGAGTCTATGTGGTCCGCTGGGCCTGGGATGGGTCATTTTTGATAGTTTTTAATTCAGTGCCTAGCAGAGTATCTGGCACCAAACAGCTTGAAATGAACGTAAACATTTCCAGCTTTTGCTATGAACTGCCGAACTGCTTTCTGACAAGATAATCAAGTGGCAACAGAACTTCATATTACTTGAAACAGAAACAAAAAGAAAAACCAACCAACCCGCCAAACAAAAAACACTGAAAACTTGCTCATGTAATGGAGGTAGAGAAAAAATCTCATTATTTCCATATACTAGGGTTGCTTTTTTTTTTTTTTTTTTTTTAAACACATTTATTGGCAACTTAGTCTTCTATTTTGTGTGAATTCCATGTCCTTATCTGTAGTCCCCTTCTCTATTGGGTTGTCCATCTTTTCCTTTTTGAGTCATAAGAGGTCTTACTTACTATCTTAAGAATTTTAAACTACTTACAGCACAAAATATTGCAGATATGTTTTCCCATTTTGTCTATAGTTTTTTTTTTTTTTTTGCTACGTGTCTCTCAGATACTTGTTCATTTGAGATGGATTGAATTATGACTTGTACCATGCCTCTTGCTTCATGAAAAACAGTCAGTGTGGCTCCCCCTCAGCCTCAGTGAGTTGGGTGAACCTTTCCTACTGGTACCTATAAGTCAGGAATTACAGAATCATATAACTCAAAGTTTCAAAGTGAACGTTTGTATTATTTTCCTATTCTTTGTATGTTCTACAATATATCTTCCATTTACAAAAATACTTTTGTTAAGTGGAACTCCGTGGAGGAAACACTAAAAAAATTATGGCTTATTGCCTTTTCTCCCCCTGGCATTATTATCACCA
Source organism: Canis aureus (assembly GCF_053574225.1). Taxonomy (NCBI): domain Eukaryota; kingdom Metazoa; phylum Chordata; class Mammalia; order Carnivora; family Canidae; genus Canis; species Canis aureus. The sequence goes on along the minus strand of NC_135623.1, from coordinate 49,898,474 downwards.
GTGTACAAAAACAAACATAACTTGCTTTTAGGAAGCAAATTGCTCCATGTTCAACCTTTTAGGTCCTTTCTTATTTAGTTAATATCAGAAATTATGTGACATCTATAACGAAAATGTATTTCTTCTGGTCCAGCATCCTGACTCAGCTGCCATGTCAAATATCTTCGGTGTCTAGAACAATCCAACATCCTTCTGAATGTTATTTACTTTGACCGACTTATGTTAGTAGTCTTGAAAGTCAAACATTGTTAACGAATCAGCCAGAGCCTCCTTCACAGAATTCTAGGCAGAGAAAGATATTTTCCTCTGGGTTATTTCTGAAACAGAAAGGGAAACGTCTATACCTACAATTTGTTACTATAATCTATAATTTTTAGCATCAGTGTATAGATTAACTCTATGGGCCATTTCACTATTGATACTGATCATGAATTCAGCATTATTCTTGTCTAATGAGATTTTTCACCTTCAACTTTGGTACAATAATTTTTGACAAATTTTAGATCTTCAACATTGTTGTCTATGAATCTTAATATATATATGTATATAACTAATATATTAAAATTAGATGGATAAAAAGGTGTGGTGCTGGCTTCCTCTCAATTGCTGACATTTTATGAGATATAAAGTATTTCTAGTGCTCTCCTTAAGTTCTATTTAGTACAATTAGCTCTATTATATTTGTAGAAGAAAGAACACATTTCTTATTTTTCTAAGTCAGATTGAATCTGGAGTGGTATCCTTTCAAGGATCAGAAGAAAATCCACTCGCAGACATTTGACTGGGTCCTTCTGAGGTATACTGGCCAGAAAACTAATATGTCACATTATCTAGACGAATTGGAAAGGTTCTTGTCAATGTGCTTGAACTGACTGTTTCAGGCTCCTTGCAGGTGGCTCGCATGGCCCAGCAAAATCATGTGGCCCCTTGCTTAAAGTCAAGCTTAGGCCTTAAGATTCATAAGGTGAACATTTAGTGATGAGTTCTGCTCATTACAGCAAAGCCTAGGGATGCGATGTCCTTTCACGAGAGGCAGTACGACATGGAAGTGATGGGTTGAGGGAACAAGGGAAATTGTATATGGGATAAAGAAGTGAAAGTCAAAATGCCATTATCCTTCTTGTGAAACACAGGGTGGGGTTGAGTGGTTGGCAAGGCCATGGAAAACAGTTTGGATTTTATTCTAAATGGGAAGACATTAGAAGGTATGAAGCAAATAAATATGATCTAATTTGTGTTTTAAAAGACCTCTTCTAGGTCATATCTTACAGAATTAAAAATATGAATCTGTAAATATATTTGCACAAGGATGTTCACTGTGACATGGTTTGTAATAGCAAAAAAGAAAGAAAAAAGAAAAAGAAAGAAAGAAAGAAAGAAAGAAAGAAAGAAAGAAAGAAAGAAAGGCAAAGAAAAAAGAAAACAATCTAATAGTTTATCAATAATGGTTAATGAATTAGAACATATTCATATTATAGAATACCATGTAGTTACTAAAAATAACCAAGTAAGACTCTGTACCTCATCTGGAAATGTTTTAATTATGTATTACAGACAAAAGAAAAGCAAGTTGCATCCTAGTATGTATAACATAATTTTATTTTGTTGCAGATATGTATGTCTGAGTCATTGAATAAATTTAGAAAAATGGGGGGAAATGCACACTGAGCTATCATGGTTATTTCTGGCTAATGCGTACTTCTAAATAATGACACAAAAGTTGGCTGAAAGAGAAATTTCACTCAAATTTAAGATACTTTGTGATCTTCCCAAATATTTTAATTCCTGAATTCTTATTTGAAATCGTCTAAAGTGAAAAAAAAGAAAGAGAAATGCTTAAAAAGTCTCTTACTACAAATAGAACTTATCTTGAACAATATAATTCTCGTCCAAATTACCTAATTACTCACGTAATACCTCAGGGTAGATTCAAGATATGTTAGAACACACCCTCCTGAAGCATTAGTTAGCAGTTATATATTCAAGTCAGTGTCTCCAAAACTAGTATCTTACCTGAGGAGGGAGCAGGTTTCTGGTGTGATTATTGCTTTTCTTTGTTTTATTTCCCTTGAAAAATATTTGAGAAAGACAGGATTTTCTCTTGCATTCATATTTACCGAGGGCCCAATGCAGCGATTTCCGTATACCTTCCAGCTTACGGATTGTGATGGGCATGTGGGTTTGGGCTGCTTGGCATCTAATCCTACCTGGTTAGGAAGATCCTTCATCTTGTGAGATCTTAGGGGCGCGTAAAACTCCTTAACTCCCTGTGCTGAGAAACAGACTCCAGGGCCATCCTGCTTGATAAGGCATGTCAGCAACTCTGCAAAACAGCTGGGCAACCACGGGAGGTAGTGAAGTTCTTTCTCAGTTTCCTCCTCCCTAACCTGGAGGTAAAGCCGGCTCCTTCCTTACAGAGTTGGTGTGAGGCTTACCTGAGTCAATAATGACCAGTGTGACACAGGTAAGTGCTAAGGAAGTGCTACACTCCTATATCAACGCAGCACAGGGCCTTGTGAAGTCTGTGTGGTGCACCAGCGTCAGGGTGCACCGAGGTGCAGGTCGGTGCTCCCACTGCGTTCCCACAGAAGCCCCAGGCAGCACACCTGGTTGGAGTGATGGTTTTATTAGCTGGCATTCAGACTTAAAAATTGACTTTAATTTTTATTAAATCTATACACGCACATGGTTTGAATAATCCTGTTGTTCTACATTTTGTAATAATAAAAAATATAAAAAACAAAATAATAATTACAAACCCCACAGTGTTCTGCCCACATTGGCTCCTCATTTTCCACCCCTTAATGGCAACCCCTTTCAAGTCTTTTGTTAAATAACATGCTTAGATTGCTAGTCCTGACGTTTCAATGCGAAGTGTTGCCACTATGGAAAATGAGGATTTAGCGCTTTTTTTTTTCTTCTTTTTTTAAAGCCAATCCTTCTCCTCACCACAACTCCCACATCTTCTAGGCCTTCAAATTTAGCTATGCTTTGGTTTTGAGCAATGTTATGTGTTTGCATTATTATGACCATGTAAATATTTTTCAGAGCTGAGCAAGGGTATATTCTGTGACTCCTTCCTCTTCTCCTCTCCTCCTCCTTTTCCTTGAAAACCTTATCCTGGAGCTAATAAATGTCATGGTTTTTTATTTGCTTGGTTTTCTATAGTCTTCTTATTAATTCATCCTCACATTCTTCCCCATGTGCTAAACCTTCTCTCCCTGTGTTCCAAAATTACAGTTCTATCAGCTTCCTTTTGTGACCTTCTCTAGTCAGGGTATGTGAGCCTATTCCTGGACAGCTCTCATTCAGGGCAATCCTTCGTGCCATTCTAGGTATAAACTTTCACCTTTTCTTAGTCTGATCCCGTTTCCTGGATTTCTGATCTTCTTACTTCTTCATGCTATCTGCAAAGCTTCTTCACCCAGTAGCTTCCTGAGAAAAGGTGCATGGAAACAAGTCTGAAATACTGTATATCTGAACATTTCTTTCTTGTACCTGACAATTAAAACCTACAGTTTGGCGGTAGAGAGAATAGCTTCTTGCATACTTTTGAAAGGTTGCTCCTTTGACTTTTTGTTTCCTGTCTTGCTTTGATAAATGTGGACTCTGTCTGATTTCTGATACTTTTGTGTGTGACTTGTCACATTTCCCCCTGCCCTAACCCTCAGCAAGGAGACTTTTAAGATATTCCCTTTCTGCCTGGCATTCTAAAAGTATTTTGATATAAGTCTATTTTTATCCATTGACTGAGTATACAGTGGTCTCTTTGAGTTGGGAATCTAATGTCTTTCAGTTCTGAGAAATTTTCTTGAATTATTTCTTTGGTGATTCACGCTTCTTGATTTTCTCTACTCTTTCTGAAACTCAGGTCGTTCAGTTCTTGAACCTCTCGACCCATTTCTTAAATTTGTTACCTCTTCTCTCCTCTAATCCAGTAACCTACTTCAAGTTATGCTTGTATATTTTCAAGTAGAGTTTACATACAATAAAATCCATCCTTTTAAAGTATATAGATTTAGGATTTTGACAAATGTATTACAGTCAGGTAACTACCACCTAACAGAAGATAGAATTGTTTTGTGCTTGCCTTTTTCCTCTTAACAGAACACACACATCAGGAGTTTATTCTTTTTTATTGCTAAGTAGTGCCATTCCATTGTATAGCTGCACCACATTTTATCAGCTGATAGATATTTCATTTATTCCCATTTTTAGTTACTTGGCATGCAGGCTTTTCAATGAAGACATATTTTCATTAAATTCCAAAGAGTAGAAATGGGAGGTCATATGGTAAGGATAGATTCATCTTCCAAACCAATTTCCAAAATGAATGTACCATTTTGCATTCCCAGTAGCATGAGAAATCTAGTTTCACCTCATCCTCACAACTCTTGCATTGTGATTCTTTTAAAATTTAACCATTCTAGGGGGTATATTTGAAATCTCATTTTTTTAAAAAAATTGTTTTCCTGGTGACATTATTGAGCATATTTTCATCATAATTTTTATGTTTCTTTTTGTGAGCTGTCTTCAAATATTTTGCTGCCCCCTTTTTTGGATTATTTGTCTTGTTATTGAATTGTATGAGCTCTTTATATATTTAGATACAAGTCTTATGTCAGATAGGAGTTTTATAAATATTTTCCCTCAGATTGTGTCTTGTTTTGTAATTTTCTTAACAGTACCCTTTAAAAAGTTTTAAATTTTTATAAAGTTCAATTTATAATTTTTAAAATATTTTGTGTTTTTCTTTGATATCTAATTTAAGAAAAATTTTACCAATCCCAAATTCATAAAGATTTTCTCCTAAGTTTTGTCCTGGAATTTTCCTAGTTTTAGCCATTATGTCTGGTTTATGGTCATGTCAAGTTAATTTTTGTATGCAACATGAGGTGATAGTTGAGGTTCATTTGTTTTGGCATACAAATATTCAAGTGTTCCAGAACTATTTGTTGAAAAGATTTTCTTCTCTTCACTGAATTACCTTGATAGTATTGTTAAATATCATATGCCATATATACATAGGTCTGTTTTTTTTGTTTTTTTTTTTTTTACCTTTATGCCTATTCTTATTCCAATACCACATCATCTTGATTGAGGTAGATTTATAGAAAATCTTGAAATCAGGTAATGTGAGTGCTCCAAATTTTTCCTACGCTTTCAAATTTGTTTTGAGTCTTCCAAACATTTGCATTTTCATATAAATTTCAGATTCAATTTATTGATAGGATTTTGATTGGAATTATATAAAGTCTGTGGGTTAATATGGATAAATTATATTAATATTCAGCCTTCTGATATATCTTTTTATCTATTTAGGTCTTTAAAAAATTCTCTCAGCAATGTTTTAGTGTATAGGTCTTCATATATTTTGTTAAGTGAATAACTAAGTAATTAATGCTTTTGTAATTTTTAAATTTTCAGTTTTCAACTGTGCATTTCTATGAACATTCACATATCAGTTGTATAGCAATACATATGGAAATGTTTTTTCCTCTTGGGATATATCTAAGGGGAGATTGTTGAAACAGATGGCAGATGCATGTTTAACCTTTAAGATTTTTATGTGTTGACTTTTTTTATCCTACTGTCATGCCAAACTCTTCTATAAATTCTAGAAGTATCTTTTCTAAATTTCATAAGATTTTCTACACATACAGTCATGTCATTGGCAATTAATGATAGTTTTTCTTCTTCCTAATTTGTATGCCTTTTCTTTCTCTTTTACTGTATGATGTTAAATAGAAGTGGTAAGAATGAAAATCTTGTTTCTGTGTCTACTTACCAATCCAGGAGGAAGGCATCCAATTTTTAAAACAAATTCAATTTCTTTAATACATAGACTGGTAGTCTATTTTTTCTTGAGTGAGCTTGATAGTGTGCAATTTTCAAAAAAAATTTATCGTTCATTTACATTGTTAAAATTATTATCAATAAAACATATATAATATTCTTTTTAAACTTCTGTAGGATCTGTAGAGATGTTACACCTCTCATTCTTGATATTGATAAATTATATCTTCTCTGTGCTTTTCCTGATCAGTCTGGCTGAAAGTTTATTGATTTTATTGAATTTTTCAGAGTCTGTTTTGTTTATTCTATTGATTTTTTTCTATTATTTGTCCCTTTTCTATTTCATCTTATCTCTATTATTTCTATCTATTTACTTTGTTTTAAGTTGGCTCTTTTTTTTCTAGTTTCTTGAGATGGAAACTTATGATTTTAAGCCTTTCAAATCTTCTGATATAGACGTTAAAATTATACATTTCCCTCCAGTGTAATGGCTGTATCTTTTGCCTTCCACATATTTTGATACAGTCTGCTTTTATTTACATCCAGTTCAAAATGCAATCTGATTTCTTTTTTTGTTTCTTCTTCAATCAGAAGCTATTTTGAAGCTTAACTTCTGAATATTTGGGGAATTTTCAGATTTAAAAAAACTTAGTTGAAGTACAGTTGACATCTTATATTAGTTGCAGGTGTACAACTAGTGATCTGAGAGTTATGTACATTATGAAATGCTCACTGCAATAGCTATAGTTATCATCTGTCATCATACAAAGTTATTATGATATTGTTGACTATACCTATGCTATACTTTTCATCCCTGTGACTTATTTATTCTATAACTGGATTTGTACCTCTTAATCTCTTTCAACCTATTTCATTTATTCTTCTCAGATTTTAAAAATTATTGATTGCTAATTTAATCCCATTACATGAGAGAACATACTTTGTATAATTTTATTTAAAATTTTTTTAATGATTTGTTTCATTGCACAAAATATGGTCTATCTTCATGAATAGGCCATTTGCATTAGAAAAAATATGTGTTCTATATGGACTTTGGTTGGAGTGTTTTATAATTATTAGATCAAATTGCTTAATAGTATTGTTAAAATCTTTTATATCCTTATTCATATTTTTGTCTACTTGTTTTATCAACTACTAAGAAAAAAGTATTAAAAAGCCCAAATGTAATTGTGTATTTATTTAGTTTTTGAGTTCTACCACATTTTTTTCTTCATGCATTTTTTTTAAAAAAGATTTTATTTATTTATTAGAGAGTGAGAGAGAAAGTGATTGAGGGGAGGGGCAGGAGGGAGAAGCAGACTCCCTGATGAGCAGTGAGCCCAACTCAGGGTTAGATCCTGGGGCTCAGTCTCAGGACCCTGAAATCATGACCTGAGCTGAAGGTAGACACTTAACCAACTAAGCCACCTGGGGGCCCCTCTTCATGCATTTTAAAGTCCTGTTATTAGGCACATACATATTTAGGATTATGTCTTCTTAATAAACTGATCTGAATATGCCTTTTTCATGGTAGTAGTGTCTTATAGGAATCATTTATCTGATATTAATAAAGCAAATAAACTTTCTTTTGAATAGTCTTTGTAGTCTTAGTCTTCTGATCATCTTTCCCTATTCTTTTCTTTTTAACCTTTGTTTCTATATTTAAAGGAGGTTTTGTTAGACAGTATATAGTTAGACATCTGACTTTCAACTAGACTGGTCTTAAAGACCAATGTTATCTTGGTTATCTTTTTGCTGCCCTCAGCATGTAGTGCAGTGTTTTTCAATGTTGAATGTGAATTGAGGAATGGAATAGCAGGAAGTAGATAATCACAGTGGACAGTGCTGAGCCATGTAGCATAATAGAATGTGTGTATGAGTTGGTTCAATTTTCCTTTTCCATGAAAATGTATTTGTTAGGCATTCAATTATGGCCAGAGCATATTTAGGAATAATTAATGGAGAGAGTGTATTTGGCTTTGAACATTGATAACTTTATTCCTATTCAGTTAACATGGCTTCCATTACTTTTTTTTTTCTTAATTGTTTAAAACAATTAAAACATTTTTCAGTTTCAGCCCTCAGGGATTGTCAGAAATAAATTTAATTTATTTCTGGACCTTGAAGAAAATGTCTTTTATTATTGGGTAATGGGTAATGGGGAGGAATTACGCTTTAATATCTTTAAAAAATAAAAGAAGGGAAAACATAAAATGTAATAAAGTAAAACATTTGGAATTATTTCATACACTCTATTCTATTTTCTCAATTACATTAAATTAAATACTTTTTTGGGCTATGAAGACTCTAAGAAATGTGTTCTATATAATCTCCATAGTCCTTTTTAGTAGATCACTTATAATTATAAATTATCTAAGTTTCTTAAAAGGCAGAAATAATTTCAGAAGTCATCTAATAATTCTAAATTTAAACAGTGGACATAATTAATGGCATATCCTTTAAATAAGACAAGTGCAAACATAATTTGCTAAATATTCACATGATTGAAAATTAATTTTTAAAAACTCAGGTAGATGATGTGCAATGTCAACTAAAGCATTGTGAGCCTGGGCATGTGCCAGAGCATATAGATGTTAACTACACATTTGTGTGCAGCCAACAGCCATGTTGAGCTGTTATTACTAGAGAAAATTATCTATAGTCAGGCTGTGTCCCAAGAAGCTACAGAAGGTAGCATTTATGACATTAGGAAGTTGTATCAAAGTTCAGCATCTAGCTCTGAGACTGACAAGCTTTGAAAGTTGATTTTATGTATACTCTGAGAACTGATCCTTCTCTTTAGAGAAGATTCATGACACTTGTTTCAAACCCAAGAGGCTATTTAATGAATTGGCAATGACAGGAATAGTCATAGGAATCACAGCACTCCTAGTCCATTTTCTTCCTGTGGTCAGATTTTATTAGAAACCAAATTATAACCTTAAAGCACTTTACATTGAGAAATTACTCTTACAAGGACCAGAAATACTGTAAATCAGACCAGAATTTCTGGTAATATGGCAGATGAAGCTGACATGAACACCCCTTCTTATTCCATTTATTTGATAATATGAAACAGAATAACAACAGAAGTCCTACAAAACCAAGCACAAGAGAAAGAGAAACCCCCAGATGCCAGAAATAAATAAGGAATGCAATGCCAGAAACTATAAGACCTAAGGCATACTGCTAAATATTTATGTAAAAACTGGTCTAGGACCAGTGGGGTTCCAGCAGATGCAAAGACAAAACCACTCCTTAAAAATGTTTTCACAACCCTTGGTGCACAGGACTCATGCCTGACAAGAAAAGAAACGACCTTTACTGAAGATAATGCACTCACCATAAAAAGTCACCAAGTACTTGAGGAAAAAAACCAAGTATTTTTAAGAATATTAATCATATTGGGAACGCTCCTACTCTGCTGTCGAGAATTTACAACTGTATAGCTCCCTGTTTCTTGCAACATCAAAGGGATGTGGCCAGTTCAAGGGAGGGGTCATAGTGGGCAACAGAGATCAGGAAGAATGGGGGCTCCTTGATGAACTCAGATTTACTTGAGTAACCCCCTCAAATATTTTCCCACCAACACATCAGGACATGTTAGTTCATTGCCAACATGCCTCTGGGTATGGCTTTTTCAGGGACTTTAAACGGTTTGATTGGAAAAATAAGAAACCATGATATAGAGAAGGAAGATTCTGGGCAATCATGTAGAGAATGTGAAAAATGGGTAGACAGAAAAGTAAGAATGGATGATGAGAGTAGGTAGTGTATCTCAGCAAACTAAAAGTATGTGGGACATGCTCTTATCCTCTGCCAACCTTTTTGCGAATCATAAAGTTACCTTATTGGGATGCTTGGGTGGCTCCGTGGTTGAGCATCTGCCTTTGGCTCAGGGCGTGACCCCGGGATCCGGAATCAAGTCCCACATTGGGCTCCTTGCATGGAGCCTTCTTCTCCCTTTGCCTCTGTCTCTGCCTCTCTCCCTCCCTCCCTCTGCCCTTTTTTGTGTTTGTTTGCATTTTGGATTTTATAATTCTCCCCTCCCCAACTCTGAAAAAGCATTATGCTAACTTATATGGGCCCTACGTGGTTATTTGTGTGTGTGTGTGTGTGTGTGTTTGTCCCGAGTTGCAAAAGACTATTTATAACAAAATACTCTTTTGTGACCTCATCTGTTTAGTTTTCTTGCCAAATGTTGCTCTTCAGAGTAGATATGTCTATAGAAAATGTTCAAAGTAAGAGACAGTGTATTAAAATTGAATTATGGCCTCGTAGATATTAAAAACATTGAAGGCCAACATGGATGGAATATGGTACCAAATTATATTAAACTCAGAGAAGGAATAGTAGTTGATTTGAAGTCACATTAAATAGGACGGAGCAAAGAGAACCCTTTGTAAGCCTAGTGCATGAATTCGATTCAACACATGCCACCATCTTCAAATAACACTTATTAAGTACACAAGTGTTTGAGGTCTGTACTCTGTTTATTAACAGAAAAAAAGACATATGTTTTAAAGAAGATGTGAGGTGTTCCTGTGCTTTTGTCATTTAAGTGATACGCCTGTGAGGTGTAAATGAAATTTTATTGATAAAACACTTCTTCATTCATTTACTTCATATGAGATTTCATACCCATCTGATCCCTCTCCTCCACAAGTCAGACTACAGCAAGACTGGAATCATAGGCGTGCATAAAATCCCCGCCGGCTGGGTCTGTGCTGTGTTCCCAGGCACACTGAACAAGCTGTTTACAATGAGTAGCCATTTGGAAAGCAGAGCAGAGCCTCTCACTATATCTCACAGAATGGCCCCAGTTGCCCCAAGCCATGCCTGTGTTGCTCACACAGTACACTCTTTATAAGTCCAGAGACGGAATTTCAATGAGGAGTACTGAGGTATGTTTTTCCAAAAGTGGCATCTGGCTCAAGGATTGGTTACGTGAATGGCCTAGCAGCTGGTTATACCTGTGGTTTCTGCTAATTAGCCTGAGGTGGTGTTGGCTGCCTCCTTGGGCTTTCAGAATACATCCAACCTTTCGTCATCATTACAACTCTAAAGATGGCCTAAATGTGTGTGTGGTAAAGTCCGGGGGCCTTTGAACTTGGTGTGGATACCTGTCTTATTGTGGACAGTGTGGATATTTATTCCCTGGCCTACACTTATCCACTAATGATGGGTCAAGTCATTTGGATTTCAAATACAGTAATAATTAATCCTGAGGAAGTTTAGCCTAAGTACAGGTTTCCTTTCCTTTAGAACCTTAGGAACAACTGTTTCTCCCCAAAGTGGGCAAATGTTTTCTTAAAAAATTAAAAATACTTCTATATCCATCTGTCTCTGTCATGCTTCTTTATTCTGTATTTATCTCTGTGGATACAGAACTGCTCTGGACATTTGAGGGATGTATATGTTTGTGTGTGGGTGCATGTATATTTATAAACAGGGTTTTTACTATAAGGGGAAAAGAAGATTCCTGGTAGAACTGTGGCCGGAAGGGCCCACTTCCAGCAGTAAAGGCCTTTGGACCACACAGACAACAGCCTCGTCCAGTCCTCCTCCCCATTTCTCTCTTCTATTCAGGAGAGGACCAATGTACAGGACCAATGTCTCTCAAACTAGAGTATAACCACACCCCTTCTCTCTCTTTCTGGGGCCTCTGTGCGTCTGAGAGCTGGCAGCCTAGCCAGATAAATGCTGTCTTAAAACATAGAGCATAGAAGCAGAAGTCTGAAGACTTGGTTCTATTTCCAGATCTATCCTTGAACAAAAGAGATGCTTAGGTACAAATCCCGTCAATCCCTCTACTCTGTTCCCAGTTGATTCAAAATGGTGATAAATAAATCGTATTTGCATGCATCTTGATTCACAGGGTCCATATGACTTTACCATGAAACTTTCTCAGGTAACAATCTGAGAAAAAGATTCAGAAAATGAAAAGAATTAATGAAGTTCTAGCTAGGAGAGAGTCTTAAATATTTAAAATTGAGGGCCTAATGTGATTAGAAGGCTGTATCAGACTGTACCAAAATTGGATCCATGTTTTGCATCAAGAGAACATAGAGATCTTGGATAATGATGTCATAACATTGTGGCTTAGCCACGTAGTCCCGAAACCTAATGCAATTCATGTATTTTACATTACCCTTCCTCTGCCTTTTCTCTACCATTAACTATGGCCAGCCATGTGAGTTGAAACTCCCTAGCAATAAAAAACCAAAACAAACAAAAAAAACCCCCTCTGTTTCTTCTTTCTTAGAAACCTTCTGTCCACCTGACTTCTACTTTTTGCTCTCTGAAATTACTTTTGACATGCAAGTTTGTTACCCCCAGAGTCAACCTAAATTTTATTTCTGCACCAATCCTGAAGCAGGCCTCCACATTTTTAAATTCATACTCACCCACCCTACCCCTACTGCCACACAAAATTCATCCCAAAGCACTAGGGAGCAATGTAGAGCTTACCAAAGATTTCACAGATGAAATAGAAAGGATGCTTATGTAGCCTCCCCACCCCAAATACGTACAATAAGTAAGCTAGTAAGCTACAGTTACACGATTTTCCCCCCAGTCAAATGTGTAAACAATTTTTTTTTCCCCAACAGGATGTATAACATCTGACTCAGGCCCTTACCCCTCTGCACTCAAATTTCTATCCTTGATCTCCTACCATAATTCTTCTCTTTCAAGAAGTTTGGATACCAGCCTGAGGGTCTCTTTAGGCACGCATAGCTTATCAACTCTCTTTTTCAAGAATTCAATTTAGGGGATGCCTGGGTGGCTCAGTGGTTGAGCCTCTGCCTTTGGCTCAGGGGTGATCCCGGGGTCCTGGGATTGAGTCCCACATCGGGCTCCGTGCATGGAGCCTGCTTCTCTCTCTATGTCTCTGCCTCTCTCTCTGTGTGTGTCTCTCATGAATAAATTTAAAAAAAGAAACTCAATTCAGGTATGCACCACAGTCAAGCAGGAGCCTGTGTGCTTGCATGTCTTCCCATGGTGTTCAGCGACGCCATGTTGTTAGATTGAAATTAGCTGTGATGGGAAACCAAGGAAATTGGCAAATGCCACACATCAAGGGAGCCTCTACCTTCCCCCCATTTTTTTCCCCAGAGAACCAGTTGTTAAACATCCACCAACACACAACTGGGTGATATGCAGAGCTTTTAGTGACAGGTGCAGCATGGGAACCAATCAAAACCAGCACGGTCATTTTTGCCCCATAAGTGCATGCAGCTAGTAGCAGCCCAGTTGTTTTCAATAAAGCAGGTGTCTCCTTGCAAAACAATGTTTCTTCCAACTTCTGAGTAGTTAAATGTTTCTTTTTTTTTTTTTTTTTAATTTATTTATGATAGTCACAGAGAGAGAGACAGAGGCAGAGACACAGGCAGAGGGAGAAGCAGGCTCCATGCACCGGGAGCCCGACGTGGGATTCGATCCCGGGTCTCCAGGATCGCGCCCTGGGCCAAAGGCAGGCGCCAAACCGCTGCGCCACCCAGGGATCCCTAAATGTTTCTATAGATCATCCAGAATTGCTTTTATTAGAATGCCAGGGACGATATTTTGTAATATACGTCCTTCCAAAAATTTGAAGGGATTATTTAAAATCTAAATAAAGAAAAAACATTAACATCTTTAAAAATCTCAATTTAAAGATTTCTTTTGTAGGGGAGAGATCCGTTTTTGAGAAAACAGTCATTCATTAAATGATGCTTTGTATTTTACAAGTTTTATATTGAATATAATCTATTGTCTTTATTTGAAAGGACTTCTGCATTGCGATTAGGGTAACGGGTGAAAGGTAATTAGGAAATTTTGGCAAATTCAATTAGAACCCCAGTCTTAGAGGGGCGCCTGGCTGGCTCAGTGGGTAGAGTGTGTGACTCTTGATCTTGCGGTTGTGAGTTCGAGCCCCATGTTAGGTATATAGGTTACTTAAAATATTTTTTTAAAATTCCAGTTTTAGAAGTACAAAAATGTAAAAAGTAATGTGTTTCTTAGAATTCAGGAAATGCAGCGAAGGGGGTTGAAGCAGGAAACAGAGAGTGATGAGCATGTCAAGACAGATCCTTAAACTGGAAAAAGCAGCTGAGGAATCCATAGTGCTGCCATGGAGATGGTCAGCTCCTCGTGGATTTCTTTGTACTTCCAGGAAAGACTTAGGCAAAAGTAATCTTTTACCTTATTAGGTGAGAAAGCGTGTATAGAAAACATTTTTCAATAAGAGAGTTAGCATTTCTAATTACAGAAGAAAAGATTTGATGTAAGAAGCAGCTCTGGGGTTCCTGAGATAAGGCTGTTGAGGAGGCCAATTTAGCTTAAAATTAGGAGACAAGGGTGATGCAAAGTAGCACTTTAAAATAAAATCAACGAAGGAATTGAAAATTGTATCAGACAGTTGGGATGGAAGCGTACCAAATTGAATTAATGTCTACTGAACACAACTCATCATTAAAACATAAAAGTTTTAGTGTTATTTCACTGGATTTTTTTGAAGAGTTTTTTTTTTTTTTTTAATTAAAAAGATGAAAAAAAAATCCAATGCTTCTCTCCTAGTGTGCTATTGTGGCTGTGTGTCTGTCTGAGTCCATTATGGCCACTATAACAAAATATCAGACTGGGTAGCTTATGAACAGCAGAAATTTAGTTCTCACAGTTCTGGAGGCTGGGAAGTTCAAGATCTAGACACTAGTGTGATCCTGTTCTCTGGTGAGGGCCTTCTTGCTGGGTCCTTTCATGGAGGAGGAAGCCAGGATCTCTCTGCAGCCTCTTTAGTGAAGGTACTAATCCCCTTCACTAGTGCTCCACCCTTATCACTTTAAGTACTTCCCAAAGGCCCCACCTCTTAATTCCATCATCCTTGAGGGTTAGAATTTCATTGTATGAATTTTTGGGGGACACAAGCATTCAGATGATAGCAGTGTCAGATCACATCTTTTAGATTTATCAAGTAAGTGCCTGCTTCACAATTAGAACATAAATGCTGCAAATATTACTTCTGTTTGTTTTCTATTTTCTTAATTATTAGTATCAATATTTAGGCCATTTGCTTAGATTTTTTCTTTTAAAAAGTTAATGTGTAAGTTTTGACAAGCAGTGATTTATTATGTATTTGAATCTGTACATACTCTCTGTATTCTTTCATTGATTTTTATGCCGTGAAAGACCTCCATCCAGAGAGCACATAAAACTAACCTATATTTCCTTTTTTTATAGTTTTATATATGCAGTTAACTCTTTAACACACTTGAAAAGAATTTTAGTGAATGGTTTGTGATAAAGCTCTAATTTTATTATCAATTTTTGCCTTTTTTTATTATCAATTTTTGATTAATAGATTGTATTCGAACTTTGCCTTTTCTTTTTTATTTCATTTATAATGTGGCCTTTATAATATAACATTATTACACATAACAGGATCTGTCTTTGACTTTCCTTTCTTGTACCATTTATTTGACTGTAGAATCTTTATATTATTAATTATTACACCTCCTATAAGGATTTTAACAATGAGAACTGACTGAATGCACCTCTCCATTGATTTTCATTTTCAACTGATCTAGTTATCCATTTATTAATCAACACAAATCTCACCAAAATTTTGACTAAATATATATTAGACCACCAAAAGTTTTATTTAAGAAAAATTTCTATTGTCACAACATTTATTTAGAGACATGGTACTTTTTTCCCTTTTAAGAAGACAATGTTTCTACTTTACTGCTATATGCTAAGTGTGGGGTTGCTCCCCAACAAATATTTATGGAAGAATGCAATTTTAAGCAGTAAACACAGTCTGAGGAGATTTGTGAGAAGTACCTATTCTTCACTATAAAATAGCAGAAAATTGAGGAAAGGTAGAAGAACAATGGGCTTTGAATCAACCCTTACACCACTGGTATTTTTTTCTCTGTTAGGTCTTGTGTTCTATGTCTTTCTGTATCAGGTTTAAATTTTTCTGCCTAGATTTGAAGACTCTGAGTAACCAGATTATTTCCTCTATATTCCTTGACTTCCACTTTAACTAGACCCCATCCTTCACCCCACCCTTCCAACCACACCATCTGCTCTTTGTCTTTGCTCCTTTGTCTCCTTCACAGGGCAGGTATCTGTCTGCAACTCTAATAATCACCAGCCACCAACGTCTACCCACTTCCATTCTCATGCTATTAATCTTCTAAATAATCTCTTTAACAACTTAATAATTTTTAAAATAATTACTTTTTACATATATTTTTTAACATTCACACCCTCTTGCTGTAATTCTTTTATTAGTTTTAATTGCTTGCCAGTTCCTTATATTGGCTATTTAAAAAGGCAGAATCACAATCATGAGAAATTAAGATTAATTTTCACTCCCCTTTTCATTTGTGAGGTATCTTATTTATGTTTAATATCTCAATGTATTGGCTAAAACTTCAAGATAATCCTAAATGGTGGGGCAGTAATGGACCTTCTTACCTTGTTTCTGATATTAGTGGAAATAGAAATGTGTCAGATGTCTTGAAGTAAATATTACTTGCTATGGACAGAATTTCTCTTTTTAGTCTGTAGCTGAAATTTTAATGAATAATTGGAATATTAGTCGCTAGCCCCTTGTATTTCAAATGAATAATATTGTTTTGTGGCACTTCACCTCAGGAGCCCATCTGAGGGGGACTGGTTAAATCAGATTCGGGAGTACTCCCATCCTTCAGATCCAGGCATGGTTCATCATATTCTGACATCTCTTTCTGGCAGGTTGGAACCTTCAGTTATTATAGGTAGAAAATGAGAACTGATCCTAAATTGCAAGCTGACACCCTCAAAATCACAGGGTCAGAGAGAGCAGGGCTGGGATGGGACCTTGGTCTCCTTCTTATTCATTTGCTGCTTTTGCATTTTGAGGAGGGCAGGTTATCTCTAGGAGCCCCAGATCTTTACATGCCCTCAGTGCTTCGACAATGTGATTTGTTCTGTCAGTGGGAAGGTGTCACAGGAGTGATCCAGTCGCTCTGGAGTTCCCTAGAGTGAAAGAAAGTGACCCACAGCCTCTCTGGATCCATTGAATTTACTCAAGTGGTACATGTTCAACCCAAACTTGGAGCAAATGAAGGAGATGTTTCTCTCAGTCAGCTGTAAATAGCAGCAAAGATGAGCCTGATTGAGGGGACACATGGAAAACATGGGAAACCACGATAACAGAGTATCTCTGGTCTTGTCTTTTCATGTTTCTTTTCTTCCTTTCTAGCCCCTCCTCACTTCTTTCTGGATCTACCACAGGTCCTTCAAGGAAAATAGAGAGCTGCATACTAAGAATGTGCAGGGATAGATTTCAGGAGGTTTAAAAAGAGCTGCATAATCAGTACAAGGAGGACATGACAGTCTGTCTTGGTGACCAGTGGGAGTCCATGACACTATGTTTTCTGCATGGTTGAATTTCACAAAACTGTAAAATAGCAAAGAATGAATAAGCAAACTAATGTGAGAGTGAAAGAAAGATGAAGAAGGAAAGGAGAGAGGAAAGAAGGGAGGAAGGGAAGGGAATAACATGATTTTCATCTTTGTATTTCACAAAGTAAGGATATAAGGGAAAACTTGCCATAGGTTCATTGCCATCATTTTTTTAGAAGAAAGAACACCAAAAAGTGGAAAGGTTCTTAGAAATACATAAAGTTAGCCTACAGATAACCTTTTAAAAAAATTATTTATATAAGAGAGAGAGAGCATGCACGGGGAAGGGCAGTGGGAGAGGGAGACAGACTCCCTACTGAGCCTGGAGCCAGACATGGGGCTCAATCCCAGCGCCCTGAGGTCACTATCTGAGCAGAAAACAAGAGTCAGACTCTTAACTGACTGAGCCACCTGACGCCCCTAGATAGCTTCTATAGAGTCTACCTTAAGTTTAGGGAAAAAAAAAAAAAAACCAAATCACTACCTTGCCCTCTGTTTCCTTTCTGTGTTTTGCCACAGACTAGCAAAATACTTCAACACAGTATTTTGGTCACTGCACTGGCCTTTAGAAGCATCAGACATTGTGGAATGTCAGAAGTAACTTCCTTGACTCTGAAGGATGGTGACTTTTGGGACTAGAAGAACAAAAGGTATGTTTGTTCTTAGGGTGCTGGATCCAAAGGGTCTTTAAGGGCTAGAAGTAAATATGAAGGGAAATTGACTCCAATATGATGTAAGGCAATGTGCCGCTGCCCATGGGCAGAATGCTGAAGCCATTGGCAGAGTCATTACACTTGCAGTAAATGCACAGACAGACCTGTGGCCCTGTCACTGGTAACTACCTCAGCTAGTGTGGGGATCAGTATGAAGGTAACTGGTGTTGTGAAGGGGGTATAATGAGGAGTCAAGACTGAAGCTCCAGCCTCTTTCTAGGGAGACGTGTATTTCAAGGTCCTGTGACATGTGTACAGTATCTCTATCCCTATATTCTGACATGCATTTTCTAAGATAATTATTTTCATTGAATATGCTGACCTTTTTTAACAGTCACTTGCCTGGGAATATCTGAAATATGGATGGTAATAATGCTTACAGTGACTTTAATACACTGAGTAGTATAAAATGGCATTATTTCTGGGAATTGGTTCTACAAATCAAGCTAATTCTATTTTTCCTGTCAGCTAACTTTCTCAACTTATGAGCATTTACTTAAAATGCTTGATTATCTGCCATCTTTCTCCTTTGGATAGTGGATGATTTCATGCTTATACCTGTGCAGGTCATTCCGCCTACTCATTAGAATATTTTGCCACTGAAATGGATGCTGATTGTCCCACTTTCATGGGACATCCCATTTGGTGCATGGATTATCTTCCTTGAGCCCAACTCAAGTTTTGCTGTCAGCAATCATAACTGATTCTTCATTTTTATTTTTATGTTTTAAAGATTTTATTTATTTATTTATGAGAGACACAAAGAGAGAGGCAGAGACACAGGCAGAGGGAGAAGCAGGCTCCATGCAGGCAGCCTGATGTGGGACTTGATTTCAGGACTCTGGGATCACGCCCTGAGCCAAAGGCAGACACTCAACCACTGAGCCACCCAGGTGTCCCTAATTGATTCTTCTGAGTGAACAGAAGTTACCACTATATCACATGCCTGACCTATTTAGTATACCTTCGTATTTTATATCTACAATGTTATTTCAGTTATTCTCAATATTTTTAAGTTGTTTTCTATTGCCCAGTTTTAAATAATGCTTGCCTAGTCCAAACCAAAAATACTGCACTAATATGAGCTCAGATAACCACTGGGTACATCAGAGCCTTCCGTATAATTGGTACGCGGATTCCTGTTTCTGATTTCCAGGTAAGTGTTACACAGAAGGAAACTTTTGGAAGTGAAGCTTTTAAGGACAATGACATTTGGCCTTATTATTTTTAAATCATATTTCCTTAGTCAACAGACCCAGAATACTAGCCAATAATCTTGGATTTCATTAAAGACTGGAGGCAGAAGAATCAGATTGTAGGTATTCTCTACTGAAAATTGCTATTTCATATTCATTTTCTTCAAAATCATAATTAGTTTCTGTGATGGTAAGAGCTGAATAGGCAGACCAACTTGTCTGTGGCGTCCAGCCAGCAAGTGTGTGTACCTCATGGCACCGTGTCACGAAGAGTCATGCCATCTTACTGCTACCTACTTTATTGTGGAAGCTGAGGGAACTCACCAAAACTTCCATTTACAGGTATCCATTCTCAAGGGTGTTTCCTACCTTGTACTTGTATCCAATCCACTTCCTTGCCTAGAAGTGGTGAATTTACATGGAGATTCAAAAGTTGCAAAATATCAACAGTCCCAATACATTTCTTAAAAAGCTCAGTGACTCAGGCTGATGAAAGGGCATGAGACCACCAACCTAAGCCAGATGGGCCCTGGGGAGGCAGAGACACTTCAGTCATGTCAGCCTATGACCGTTAACAACTAGACAACTGATGCATTCTGTACCAACAGCTGGAGCTTCTGGGAGGTCTTTAACCATAGCCCTAAGCAAAGGGCATTGAGGTAATCCAGGATGGAGGTCACCAACGGATGGAAAACTGTGGTGGGATTCTCACTGGTTAGGAGAGAGAAGAGGTTACAGCCTTTTTGCCAAATCCTCTGTGGCTGGATTCAGTGCCCAAATGATGATTTCCATTGCGAATGCAGTCTAACATTGGTGGTATCTGTCTTTGGGAGAAAAACAAGTCCCGATACTGAGTACCACTCTTTCGGCAAGAAACACTGCCCGAATGTGTTCTCTGGGTCTGATTTCACATAGTTGTGATAGGGAATTTTCTTATCTGGAATAATTATTTCAGGGACAAAATGCCTTTAGGAAAATAAATGAATGGTGAAGCTATTGAAATCATCCTGGAGCTAGAAGGTCCTGTATTGTTCTTTTTTTTTCAAAATTTCCAGGTTGAAAGAGAAGATGGGCAGTTTCTTAATCTAATTAAGACAAATATACTATAAAAGAGAAGCAACT
This sequence comes from Canis aureus, assembly GCF_053574225.1. Taxonomy (NCBI): domain Eukaryota; kingdom Metazoa; phylum Chordata; class Mammalia; order Carnivora; family Canidae; genus Canis; species Canis aureus. The sequence continues at coordinate 49,878,211 of NC_135623.1, read as the reverse complement.
TTTTTTCCCCCCACCCCTCCAACCTACACATTTTTCTTTGAGATTTTAGTACTGGATTATTAGTTGGTAACTTAACTCACACAAAGCCTTGTTCAGAATACACTTCAGAACTCCACTCTAAGCAATAAAGCAACAAAAAGACATGTCCATATACTTTGGCATTGTGCTGGCAGTAACTGAAATGCATAGCATCATACTCTTCGGGGGCTGCTTCCCCAGACAAGCAGGGAGGACAGATGTGTGAAAGAACAAACACTCCCAGCTATGCCTAATATTGTACAAATGCACAGAATTGAAGTATTTATAGCTTCTATAGGCAGAGATATAAATGAGTTTTGTTTTGTGGTTTGGAAATATCTGTGGCTCTGCCTGTGATGAAGGGAGACATGTGAGTCACATATTAAGCAAGGATTTCTTCTGCTCATGTCTGATGTGCATGCAACATGGCCTTTGCCATCAACAGCCAAGAATAGAACATTCATATTTAAGCAATAGGCAAATGCATACAAGACTTGACAACGCAAACAGGGCTGTCCTGGGGTTGGGCTCAAGAGCAGTATGCTCTGTGAGCACCAGAAGAGGGGGATTCATTTTGAGAAGGCTCACTTCCCATGTCAGATGCAGATCACTTGAAACTCCAGCAGAAGTTTCAGCCATGTCCTCCTTTCCCTCTCCCTGTTAAGATGATGTCAGTGCAGTGAGGATCTTCTTGTCTGTTCAGATTATTGTTTTTTAAGTCCATATGAATGCTTTTTGGTTTTGCTGGATTCTAGATATTGGACAGGAATTCCCAAGTTGCCAGATGTGTGCTTGCACACACACACACACACACACACACACACACAGTTGTATTGCATTAGAATTAATGGTTTAAAACATAGCAAGTAGTGAAACACTTTACATGTCTTTTGATTACAAAAATAGGTAGAATTATGGAAGGAGTAATTCCTGGGAATAAAAGGTATCGTCAATGATAGTGTAACAGCATTGCACAGATGATACAGAGGGTAACAGATGGCAGCTACATTCGTGGGGAGCATGGCATAACATAGAAGTTGAATCATACGTTACACACCTGAAACAAATGTAACATTGTGTGTCAACTATACTACAAAAGGGATGGAGTCACCATGACGTATCTCTTACAGTGGCCGAATGCCCTAGCAGATTTTCAGAATAAATGAATTGTGTGCAATGAACCATGTATAAGCTTTTTTCAGTCCTTCACACTGAGTCTATCCTCAAATCCTAGCAATTTTTCTGAAGTGATAGTGTCATGATAGCTGTAGGACAAACCTAGAAATAGACTTGTAAGTTAACCTCATTCAAGTCTTCTCTCTCTTCAAGCCGTCTCACCAGAAACTCTGGTTCTTAGGAATCCTCATTTCCTGTGTTACTGCAGTGGTCTCCTGTCTAGCCCTCTGACTGCTTACAGGTCTGATTAAATTCAATAAACAAGTAGTAAGTACCTATTTTCCAGGCTCAGTGCCAGGCTCTATCCCTTTATTTAGAACCAAATTACAAAGTGTATGTATGTACGTATGTATGTTTCCTCTAGGGATGCCATCTAACCAATCAGAAAAAAAGCCTGCTCCCCAGGGCATGGGCCTGCGCATACACGTCTTGTGGCAAGCCTCGTGAGTAACACAGGCACACACACACATACTTCTTGGTTGGTTTATTTACCCCGTCTTGCCAGATCAATCAATGCTGTACACTACATGTTGTCCAGCTCTCTAATCCTTCCCACCTCCCTGACTGTGCATAATTTAGAGCTGCGTCCCAGTAGAGCTGAAATGTATGAATCCCACTACCTACCTTTCTCTTGCACTAAGCATTTGATTATAAGCACCTTCAAGGCAGAAGCTGTATCCCCCCATCCTCTTTGTCACTCCCCACAGCTCCTTCTCTGCTACAGCAAAATGTACACATAGCACATTTTCATATACAGTAGACTTCTTTGCTATAGCAAACTTTCTGTAAGTTCTATTTTCCTTAAAACAGGAGGCTTATGGGGAATGAAGAGCCATGTACCTCCTCTCTCTCTCTCTCTCTCTCTCTCCCTCTCTCTCTCCCTCTCTTTAAAAAAGATTTTATTTATTTATTCATGAAAGACAGAGAGAGGCAGAGACACCGGCAGAGGGAGAAGCAGGCTCCATGTGGGGAACCTAATTTGGGACTTGATCCCAGGACCCCAGGATAACACCCTGAGCCAAAGAGCTCAACCACGGAGCCACCCAGGCGTGCCTCCTCTCTCCCTCTAGTCCAGCTGCTTCTGGTGGGGTGAGTGCTTGCTGCTCAACTCCCCTTTGCCCATCTGCCCAAGTTGGGGAGAAACCCGGGCCTTTTGTTCAGTCAAGCAGGAAAGAGACATTCAGATGAAATTGAATAGTATTTGGTCAGGTGCCTAAGTTAGTGTTTGGGGAAAAAGCATGGGAATATTTCGTCTTTACATTTGGCCTCCTTGTTATATACTATTCTAATTATGCAGGGCGATTCAAAGCTCAGTTCAATGGTTATTTTTCAGGTGCACCAATTAGGAGTAGAAATAGGAGCCTGGGGCACTTCCCATGACATTCAATATTCAACATTCAACACCCAGCATAGCAAGACTAGGCCGTCACTCACTGAAGGTGTTTGGCTCCAGTTATAGAGATTTGAAAGCTTGGAAACTTTAGAAAATGGGTCATACTCTATATACTTTTCCCCCATGCCAAATAAAATAATATGAAGCATCTAAAAAATGTTATCAATAGCATATTTTTTCTAACAAAAATATATGTTATGGAAAAATAGAAAAACAAGTATGTAATTATCTACAAAAATAGGATCATCGTGTATACAGTGACATTTTTCTTTTACATTTTTTTCATTTATGTTAATAAATGTTTTCCTAAACCAGTATACTGCAAAGTAAGTTCTGTCTTCCATGAGTTATTGATAAATATTACATATAAAAAAAGAAAAGAAAAGACTCTTGATTAGCTAAATCTTAGCAGTCTTGGGTTAAACAGGGTTTTTCTGCTATTGGACATTTGGAAGTCTTTAATGTATATTGTGATTCTTAAAATAAGGGATATAGTACAGAAGTTCTCTAAATTATTTACCAAGTATATTATTTATATATTACATATATTGTATATATTTGTGTAGTTTTTCTAAACATGTGTTCCCTTGGACACCTCTGGATATAGAAGTAGAAGTAGGATGGAGAACTATGATCAATCTTAGGACATAGCCTGAAAAATTAATCAACACATGTTGTAAACATTTCTGCATTGATCATGTTTCTTATGTGTATCTGTATATATGTGCTTCTTTATTAGCAAGAGAGTGAGGGATTTGACTACAGAACCATTAATTTGGCATTATCACCTGCTAACATTCGATACTATTAATGTTCTGTGCAACATAATTTAAGAAATGTGGCTCTGCAGTATTCCCTGATATTACAAATGATGCTTTGGGGCTACATGACCCTTATTCATCCCAAGAGTTGATGCTGGTTTTCTGTATCTAACCGTGTTCAGAATATGACATCACTGCTTGCTTTATTAAAGACACAATGATCTATATCAGTTAATTAATTTTTCCAATTCTAGTCTGGGGCTTCATAAAAATACACTGGCCAGAGAGGAAGCTGTTAGTTGATACTGTATAATTTCGGTTTAGAAATTCTTAGGATCTTTAAGCAGAAATGCTCCTTTGTGGGAGAAAAAAGAGCAACGGCCTGAGTTTTTAGCAGGAATTCACCTCCACTCACAATGGTCATTTTTTTTTCTCTGACTTTGTGCTCTGCCTAGGATTTTGTTTTACCCATCCAGCATCTTTGTTTGCCTTCTCCTAAGCATATTCATCTCCTGCTCCCACAGTTGTATATGTCCTGTGGTTTCCCATTTGCTCTGTGTTTAAATGAAAAATGTATATAGTTTCTCTCTCAAATTAAGTTGTACTTATCAGCATTTTATGCAAAACAGTTTAAAGACAAATCTGCAGCAAATGAGCTGCTTGGTGCTGCTGATACGGTTCTTTAAAAAGCAGAGGTTTCAGAAACAGCTTATCCATCAATAGCTCCGATGGCACTTTGTGGTTGCTTTGCACAAACATATCCCCTTTCTCTCCCAACCCTATCACCACAAAAGATAATTTACTTGCCATTTTGGCTGCTTTTCTTTTGATTTTAAGAATCTTTCCTTTCCTATTCTGTTTATCCTAGGTAGTGCTGGGAGACTTCTATAAATGTACAAGTCAACAATGGGCGATGCGTTTCATGTCAGGAGCATAAGAGGAAACCATGATTGGGACTTTGTTCTCCAGCAGAATGTAAAGATGGCTTATCCTTTAAACCTCAACTTCAGTCTCCTGATGAAAATAGATTGCCACCATGAATTTTTGATGCACAAGTCATAAATGTTTGAAAACTATAAACTGTGTGAAATACATGCCTAGAGGGTCGGTTATATCCTGCATCGTTTTAAAAAATTACTTCCTAGTGTTCTCACCTGCCTGATGTATCCATTTATTGGTGTACTACTTCTCATAGTGACCCATTTTCTTTTCTTCCCTCACCGTTTATTCATGGGGAAGTTATGACATGTTGGTTTCTTTGCTGTATGGATAGGGTAGGCTATGATGTGGATCTCCTCAGCAGTTCATTAAGCACACTCCAAAACATGTCATTATCAGTGCTATGCATTTATTTCTTAGTCACCACATGCAAAGGGTTATTCTGGGCATTGAAGGAAGGTGTAAAATTGGAGCCCTGCTTGCCAGCGGCTGGAAACAAACCAGAGGAACAGGGCCAAGCTGTAAGAAGGGAAGTACGCAAGTGTCACCTGAGTGGTCCAGTCAGGTATGAAGCAAGGGGGGCACATGACCTGAGTTTTGAAGAAAGGAGGGTAATATTTCAGTAAGTGAAGAAAAGCAACACATGTTTTAGTCAAATATAGCAACTTGAAATTGTTATCCTTGTAACTTTGGAAAGATCAATTTATCTGGAACAACTATGCTTACTTTGGTGCTACTCTTAATGTTTTCCAACTGTTTTCCCTTATTCCGGGAGCCATTAATCATTGGAGGACTCTCGATGAAACTTATGGACCCTTTCTTCAGATAGCCGCTCATGGGCACCGAATTTCCAAGGCTCCACTCACCCCTCAAAGGCTGTTGTTGTCACCACAATTCTGCACATTTCTGGGGTGCAAATTGCATTTTATATATGCACGTTATCTCTCTTAATTGTCAACAACATTCCTATGAAGCAACCAACTTTGCCACCCCTGGTTTCACAGGACGCTAAAGATTTGATTAAGTGGATCACCTGAAGCCACTCAGCTAGTCAGAGTCAGACCTGGGATTCCAATAGCTTGGTAAAGTGTCCCTTCCTTGTGTCTTTTCTCCTCCTCTCTGACCAGGAAGGTCCTTCCCTAACCAATCTCAGAGTCAACTTATTCTGGTCTCAATCTGGTGGCTGGCTACTGTGAGCTTTAAGTAATGGTAAACACTCCCTTCACTTCCTTGGAGATGCTTATTGACAGGACAGCTCCATCACCCTGTGTGTTTACAGAACTCATACATGTGTTTGTGTCGGCACTGGTGTGACAGTGTGTAAAAACATAAGTACCTCTTCCAGGGATGTCATTAAATGGAACAAGATCATGCTTGTAATTTAAAGTGATAAAGAACACAAGACATGGCATTGGAAGGAGTCTTCAGCATATGTGTATGGGAGCTGAGGACTGAAGCTGGGCGGTCAGCTCCTGGCTCGGGTCCACTTGTCCAAAGCAGGGTACCAGGTATTAGGCTGGCATCAGTTATTAGTATATCAGGACGTGAACTCGTGGGAGAAGCTGCTGTAGGAAAAAAGGAAGTTGTAGAGAAAAAAATATTTTCCAAGTTCCCTAACGTGTCACCCTAGGGCACCAGGGAGGAGTCTGAGAGGAGGCTTTCCACCCCTGTCAGCACCTTCGCGGGGCCTTTCCGCCTCATGTGCTTCCATTTCTCCTAGAGGCAGCTGATTTCGGGCTGAAATTACCGTCATGTAAGTTCAGCCAAGTAGCAGTCACATCCAAGTCATGCCAGCCCCACCCTGACAGGACTGAGGGTGAGTCAGGCTTTCCCTGGGATTCAGGGAACCTTCTGTGAATCCAGAGAAAATCCCTCAGGAAGTCATGCCTAACCATAAAGGCTGCTGGGCCAGCGTGAATCTATCACAGGAGAGGAAAAACACTATCTGCCCCCTGATGAATAAGGGGTCTGTTCCCTCACCACAGTGTCTCTGAAGTGCCACCCAGAGCCATTCCTCAGTGGTGAAATGACCCACTTTCCCTGGGCTGCAGGCGAGCTGGGAGACTGCCTCTCCTCTGAAGGCTCAGGCAACCCGCTCCAGCTTCTCTGTTTCCTTGACTGAAGTCACTTCCATTAGCTCCTGCACCTTGAAGGAATGGAAATCTCTTTGATGGGTCTACAGAGCACACATTCAGCATCCCTGCCATCCCTAACCACTTCTGTCTTTTGCAAACTAGAGGCACGTTTATAGTACAGAAATGCTCTGCTGATCTGGGGGACCAATGGGCATTTCAGGCAGAAATGATGAAAAAGCACTGGGAGTAGCCAAAGGAAGTATCATTCTTACCACACAGGGCAAGAAAACCATTATGGTGGTTTGCTAGTAATTACTAAGCACAAAATAACATAACATGAAAATCTGGAAAATACTGAGTTAAACAATATTGTATAGATTTCTTCACTGTACAGATTTTTTTCTCTTTTATATGTTCATATTTATTGCGAATCTTCATGAGGGGAGTAATTAGGCAATATTTCCCAAATGTTCTTGGTCAAGAAATACTTTTTAGGTGAAACATACCACAGTATTTATTTAAGTGCAAACATCCAGAGGGTACCATGGTATAACAATGTAACAAAACATTTGATGTTCACGACCAGAACTCTGAATATATAGAAAAGATTTTGTTTTGTTCATAAAATAAGTTCATGATGATGAACTAAAGTGTTAAAGATAAGTCAAAATGATTTTTTTGGAAGAAGAATAGTATAAGACAGGACATTTAGATATATGGTTGGTGAATATGCCTGTTGGATATATAAACATACATTAAGCACTAATAACTAAATCTGTGTAGAACTGGCTAGGAATTATTTATAATAAATAACAGCAGAAAGCTAAATATAACCTATAATATATAAGCAGTTAATACCTGCTTTTAAAAAAGGGCATGTCAAATCCTTTGAAAATTAATGGATTATGAAAAAATATTATACTGCAGAAGATTGGTTATCTATTTGGAAACAAAAAACCAATTTAGATTCTTACTGCCTCCAGATGTTACAATAAATTCCAGATCAATAAGAATGGAAATATAAACAAACAGAACCATGGTAACTAAAAGAAAAGAGAAACACATATCTGTTTCATCTCTAAGTAGATGGGAGAAGAATTAAAAGCATTTAAAATATAAAAATTAAAATTCACATACTTGAATACCTAAAATATTTGAATATTTGAATCTCAAATATTAACATATTTGAATATCTTTGCGTATCTAAAAGTTTAAACAAATCAAATGATGGTCAATAAGTTGGGAAGTGTTAGAAGCCAATTATGTAATATTACTATATGAACCATATAGTGGGAAACATACCCACACTCAAATAATTATACAGAGAATTAAGATAGACAATTATTTCACAATAGAAGAAATACCAATGCTATTTAATATAGGTAACTTAATATAGATTAACTTTGAGAATGCTCATACCTTGTGGTTTAGTATTAATTGCTTTACTATTTACAGTAGCAAAAATGTGTTAAAATCGAGGAGTTTAGTATTATTAAGTCAGTATATCAATTTTCTTTGTACTTTGATGCTGCTAGACAGTAGTAGCCCTTTATAAATCTATTTTTACCATAAGTTTATTTTTTGAAAATGTTATTTATTTATTTGAGAGTGAAAGCAGAGCAAGAGAGAGCATGAGGTGGGGAGGGGGCATAGAGAGAGGGAGGTGCAGACTCCCTGCTGAGCTGGATCCTACAAACCCCTGTGATCATAACCTGAGTTGAAGACAGACGTTAAACCAACTGAGCCACCCAGGTACTCCTATTTATACCATAAATTTAGCCAAGCAGAGGAATATTTTGGAAGAAAACAAATGAGATCCTGATGACTCTCTATTTTGGCTCAAAGACATAAGTCAATGTTGATAGAACCAGAGTGGTTCTATTGAGGTTGCTTTATTTTAAAAATGTCAAAAAAGCTACAAACGTTGAGATCCTCAGGGGTGATAAAGGAGAGTATGGATTGCTGATTACAATTCAAAAACTGTAACTAGTGATAAAAAAGGAAGCAATATTTCTACTAAAATTGTTACTATTCGATATTTGAAAGATTAATCTACTAATTTGCAAAATTTCTTTAGGTGGACAGATAATTCCCCAGCATGAAGAAGAAATGAAAGGTTATTATATTTCTACTCCCTTCAAAATCTAGTTTGCAAAAGCAAATTAACTTACATATTCACCATAGTAATTTTCCAGTTGACTTTAAATATAGAAATGGCATTTGTTGACACAACATAAATGCATTTATACAATCTCTAATAATTTGTAACAACTGAATATTTTGTTAAACTAAAAGTTTTTAAAATAGAAAGGACATACATGTATTGAAACTCTCTTGTAAATGGAAGCTCACATACTTGGAAGCTTTATGATGATTAAGAACATCTGCCACTGATTCAAGATAACTTTGGGTTTCTATACTAGTTCTATCTCTATAAGGCAGTCTCCCAGATTCAAATTCTGTTTTCTTATTTATAAAATGAGAATAATAATAGTATCTACTTAGAATGCTATTAATGAGATAATGCACATAAAGTGGCATAGTTCCTGTCACATTTTGAAGGTTCAATTAGTGTTGTAATTGAATTGTAATTATTTGCATGCAAACTATAATTATTTGCATGTAAAGTGTCATTGTACATGTGGGATGTGTGTATGTATGTGTATATGTATGTGTCTAGTTAAGAAGTAGATGAGTTATATAAAAGAGAATATTTACTAGACTTTCTTAGATAATATGTATCAATCTAATTTATTTTCAGAAACAAAGAAAGAACTGAAAACCAGAGTTATAAGTAAATAGCTATCCTAAGGGTTAAAAGGAGGCTGTCAGTCTAGGTAATATGAATTTATTACCTGAAGCTTTGCAGCCCCACATCAGAACCTGGATTTCCCCAGATAAAAATCTGGATGCTCCAAGCCTGAACCCTCAGTGAAAAACTGGGCTATAAAAATCCTTCCTTTTGGCAGAAGGATATAACAAAGAAACTTGTTTGTTTCTGACTGTATTATTGCTAGGGCAAAGTGTCTCCCGAGAATTCATTCCTACACTTGGGTTTGATGTTCCAATGACAGTACTTGCATAATGGTGCCCTTAAAACAAAAGAATTAACATGAAAATGAGTCTCAAGGTGGGTATTTCCCAGGGGTGTTTAGAAGAAACAATTGCAAAGTGACTCTAGAGGGACATGACCTTGATAATCCATAAAGAATTCTTCCAGGTAGAGTTCCATTGAAGATGAGCTCACAATCCAAAATTATAAAATACACAAAGAAAACTCCATTACTGTAAGCAACAATTGGAGGACACATCAAATTGTAGGATTAGATGTGCAAAAGCTTCAGAAAATATATTTAACTAATGTTTTCTAAAATAAGTATGTTTATAATAAAGTCATGCAAGTAGAAAGCAAAAACAAGAGGAAAGAGCAAAGCACTACAGAAAAAAAAGGAAAAGAAATCTATGGTAAAGAATCAAGAAGAGGTCACCTGACCTCAATGGTTGAGCATCTGCCTTTCACTCAGGTCGTGATCCTGGGGTCCTGGGATCGAGTCCCACATCAGGCTCCCTGAAGGGAGCCAGCTTCTCCATTTGCATTTGTCTCTGCCACATTCTGTGTATCTCTGATGAATAAATAAATAAAATCTTTTTAAAAAAATTCAAAAAGAATGTCTAGAGATGAAAAACATAAGAATTGTTATAAAAAATACTTAATGTTTGAGTTAAAGGCATATTGAACATAACTGAGAATAAAATTCATAAACAGAAAGATAGTTGTAAGAAAATTTCTAAGCATGCAGCATAGAGAGATAAATAAACAAAAAAATAAGAAAAGAGATTATGGATGTGGGAAACTGAATTTCAGTATATATCCAGTAGAAGTGCCATAAAGTCAGAATAAAAAAAAATTGTGTGTGTGGGAGTAGGATGAGAATAATATCCAAAGAGATAAAGATACAAACTTTGCAGATTTGCTTAAATATATGAATTCTCAGATTAAGGAGATAGAGTAAGTCTTATCCAGGATAGAAAAAAAATCTATCTGCAGAACTGCAGAACCCTAAAGGCAAAGATGTTAAACCAACCAGAGAAAAAGGATGCAGTTCTCAGGAAAACTTGCAAGAGCATACTTCTCTTGGGGGAGGGGATAATCTGAGTTATGAAGCCAATAATCTTTGATCTGCATCTATAGGAATAGGAGCTTCCCTGAATCCTGTTTGGTGTGAATGAGAAGGATGAATGAAAAATACAGATAAGCCCTATATTTAAAAGTCCGAGTATCACAGTAGGAGAGAGATTATATTTTTCATCACACTGCAGTATTGATCTCAGTAGGCTGGGAAGAACTCCTCTCACATAAAAATTCTATGTCATAAGGAGAATACTTGCCAGCCTGGACACAAGTCTGACTCCTTGCTGATCCAAATCTCCTACAGATAGAGTTAAAAATAAACAATAAAAGAAACCAGCACAGTTTCTAAACAAACTTGCCAAAAGACAAAAAGAGGAAATAAACTGGATAAAAACAACAGGCATATGAAGAACACTCACCAGAAAAATATTGTCAGCAATAATGGCAAAGTGGAAGCAATATTAGAAGAATATAAATGGTCAAAAACAAAATAGTAGACATAGAGGATGGGATTGAGAGTTTTAAATAAAATAAAATGGAAAGGAATAGAGTTAAAAAGCATTAATTAAAAAAATCTTAGACATGGTAAAGACAAGCGAAGGTGATCCAACACGCATATAATTGGTCTCCTAAAGAAAAGAAGCACAAAAATAATAGAAAAAACTGTTTAAGATTTAAGAAAATTATTCCAAAATAATGGGAGAACTTGAAATGCAAAACAAAAAGGCACACCATGTTTATGGTGAGATTATCATTGAACTTCAACAATAAATTAAAAATTTGATGAATATCAAGGCAAAAAGTTTTAGTCATCTCTAAGGGGAAAATTCATTCCAGAGTTTCCCATGGAAAATTTCATTCTTTTGAGTCAGTGGAGAAAATGCCTATAATGTCTACAAGGAAAGAAAACATAACTCAATAATTTCTTCCCAGTAACCATTGTTCAAGGAAAAAGGCAGCATCAGTGTGTTTTGAACATATTAGGAATCAGTTAATATAGTTCCTATGAGCCCTTGGTAAAACTATTACAGTATAAATTGTACTAAACTGAGTTTATATATATAAGCTAATTAAAGCAAATATGCAGATTATGCTTATAGAACATGATGTGTTATACCTCTTTAAGATATAGAAATAATTTAAGTAATACTAGGAGGGGAGGGAGAAAATGAAATGGTATAGTTACACTGATTTATTTTCCTTTTGTAGTTGGAAGTAAAAGAAATTGTTTAAAACTGATCATTGAAGCAGTAGAGCTGTCGAGTATATTTAAAAGTATAAAGAACAGGAAAAGATATGATTAATACAGAAGTATACAGATAAATATAAACATGGCTATAATGTAATCAAGAGATGAAGGTGAGAGAAGAGGAGATCAAAGGGGAAAGAGCTACCTTTATCAATGCTAATAGTAGAGAGTCAAAGGTACTATGGAAATGAAGTACAAATCAAAAGTTTTAGTTACAAAAGTAACAATTAGAAGGAAAATGGAAACCTTCTGAATTATCAAGAAAAAATATCATAAAATATCTTCAGAAGCAATATAAATGCATTACCCAAATACCAAACATATCCATGATCTCCATGATGCTTAACTATTTCTTACAAAGACAGACTGAATGACAAAGTTAACCCAGCTTTCTTCTCTCTACAAGACTGATGTCTAGTTGATTTCAAAGAAAAAAATATTTTTTTCTTCTTTAAAAGCACTCTAATGGACTCATTTGATATTCTTATCCTTTGAATTTATGAGTAAATTAACTCTGATTTTTAGCGCAACCATTTACAAAGCAAAATAGTGCAAGGATGAAAAAAAATCTTCACACTGCACTTTCTATTCCATTTGAAAATAGAGTTCAGTTGTGATGTTCATAAAATATATGGATGTCCGAATATCCTCTCTAAATCTATGTGGTCTAATACAGGCTTCTCTGTCTGGTTTACCTACACTGGGCAACAAAAAGAGCACTAGAGATTTGGTGTCAGGGCACTTAGATAGGTGTTAAGCTTATTTATTCTTCACCTTGAGTGAGTTTGTTCAAGTTTCTTAGTCTTTATAAACCTTGATTCCCTTATCTGAAACATGGGGAGTTGATAAGTGTGATGATGAGTCCAGATGCTGCTGGGAAGGTATTTTGCAGATGTGGTTAGCATATACAATCAGGTGATTATGTAAAGGTAGTTATCCTTAATAATGTGGATGGGCATCATTTAATCAGTTGAAGACCTTAAGAGCAACAATTGAAGTTTCCTGGAGAAGAATGAATTCTGCCTCAAGACTGAAACATTAACTCCTGCCTGAATTTCCAGCCTGCTCTACAGATTTTGGACTTTCTAGCCTCTGCAGTGGTATAATTGCATGAGGCTATTCCTTAAAAACACAGTTTGATACATACACATATATTTATATACATACACACATATAATATTGGGTTCTATTTTTCTGGAGAACCCTGACTGATATGCTGAGATGAAGAATACAAAAATCTTAAATCATGACTCATATGTGTCCTCGGGAAGCCAGGAGATACATGCACCTGCTGTGCTCTTTCCCAGATGCCTACATCATACTTTCACCTCCTTCCTGTCTCTGGTCTAGTGTCACTTTCTCAGTGAGACATTCCCTAAACACTTTACTTACAATGATGACCCACAATCAGCCACTTCCATTGTCCTTCTTTTCTTTGTTTTTGTCTCTAAGACTTGTCACTCTCTGACATGCAACATATTTTACTATTATTTATTGCCTTTTGTGTTCCCCCATTGAAATGGGAGCTTCATGGACTATGAAACAGTCTTTCTAAATGATCTTATGTCTTCATCTTGTCTCCTGGAATTTGTCCTCTACAGGCTCTGCTATTAATCTAAGACCTAAATCTGACTTCTCTATGTGAAACACTTTGCTGGTTCAGGACTGCCCAAACCAGCACTGCCCCACTAGGACTCTTTGTGTTGATGAAAATGTCCTACAATCTGCACTCTTTATGCTGGCTGCAAACCTCATGTGAGGTTTGATTGAGCACATAAAATGTGACTAGTACAACTGAAGGACTAAATTTTTATTTTTTGAAATATTATTTAATTTACATGTAAACAGTCACATGTGACTAGAGGTAGAGATTATGGGAAGCACATGTCCATATCAGAAACTTCAGGCCCTCCATATTGATGACTGCCTGATTTCTTCAGCACCATTTCTCTTTGTTCACACCTCACACTCTACAAAACAGAAAAGCTGCACTGCGTGGAGTTCTCCAAATGCGTCACATGAGTTGTCAACTTGGTGTATCTGCTGCTATGTCAACTTGGTCCTCATAGCCTTCCATGCTCCAAGCTCGCCTCTATATCAACTCCTCATATTGGCCATTCAATTCAGAAATCCTTCCCCCAGGGTCACTGCAGCTGGATTAGGGGCCCTTTCTCCCAATTTTCGTAATTGCTAGTACATAGATCTATTTTATTTTTACTATTGGACTCTATTTATCTACTAATACGCCTATCCCTCTCTTAAGATGTGGCCTATCTTGAGGCCAGGCCTTATTTGTGTCTTTATTTTTTTAAAGATTTTATTTATTTATTCTTGAGAGATACAGATAGAGAGGCAGAGACATAGGCAGAGGGAGAAGCAGGCTCCTCAAAGGGATCGCAATGTGGGACTCAATCCCCAGACCAGGATCATGCACTGAGCCAACAGCAGATGCTCAACCACTGAGCCACCCAGGTGTCCCTATTTGTGTCTTTATATTTTGAGTTCCTAGCTCTATGCCTGGCCCATAGTAGTGCCCCAATAAATCTTTGTTGAATAATGAAAGAAGGAAAGAATGCATGGGACCAAGTGCTACACTGGAGTATACTAGAGACTTGGCCTAGTAGACATGCCAGTTTCCACACCCTTCTTGCTCCTTATATGAACCTTGAAAAACCTGACATTGAGCAGAGGTCAGGGAGCTCCACTATAAGAGAGGACACTGTCTCATCCTGTGGCCTAACTCTTCTTTGCTTCCTTTATGGATTCCAACTGGATTTTGAAGCCAACTCCATACCAGGAGAGTTTACACTTGTCTGGCCCTTGTTGTCATTAGCTGTCCAAAGACAGCCTTTGAAGCTTCTTTATAATCATTTTCTGATTCCTTCCCTCCCTGTTTCTTTCCATACTTGAAGTTTTCACTTGGGAAAGGAGAAGTCTGGGTAAGTGGCCGCAGCAGTTACTGGATTTAGCTTTTTGGAAGGTTTACAGATCATCACCTATAAATGATCTGTGATTTGGGAGAGCTCTCAGAATGGTACTTTGGGTGAAGAAAACAAACATCTTTGCTCTAAGTGAGCTGGCTCTGATTCCCCAAATTGCACAGAATAGTGCAAATTCATGCTGTAAGGACTTCTGTGGCTATTGCTTTTTTTTTTTTTATGGGGTTACACATTTACTACGGATAGTTATGATGTGCCTAAAACACAACCATAGTGTATTTAGTCAAGGAGTTAAAAAAAAAAAAGAGGGAAGGGGAAGGGTCTACAGAGAGGTGGGTAAGAGGAAAAGGCAATAAATCTCAGGCCCATGGGATTTGGATAACAATCTGCACTGGCAAATCTAACAACTGCCAGTTTTGGAATGTGTCAGCATAATATCATACTAACTGTTACCTGGTAGGTTGTCAGAATTCTAAGAAATGTGAAGATCAAAAATGTTGCAACTGGGAAGTATTCCAAATGCCTTTCAATGTATATCTGTTGAAACAAGGAGGCTATTAAAATGCCCTTTAAAAAGTCCCATTAAAGTAATAATCCAATAAAAGGAGTGTATAATCTGAGAGCTTTGAGGCCAACAGCAAGTGAGTGCCAACATAGCTTACTGACTTTACTGGAGGATTTTCCATCTTCTGTTTCCCTCTTTGTGTTCTGAGCAGTGACTTTTAGTTTTGATTCTCCATTAAGCAATGCAACATAACCATCTCTACTATCACAAAACTATAACATACGTGTGTATCTGCCCATATAAATACAAATGTATGACAATTACAAACTTTTGTAGAAAATAGTCACTATCTGGAACAATGACAGATAACAAAGAAAGTGAGATCTTGACTCATTGTTCCACTATGGATATAAATATTGTGCCCTAGAAAATAATCCATTTTCAATTCCAGAAGAACCATTACAAATCACTGAAAAAAAAGTCACATAAACTTTGTTATATGTGATTTTTGTTATAAAATTATCTAAGCATTGAACGGCATGACACAGGATAGCTGAGAGAAAGTTTGTGCTTCTTGATTTTTAGAAAAATTTTAAAATCTTATCCAAATTTTTCTTAATTTCATTAACCAACTACATTCTCTGTCAAGTTCATCGTTCTAATATAAATCTCTTGTGCTATTTAATAAAATAAGATGAGAATAGAGAGGGAGGCAAACCATAAGAAACTCTTAACTCTAGGGAACAAACTGAGGGTTGTGGGAGGGAAGGCGGGTCGAGGGATGGGGTAACTGGGTGATGGCCATTGAGGAGTGCCTGTGATGTGATGAACACTGGGTGTTGTATGCAACTGATGAATAACTAAATTCTACCTTAAACTAATAAAAAACAAAGAAATCTCTTGTGCTATTTTAAATGTTTTGTACTTTCTGAATAGACTAAGCTTGAATTTCCTGCCTACCTTTGTCATTTTACCATGTTGGGCCGTATAATAAGACACCTCCATTTTCTGCTCTTCGCCTCTGTAGTATACAAAGGTTTTATCTCCTCATATGAAAATCTAGATGTTTGAAATAGGGAGCCAACCCTTTCATTAATTTCTCCACCCATCACTCTGTGCAAATACACTTAGCTCTACAATCATTCATTCATTTTCCATTCATTCATTTAATAAACTGACCACTTGTCATGTACCAAACTCTGTATTAAGAACTGGGGACATAATAGAGAACAAGACAGAACTGAGATTTATTCCAGCTTACTCTATAATTGGCAATGGTTCCATGGTTTTTTAGAGGAAGAATTTAAACTCTTCCTGTTGAAGGTCCCCATAAACTAATCCTACCTGACAGTTCTGATTTTACCTCTGACCTTTCCCCAACATAAATTTCCTATTCTTCCACCTCCAACCACATTTTGTGCTCATTTTCTCTTCTAATTTTATTCCTTCTGCTGGAAATTCAGAACATTCCTCCCTTAACCGTTTCAATCCAATCCTTTTTCAAGGGCAAATCTTCATTCACTCACAAGTTCTTCCTGGAGGGGAAGAACTCTCTCCAACTTAATGTATCTGCTTGGCTAACTCAAGTCATCTCAAACTTTTAGAATTTTGATTACCTGATTTTTCCCTCTCAATAAGTGATATTGTTATTTATCCAGGTGCTCTAGCCAAAATCCTAGGAAGAACTCTTGATTTCGACCTTTTCATCAACAAGTCCTATTGACTTTGCCTTGAGAATATGTCTCACACATAACCTCTATCCCCATCTTCATTCCAACTTGAGATGAACCACTATTGCCTTTTCTGCTTTGGGTCATAGTCTATCCATCACTGCTTCTGTTTCCACTTTTTCTTGGTTATTGTGTGCAGACAATTCCATATCTTTGCAGCAGCAAGAATGATTTCTTTTAAAACAGCTCTTGATACTGTCTCTTGCTTAAAATCTTTCACTGTCTTTAGATGATACTTAGAACAAAATCCTGACCTAAATGGCCCTGTCTCCCCCTCCCCCTTGCTGACTCAGCCACTCAGGCCCTCTCTCTATTCCTCTATAAGCTTGTTCTTGCTGTGGCCACTTCTACCTTAGGGTCTTCATACTACCTCCATTCTCTGCTGAAAGACTGATTCTCCACAATCTTATAGGTTTTTCCTTCTTCTTGCATGGGAAAACCTTGCTTGCCCCAAATCTATGTTTACCCACTACCTCCCTTCTTATAGTCATCATAAAAACTATTACTAGTAGACATTTCCTTGTGAATTCATTTTTCTATTCTATCTACTCTCAACTAGAATGGAAGTACCATAAGACAAGAGACTTTGATTTATTCATGCTTTTCTCAACAAGGCCTGACAATGGCTCTTACTGATCCATAAATAAATAAATGAGTCTGTATAGCACACACTTAACACCGGATAAGTTGCAGTCCTTTATTATTTTCTGAATGGACCCCACTCCTTAACATGAATTTAGTTAAGCTCCTTACACCAAAAGACTGCATCTTGATTTTCTGCTGACACAGCATGGAAGAGTGTTAGATTATACTATGTACTTCATAAATACATCCTTAATGTCCACCTAAAAGTGTTTGATTAAAGGTGATTAAGAGTTAGGTTGAGATAGCTACCAGATGCTGTTCTAGTATTTTAGCTGCACTTGTTAAGATAATTGTTACTGGACCTTTACCTTCTGTCCAGAGCAGTGGAGAAAGGAATTAGGAAATGACTATTGATGCTACTGTTTGTTTGTTTGTTTTCTTTTCAAGTAATATGTAAGCTAATTACTTAAAGGGTAAAATATTGAGTCTGGGAAATCCAGAGTGATTTCATCTAATATCTTTGGGAGAGTTGTCAGATTTAGCAAATTAAAATTCAGGATGCCCAGTTAAAACTGGATTTCGGATAAACAGTGAATAATATTTAATTCAGTATTTCCAAGCTAAAAAATTATTTGTCATTTATCTTAAATTTAAATGTGACCTGGCATCCTGTATTTTATCTACCAACCTTAAATTTTTTTAAATTTATTTATGATAGGCACGCAGTGAGAGAGAAAGAGAGAGAGAGAGGCAGAGACACAGGCAGAGGGAGAAGCAGGCTCCATGCACCAGGAGCCCAATGTGGGATTCGATCCCAGGTCTCCAGGATCGCCCTGGGCCAAAGGCAGGTGCCAAACCTCTGCGCCACCCAGGGATCCCTCTATCAACCTTATTTTGAAGTTTTTGATAGACTTACCAGATCCTTGCCATGTGTTACTTATATAATTGTGATAATGTAAATATCTTTGTAAATAGTTTTTGCTCTTTCATGCCACTAATGTGCTCCTTTAGAGAAAATTGAAATCTAATTGATATATATCTACGTGTAAGTTTAAGATGTAGAGCCTGTCAATTTGATACATTTATGTATTGCAATATGATTACCATGTTAGCCAACACTTCTACTGCTCTTGGCAAATGATTGCTTTATGGATAAAGCATATCCATATGATATCAACGAATAATGGTTCCTTCTAGGAGTTCAAGACTAAAAACCAGGACTAAAAAACTAACAAACAGGGTCTGCATGTCTCTGACATAGAGCCTTATTGAGCATTCTTTTCCTGGATTGCTGCCCTAAGAGTGACCTTTGGGCCTTGGGGCCAGGGTAATCTATCTACTCCAGATTGGACCTTCAGTTTGTGGCTCACTTATGTCGAAGTCCAACACTGGAGTAAATACCATTCCAGAATAGTTTGTTTTGGATGACATTTGGTCCTTTTCCTTATTTTGTCCTTCAATTACTGTACTCACACTTCAATAGCATTTTTATTGGTCATGTTTTTCTGAAATTAAGAATAAATCAAATGCAAATGTCAGCATTTTCCCCTTACATAAAAACCTTGGTGGATGCAAAATAAAAATTTGCTCTAGGAAGCATACATTTTTATGTCGTTTATTCAAGAGGATATTAGACTTGAGAAAGACAGAAAATCTTCAAGATCCTCAGTAAGAAACAGTGACTTCTTAAATTGGTTATGTTTCACACAGCCATATTCCACGAGCTAGTCTGCCTTCAGTACTGCTGCCCCCGAATGCCTGGATCTCCCATAAGATGCTAACGCCAACCTCATTGAGGTCTGAGCATTTGACAACTGGGGAATCACTGGGAGTGAATTACATCATTTACTCCCATTTCATACAGAAACCTCACATTAGACCCTGAGGATAAGAATTGGAAAACTAGTAATTTCCCTCAAGTAATCTCAAGTTTCCTGATGTTCCTTCCAATTACATAATGAGAACCTTCAGAAAACTGTAGAGTTCAATCAATGAACATCCCTCATTAAAGCAAGAGCTGAGGAATTCAGAGGCTAATCTGGGGTTCTATGTATTTCCCATCTAGAATACTGTTGAAGTTCCCCTGAAAGAGATGTTAGCATGACCTGAGATTGGTGAAGGCATTTTTTCACATTGATCTAATTTTTGAGATAGCAGTCTTCATAGAAAGAGTGACACGTGAGGCAAGAAGGAAAGATGATTATACTGCTGAAGCTTTAGGTGAAATCATAGCCCTGGAATTCTGTTTCATTATGATGATTCTAATTGGTGATTTTGTTTGACTATATTAGTGTTTTAAGTATTTCATCAGTATGTATTGTAAATATGTCTCTAAACCTTAATTTTTTAAGGCATTTGGTTGTAAAGCCTTTGTGCTTTCATAACTGCCTGCCCCTATTCTTCCACTCAATTATAATTTATAGACAGACTAATGTTTCTACTTATCTCTCCCTTCTATACAGCCTCATTAAAGTCATTCACTAATTCACAAAATATTCATTAAATACTTGACAGTTACAAGGTACTCTGCTGATATGATACACTGTGAGAAACTCTAAAAGAGTTTCTTTTTTTAGAGTTTACAACTCTAAAAGATCATATTGGGTGCTACAGAAAATACAAAGATCAACCACACAGAACAGTGCTAACACAATACAGAAGTGGGAGGGATTAATTTCATTATAACTAAACAGTTGAAAATCTTAACCTAGTTCTCAACCATTGTGGAAAGACTTAGTTGTCAACCATTGTGGAAAGGACTTTGGAATAGATATCAATTTTTTTTTCTAATTTTGACTTTCTACTGGTAACCGTTTACTAGTCAATTATTCTGAACCTGTTTTCTCATCTATAAAATAGGAGGGGTCTAGGTTTCAGCTTAAATATTCCAAAGATGAAATGAGTTTGTCTCTGCTATTATGTATCTATCATGAGTTGTGTCAAATAGTGACAGTTCAGAGAAATGAATGTAAAGCTGCTGATTGGGGGAAATTAATTACCAAACACCTTACAATGCCCTTGAATGGATTCACGTGCTGTGTGTATTAGTTGTCTATAACAAAGGACCACAAGTATAGTGACTTAAAACAAAATAGAACATTATCTCATAAGTTTTCATAGGTCAGGAGTCCAGACACAAGTTCCCTGGGTCCTCTGCTCATCATGTCACTAGATTAAAGTCAAGGTATCAGTCTCGGCTCTGATTTCATCTCAGACTCAGGGTCTTCCAAACTCATTCAGGTTTTGGAAGACTTTAGTTTCTTGCAGCTATAGGACTCAGGTTCCCATTTTCTTACAGGCCATCAGATAGGGGTCACTCTCCACTCCTACATGCCATTCACCATTTCCTGTATCTGGCCATCTCTATAAGGAAGCAGTTTGCTCCTTTAGGGCCAGCAGGAGAAGCCCTTGCACTTTGAATCTCTTCTTTGAAGATGGACTCATCCCTTCTCAGGGTTCACTTGATTAGGCCACAGCTATTCAGCATTTCCCCTTTTCTTACTAAAAGTCATTTGATTTGGAACATTAATTACACCTGCAAAAACTTGTCACATTTACTATAATGTGATCGGATGACAGTAGTGAAATCCATCATATTCACAATCTCATTCACACTCAAGGAGAGGGAGTCTGCAGTGTGTGCACACTGTAGGGAGGACTTTCAGAATTCTGCCTACCACACTCTGCATAAGAATGATGTGCACAAGTAAGAACCCCCCCCCCCTAGAAAAAGGAGAATTCTAGCCTGAAGCAGTTCATACTTCTTCTTAGCTCTTGTGAATGAGGAATCCACTTTCTGTTCTAAAGCAGCTCAAATGAATAGGGAGGATGCTTTTTCATCTGAATAGTTAAAGTGGAATAGATGGAAAAGGTAAAGTCAGTTAGAGAAGGAAATGAATTCAGGAAGAGATCCTTAATCTCTTACATTAATGAGCTTTATAATCAACTATCCTGTTAAGTCAGAATCACTCAATCTGTTCTTTACACAAATGGAAATGGATTAAGGAGACTCTTGCTCTCCAGTGCAACCTCTTAAGTTCCCTAGTTTGTAACACACTGTATTTCATTTCTAATAATATTTTCAATATTTTTCACAAGTGAGAAATTAAATGCAGCACTTCAGGGAATAGTGTTTTATACGTATTCTTTTTTTTTTTTTAAGATTTTATTTATTTACTCATGAGAGACAGAGAGAGAGAGGCAGAGACACAGGCAAAGGGAGAAGCAGGCTCCATGCAGGAAGCCCGATGCGGGACTTGATCCCAGGACTACCAGGATCATGCCCTGGGCCACAGGCAGGCGCTGAACTGTTGAGCCACCCAGGGATCCCCTTGTTTTATACATATTCTAAATAAACTTTAAAAACATAAGCCAAATAGGTATTTTCTGAAGAAAAGATTTAGTTTCTGGAGAGGAAAACAGAAAGACACAGTTGATCACTAATTACATTGGCCAATGACTGTTTCCATGTTGGGAAAATTGATTTTACAATTTACTGAGAAATCCTGACTGGTGATGAAAATAATAAACATATATTTTTCTTTCAGAGGAATCCAAATCTTACCTCTCTCTCCTTTGCCTACATCTTTTTTGTAGCTTCCCCACATCTTTCATTTTTTTTGAAGATTAAGGTCAAGAAGGGAGAAAACGGGTAGGGCAGCAGTCTGAGAATTTACAACAGACACAGGGATAAATGATGCTACTATTTTCCCCAGGGTCCTGTACTAAAAACTAGTAGCTACACAGAAAAACAGTAGCTGCCTTGCATCTTGGGTGGCTTTGCCTTAGTGATACATCACATTAAAGATGGGATGTGTTGTAGTCCATTAGCTAGCTTGCCTATCCTATTATATTTGGTTACAATGGGATACTACTCAAAATCAACATGCCTGAAATTGAAGACAGATGGCCAAGTAAAGGGCTACAGGGTTTAATATAATTATTTATTATTTCCTTTTTTATTGTGCTTTTCTCTCCATTTATTATGAGTGCCATGTTAGAACATTTGCACTTTTTAAGAAGTGTCATTTCTTTAGTAAGTAGGCAACAAGAGTCCCAAGGCAAGGCAATAAAGTTGATACACTGTTAATACCAGCAGCTGGAAGTTATATTTGCTTTTGGCAATGTTGTTTGTCTCTATCTTTGCACAGGTTGATGTTTCTAGAAAAATAAAATGAAAGAAATTTATTTTAATTCTATCTCTATAATAAAGAGTTTGTAACTCTTAAAGGGAGGATTCTGAAATGGTTCCTTATTCATGATAGTTGTAGGAAATTAGTCTAAAAATAATGTCCATCAAAGTTAAAGTCTATGAGACTATAATGTTCTGAGTTTTAACAAATGGTATCCTCATTGACTTTCATCTAGCAGCTTGGGGCTTATAAAGGCACCAGATCGATTTCTTCGGTTTGTACTCATCTCATTTCCTTAGGGCCCAGTGTTAAGGCAGAAATTGGTTTTTGGGGAAGCCCCTTTCTTCTAAACACACAGAGAGACCTCCACACATTTTACAGTTTATTTCTAGGGCTTTTAATCAGCACCAGAACTTCTACCATTGAACAGCTCTTGGGACACAATTCTACAGACTGGCATGCAGATAAATATGCCCAAATTTTGCCAAGCGGCATGATAAAGTTTGAGAAGCAACCATGCGTAGAAGGAGCAAAATAAGAAATAACACTCAGAGGCATTTTATATGCCTGGTTCTAGGAACAAAGTTGATGGTTTCTTACATAGTTTCATACTGGATTTTGTTTAGAGGAAAGGCCATTTGTTTGGGTACACAGATATATAATTACATAATTTTGTTTTCTAAATAAGAAAGTGACAACTTTTAAAGTTGCAACAGAAACTTTAAAAAATTGATGGAATGTATGTGGATTTGTTATTGCCTGAGAGGAATAGCCACACAGGGTAAGGGAAAACAGTGAATTTTTTTTCTGTTTACATTTCAATTCTCAAAGATAATTGTTTAGCCAAGATGTTTAGCCTTCATTGTGGGTCATTAGGAGCCACTAATAAAAGACTCTGTTTGGATTTTCCAAGTTTGTTTGACTCTGTATGCTTTCTTCCCCTCTACGAATACAAGCTACATCAATACTTGTATATTGACTGTAGTGATGATTTAGTAATGGTATTTAAACTATTAGTCACATTTAGAATTTGCATAAACACAAAGGCAATTAATAAATTAACATTGATAACAGATACTTGTATGAGTCTAAAAAGGGAATTGCTGTATTTTGCCATTTAGACTTTCAGCATGTCACCTGTGCATGAGAGATATATGTGTGGTATGTTGACCTGCCAGAGTATATGATGTAGTACAATGAACATAGGGTTTGCTTGTTTTTGTCCACTTTTATAATTTTTTAAAATTAAGCAAGTAATATATATTTATTTTTTGAAAAGTTAAGTAATATAGACTTTAAAAAATCTTTAAATCAAGCAGAATCCCATTATGCTGAGATAAAAATTCTTTAAAAATTCTTTAAAAATTATTTATTCATGAGAGACAGAGAGAGAGGTGGAGACAGGCAGAGGGAGAAGCAGGCTCCTTGTGGGAGGACCCCGGGATCAAGACCTGAGTGAAAGGCAGATGCTCAACCACTGAGCCACCCAGAGCCTCTACATTGAGATAACAATTTTTAGTTGAAATTTTAAAGTACAATCTCCATACTGTGTGAAACTTTTTTTTTTTTTTTTAGGAAATTGAATTTATGTTCTTTAGCTTGCTTATAATAGGAAGAAACAAAAAGAAACATCCTCAATGTCCAACTATATAGAATTCAGTTATGATATATGTTGTTATGTGTAAATATATATGTGCCTATATGCATATATATATGTGCCTAGTATCATATTGTATGTATTATTTTGCACCTGTCATTTTCAATTAATATATCATGAATTGCTCTTGATACTAACAAATAAAAAAATCCACATTAACATTTCATGTAGAATGGACCATTTCACATAAATGGGTGTTTCAAAGTATGTTTAACCAACTCCTTATAGCTGGGCATTGAGGATATTGCCTTTTATTTTTTTCCTATTACAAACATGTGAAAGAACAGAGGTGTGATTTCTGAAGAAATGCTGTAGGGTTTGTAGTGGGAGTGTTAACTTTACGGACTAGAGGGAGATCGCTTTCAGAAACTCTCATGAAGAGGCTAGTAGAGGAGAAATAAAGGAAAACAGCTTTATATTGTGCCAAGCATTACATCAGGCACTAGATAAACATTATTTTTCATTCTAGGGCATTATCACCATTTTATAAATGCATCAACCATAGTTTAGTAGAGGTGAGATAATTTTCCCAGGGTTGCCAAGCTAGTCAGTGGTGAAGCTATCAGAGAGCACTGTAATAAGATTCACAAAGTCAGCATCATGTCATCTTATTGGTGCATGCACCCCTCGCTGAGCACCCAGCTGTGGCACCTACTTGTAGGGTGTCACCACATACCTCATGGTTCACATGATGGTTTTGAAAAGTTTTTATGTAAATCAAACTCTGAAGATTAAATGCTTTTTTTTTAAAAGATTTTATTTATTTATTCATGAGAGACACAGAGAGAGAGAGAAAGGCAGAGACACAGGCAGAGGGGGAAGCAGGCTCCATGCAGGGAGCCTGACGTGGGACTCGATCCCGGGTCTCCAGGATCAGGTGCTGGGCTGAAGTGGTGCTAAACCACTGAGCCACCTGGGCTGCCCAATTAAATGCTTTTTTAAATGACAGAATATTTATACAACAATATGTGTATTTAATTATACAAATTGTATAATTTACATCAGATTTTAAGTAACAATCTACTGCACTTTTTAGCGGTACTTCTATCAGGAGGTCCCCCTTGGTAAATAAGTATCTTTTTGCAATGTAAGTAATGCATTCTTTTCTGTTTTTCTTTTTTCTTTTTTTTTAATAATAAATTTATTTTTTATTGGTGTTCAATTTGCCAACATACAGAATAACACCCAGTGCTCTTTTCTGTTTTTCAAATTCGTGTTGTCTTTGCATCTCTTAGTTTGTTTTAAACTGGGGCATATTTACCAATCGTATGGTTAGAACTCCCTGTGTTTCAAATAATTGCTAAATCTGGAAGTCTCCCTGGAGTTTGCAGAAATGAAATTTCATGGTATAAAGTATACTTTAGCAGCAGAAAAGTAAAATGGACAACTAGTACACCTGTACCTGGAGATGGAACCGCTGGTTCCTGGTTCTTATACAGTCAGTGATTAGCCCTAAAAGCTAGGAAAATTTAATCAATCTTTTGGTACTCAGTTTCTGCCTGTGAAATAAAATCTCATGGTGTTGCTATGGACAAAGAGAAGAGGAAACATAAAGAGTTGATATTTAAGGAACTATTATGTGCCACACATTGCACTAGTTGCCTAAGAGCTTTCATATCAAATTGAATATTTCTCAGTGCTTACAATACAGGTTGAGTGTTGTTTGGTTATAATGGAACCAGAAAGATGGTGTTGAATCAATGACTGATTAGAGACGGGAAGTGAACAAACAAAAAAGTGGTCAATATCTGCAGTGCTGAAGACAGAGAGTGGGCAGGACCAAAAGTCAAAATCTTGAGAAGAAGCAGTTGACTTTGGCTTTGACTCTGAAACTGACTTGTTAATTACTTGTTACTACTGCAATTAAGTCTCAAATTGGAAGGGAATAAGGAATTTCCCCATGGATTTAGACATGATGAACAGTAGGAGAATCTCGAGTGGCAGTTGGATTAACATGTGGAATATCGTGATAACTTTGCGAGGATAAGCAAGACCTGTGCACATCCAAATGTGGCCTGAAAAGAGCCTCGGGAGGAGGACAGGGATAAGAGATTAATAACAAAAGAACATGTATTGGGTGAAGGGGCAGCTGAAATTCAGTGATGACTGTTTTTGAAAAATAAAAGCCAACTCTCTTGAACAAAACTGAGAAAGATGCTGAAGGAGAAATAGATTAATGAAGAGTAGAAGAGGAGCAAGCTTGAGGCCAGGGTTATCAACTGAGGAGATATGGGGTCAAGACAGGTGGAAGGTTGGAGGGTTGGGAGAAGGAAGAGAATTAGGATTGCCATCAGGTTTGGAAGTAATGCAGAAAGAATGTTGGGGCTTATAGGAAAATAAAAGTGATGACAAATCTAGATGGTTTGTAGGTGAGTGAGAATGTCTGGCAGCAGTTGTCCGAAGTATCTGGGGAGGATGGTATTTAGGTTCTGAAACATTTAGTTGGATGTTCAGAGATTGGTTAGTAGAAGTAGGTAGGGGATAGTTCTGTCAGTTTGGCTAGAGTAAGAGAATCAAGATCGTGAAATAAAAAAAAAAAATTAGATCACTTCCACAGACTGTTGATGATGCAGGAAAAGTTTCAGGGTAGAATAATTAATCCTACATATCTGTACTACTATAATCATTACACTAATTCAGTCATTCACCCGCCTATTCTGCAAAGTTCTTTTTAGATTTCCGCTTATGTCTTAGGTATTGTTGTGCCAGAGATAGAAGATCGGTAAGAAATAGTTTCTATCTCTAAGAGATTTATCACTAGTGCAAAGATAGAAACATGTATCATTGAAGAACAAAAAGTATTTCCTGTGTAATTACAGAAGTTTATAGACAGTGATCGGCCTTGGGGCCAGTTTGTCAGTAGGGTTTCCTAGAGGAGATGACATACAGGCCAAGTTGGGAGATTAGGCTGCTCTGCAGCCGGTCGGGGATGGATGGTTGGAACAAAGGGAGCAACTTATGAAATCTTCTGTATGGAGGCACAAATAGCCCCGCCTTCTCAGGAGCCTGCAGGCAGCTCAGAGGGAAGACAGTTGAGGTATGGCAAAGTCAGCAGCTAAGCCCCATTTGCCACAAACCACACACTACCATTGCCACCGTACTGCCACTTAAGATAATTTTGGCAACACTGATTTGTCTCTCTAATCCATAGTAAGGTCCAACTGATGCTCAACAAAGAATACACAGATAGCAAACTGTCCCAAGGAGCACAACACGACTCTTCCTTGACTTAGGTCATATGACAAAGCAATAGAGATTCAGTTATACCACTTTTTAATAGACTGTTCCCAAAGAGGCAAAAAAGTCTAGTTTCCTCAGCTAGACATGAGATCTTGCAACATGTCTATTCACCTTTCAATGCCGATAATTTCAGTATCCTGCATTTGGTAGGAATTTAATAAACATTTGTTGAGGGGCACCTGGGTGGCTCAGTTAGTTAAGCATCTGCCTTCGGCTCAGGTCGTAATCTTGGGGTCCTGGAATCGAGCCCCATGTCGGGCTCCCTGCTCAGTGGGGAGTCTGCTTCTCCCTTTCCTTCTCCCTCTGCCTCTCCCCTCCTGCTCGTGCTTGCTCTCTCTCCCTATTTCTCTCAAATAAATAAAATCTTAAAAAATAAATGATAAACGTTTGTTGAAAGAATGAAGCAATAATCATAATACTGAAGTTCTGAAGGGCACAGCAGAAAACCAGAAAGCTACCTAGTCATAAAATAATAATAATCACGTTAATAACAATAATGTTGGTAATAAGTAATAACAGCTGTGATTTAATGAGTGCTTACCCAATATTATCAGGCAATAAACAAAGCATTGGTTATACATTCTTTTACTTAATCCTCCCCAAAGCAGAATGATGTAAAAAAAATATTATCTTCACTTTACAAATGAAGACACAGGCTTAGATATGTTCAGGACACTGCTCAGGATCATCTAGGCTATGAGGTGTGGAGCCAGCCATGCCTTGATTCAAAGTGGGGGGTTCCCAGTGCTGTGACCTGAACGATCACACTGCAGTAGCTAGGGCAGCATCATGAGGCCTTCACAGCTCACTGACTCACCAGAGGTGCTACTGTTCCCAGTGAGATGCTGACATAGTCTGGTCTGCAGTTTTCCTGATAGCTACCAAGAAAACTTCACCTTCACTCCGTGTGCTGCCCCCCCGTGTGACATTCGAGCTCCAGCTGGTTGTGCCTGTCCACAGATCCATGCTTACTTGGGTGCAGCAAACAGGGCCATGAGTGCTTCTCCTAGTCTTCCTTTCTTCCTCCCCACCAGCATCTGTCTCGACTACGTTCTGCAGGTGTTGTGCTAGGCCCTTGGCCATTTCCTGGCATAAGGATCATTGCCTTAAGAAGACTGTAAAGGAGATCACTCACGGACACTTAGGTATGGTTCAAGAAGAAAGTAATCCTTCAGCATAATGTCCTTACAGGGGAAGGGCATCTTGGTTGTTAGATCCTCCTGGCCCTTCTGCTGCCTTTCTCTCTCTCCTTTCCATCCTCTCTTTCTCCTTCCTTTCCTCCCCTCCTTCCCTCTCTTCCTCTTTCCTTCCTTTTTCTTACTTGATGGACAACAATTAAAAAATGATGGCTTTACTTCTCTCTTCTGCACAGACGTCATCTAAAATTAAAAAGTGATTATAACGACCAGATGTGAAAGATTGAAATCCAGTGATTTAGTCTAACTTCTCTCCTGATTCGGATGTGCCATCTTCAGCATCCTTTACCAGGCTCATTTTATCCTGTTCTCAAAATTCTGGAGGACATGACATCCACTACTGTCTTCCTGTGATGCCTAATCTAGCTCTCATTGGCCACTGAAGGAAGGACGACCACACAATTTGTCAAAACTGTGATACATTTAAAACCAAGAGGATGGATATTAAAACTAAGTCAGTTATTTAATTTTTGAAATGTTTATTGATTGACAAATTGATCTTAGTAAATTGGTGGACCTATAAAATAGTTGTATTTGAAAACTATTTCAAAACATCTATATAAATTAAAACATTTAAAATGATTCCTCAAATTGATCTCAACATTTAAAAAAATCACATAGTTGAAATAGTTCTTTCTTGTACACATTCCTGTATTCTTTCTTGTACACATTCCTGTATTGGTTAATTTCTTAGCTATGTATATCTCTAAAAACATGTCATTGGCATTTTGCCAAGGAACATATTAATTCAACGTAGTCTTAATATTTTAATTTTTTCATAAAGTTGTTTTCAATCCCCTTCAAAATGATATTTTATGATGCATGCATATGAAATTATTGACATCATCAATTGATCCTTCTCTATACCATGATATTTATAATTGAGAAATTAATTTATGCACATGCTGAGGTGACTGGTAAGCTCAAAGCAAATTCTACTAAAGGAAACTTTGAATTCTAATTTTTTTTCTACATTGAAATGCATAGATATTTTCACAGGTGCTGTTTTTGCCTTGATGCAGGGTATTTTTCTTTGCTATAAATAAGATCTATTTATAATTCTTTTAGACATTTCACCAAATTTAAATGCTGTAAAATTATGCCTTTTCAATTTCATTCTTTTTTTTTTTTTTTTAAGATTTTGTTTATCTATGAGAGACGGGGCGGGGGGGCAGAGACACAGGCAGGGCGAGAAGCAGGCTCCATGCAGGGAGCCCCACGGGGGACTCGATCCCAGGTCTCCAGGATCAGGCCCTTGTCCAAAAACGGCGCTAAACCCCTGAGCCACCAGGGCTGCCCTCATTTAATTCTTATTTAGAAGATACATATATCCAATAAAAGTAGGAACTTGATCAAATGATTCTTGCCACAACTCAAAATATTTCAAAAGGCAATTCTAGGATTTAAAAATGAAATCTGGTACAGAATTTGAGCTCTCCTGGCTGTGTTTGCTCAGTTATTCCCTTGCTTCTAAGGGGAGCAATTTCAATGTGCTCTGGTCTGTAAACTTTGCTTTCAATTATTGCAATTTTCTTAAAACTTCACCTGCTTTTTGAAAATGTTTATTTGTGGGATCCCTGGGTGGCGCAGCGGTTTGGCACCTGCCTTTGGCCCAGGGCGCGATCCTGGAGACCCAGGATCGAATCCCACATCGGGCTCCCAGTGCATGGAGCCTGCTTCTCCCTCTGCCTGTGTCTCTGCCTCTCTCTCTCTCTCTCTCTGTGACTATCATAAATAAATAAAAAAATTAAAAAAAAAAGAAAATGTTTATTTGTGATGCACACTGGGTGGTATATGTAAGTGATGAATCACTAATTTCTGTTTCTGAAACCAGTATTACACTATATGTTAACTAGCTAGAATTTAAATAAAAACTTGAAACAACAAAAAAAAAGAAAATTTGTTGAATACTTTGATTAAATATTTTTATTGATTAAAAAAGCTGTAACCAAAATCTAGAGGAGTTACATACAAAAAGTTCCCTGCTATTTAGGATATGTAGACAATTTACAAAGAAGTTCTTTAGAAGCTTGTCATTTCTAGTGCTGAACTGATGATGGACAGGAAAGAAAAAAAGTGTATATTACCCTGTTAAATGAATTTCTCTTATTTAACATAGGTTTCATCACAATTCAGAGCATTATTGCTTTATGTGTATGTGAAAGTATAAATTTTAACAACTCGAGATCATCCTATTGTGGGATGCAATCACGAATTATTTGTATGGCAAAACCAATTCTTTTTTTTTTTTTAAAGATTTTATTATTTATTCATGAGAGACAGAGAGAGAGAGAGAGAGGCAGAGACACAAGCAGAAGGAGAAGCAGGCTCCTCACAAGGAACCCCGTGTGGGACTCAATCCCGGATCCTGGGATCACCCCCTGAGCCAAAGGCAGCTGCTCAAACGCTGAGCCACCCAGGCATCCCGGCAAATCCAATTCTAAGTGTATTTCTGTTTCACAGGTTTCTTAATTTGGAAAGAAAATTTATTTCACTAAAGTTATTTGCTCCTCCAAAATTTGTATTCATATTACCAAGGTACTTTGCCACTTGTGAATTTCCAGTTATAATCTACTTAGCTGATTTCTCAGTTGAAGCATCTGATATTTCCTGATATGAAACTGGTATCATTTAAATGTTTGCAAGTTCTTTTATTGCTAACAAAGTCAACTTTT
Organism: Canis aureus; assembly: GCF_053574225.1. Classification (NCBI taxonomy): domain Eukaryota; kingdom Metazoa; phylum Chordata; class Mammalia; order Carnivora; family Canidae; genus Canis; species Canis aureus. The sequence goes on along the minus strand of NC_135623.1, from coordinate 49,846,809 downwards.
GGTAATGCATACAAAATAAAATCCCACAACTCCTATAATGGAAAATGAGTGAAATTTGTGTATGAAAGTAGTCATTTGATTAAATGGAAAGTTAGGTTTCAAAAATAATACATAAATTCACTTTCTGTTAGTGTCATGATAAATTATCATCATAACATAACTAGTAACAGGAAGTATTTTAATTGAATTGTATGATATTACTGAAACTCTTTGCATTGGATCTACAAAATAGCAATTTTATATAGTTCAACCTAATGAAACACTAATGCGTTGTTAGCAGATTAGTGTTTTCTGGATTTGTATGACAGGGAATTGTCAATAAATTTTGTGAACTAGAAATTCAGAACTTAAATTTTAATTACTCATATAGTTTCATTTTTTTCCAGCATGCTGTTGCTAACAGGGTTTGTTGAAAAAATAAAAATAGAATTAAATAGTAAAATAACTAAAAAATTGAAGATCCAACACTGTTTGTTCCAATTATTTGTTTCATGTTCTGTCTTGGCCTTTGTTTCCTGCATATGGCTATGAACACCTACTTTGTCATTTTCTACATTCTTCTCTGCCCTTGCTGACTGGTGCATGGTTGCTTTGTGTACCTTGCAAGCCAAGTATGAGCAAAGGCATGGTAGATTGGGCCACCAAGTGGCCCACAGCAATAGCAACATAGACTGCTTATCTCTGCACTATGGCTGGACCAAGTTAGCTGCCCTCGGTTGTTGGGATCCTAAGGTACTTATTTACCAGCCAGCTTTCTGCATGTTCTCTTATAAAGGGCGGTGTTGGGAATGGATGCAGGAAACAGAGGAAGAATCATTGCTGGCCACCTTTCAGATTTAACCACATGTTAAAAGTGAGAATTCTGTTTACCTACGTATACTGCACAAGTAGTGGGTGAGACCATGGCAGAAGCTGGAAATACAAAGTGGAAGTAGGCTTAACTACCCTGTCTTGTTTTAATGCACCTAGTGATAATAATAACACTTTTCTTTTAAAAAAATGAGAAATCTAGCACTGAGTGATGTGTGATGTATGGAATTATTAAATCACTGTATTAAATAACTGTGCACCTGGAACTAATGTAGCACTGCATGTTACCCATGCTAGAATTAAAATCAAAAGAGAAATCCAGGAGAAAATGCTAAACTGGAAAAGCTATTGCCTTAAGAGGTGTAAAGCAAGAACCGCCCTATGAAACCGAATAACCAGAATATATGATCATTCTGATTAGAGAGTTACTCACTCGCCCATTCTACAACTATTTACTTGGCACCATAAAACGAATGTACTTTGTTGAGAAATGAAGGTATGCAGAAGAAAATAAAACTGTCTCTGATGAAAAAAATGCTTCTGATTTCAAGAGTTAGTTTTACTGAAATCTGCCTCCCTGTGGTTGAGTTCCATCTATGGATCAATATCACATGCATCCCCTCCTCTGTCTACGTTATGATGGCCCATTGATTTCTGGAAGATTGCACTCAGGCTCTCCATTCCAGCGGTTCTCAAATGCTTGTGTGCAGGAACGTCACCTGAGAAGAATTAAGAAGTGCATCACTCCCCAGCTGGCCCTCAGGATTCTGATTCCGTAATTTACAGGTGCAGCCAAGAAATCTGCATTAAAAAAAAAAAAAAAAGTGATTCTGACTCAGGGGTCAGTCAAATACACTTTCAGAAATGCAACATACTGGGATCCCTGGGTGGCGCAGCGGTTTGGCGCCTGCCTTTGGCCCAGGGCGCGATCCTGGAGACCCGGGATCGAATCCCACGTCGGGCTCCCGGTGCATGGAGCCTGCTTCTCCCTCTGCCTGTGTCTCTGCCTCTCTCTCTCTCTCTGTGACTATCATGAATAAATAAATAAAATCTTAAAAAAAAAAAGAAATGCAACATACTCCTTGTTGAGTCTGAGATAAATATGTTGACTCTCTTTTATTCTTCCACAAATATCTTGTCTTTTGTGCTAGGGTTACTTGGTGGCCAATTTAGGTAAGTTCTAATTTGTTACCATCCTCTTTAGATTGTGATAGTTGGATTCACTGCAATCTTTCAAAGCAATGTGAAGGCAGCAGCATCCAGAGGGACTTCTGCATTCTATGATTCAGGCACCATGATTCCGACAGTGCAGCCTAATAAGGTCTTTTTTTTTTTTTTTCATGCATCAAATCACACTGTGGGTTAATATTGTACTTGCAGCCATCTGTGAATAACCATCAAGCTATATCTTTCCTATCTTGTACCAAAACACTCGAGTATGATTATCTAGGTAATAGAATATTTATTTAAATGAATTCCACAGTAAGTCCTGCTTTCTTTCTCAAAACTCTGAAATATAAAGTCCATCTGATATGCTCTGTTTCTTCCTTATCCCTCTCTGCCTCCCTCCTTTCCCTTTCCTTCCAACAGAGGTTATTCCTGGCAAGGTCTCTGCAAGGGAGTATGATACCACCTGAGAAGCAAAACAGACCCAGATACAAATCATTCTACTCAAGTCTTGGAATAGCCTTCAAAGAAAAACAGATTCCACACCAACCAGAACCTGAGGGGAAGCCAAGAACTGCCAACATATTTGGAAGACCAGACCCCTACAGAAACATAGTCCCCTAACCACCTTCTTGAGCTGAGAACGAAAGTAAGTCGCAATATCATTATTTACAAGTCCATCACTGAATTCAGTGTTCAGGATTTTTTAACAAGATTTTTTATTTTATTTATTTATTCATGAAAGACACAGAGAAAGGCAGAGACATAGGCAGAGGGAGAAGCAGGCTCCCCTCAGGGACTCGGATCCCAGGAGCCTGAGATCATGATGTGAGCGAAAGGTAGACGCTCAACCACTGAACCACCCAGGTGCCCCCAGTGTTCAGGATTTTATATCAATAGCAGACCTAACTCATCTGCATGAGAATAACACCAAATAAAGCTAATAACACCAAAAAAGACTAATTGGGAGCTACCCAGATCTTCCATATGCTTAATATTGTCACAAATTCTTCAGTTCCCATTCATAAACATGCAAAAATAAGAATTTAAAACATGCAGTATATTTGAATAAAGCAGAACTATCAACTGAAACTGAATAGTTTGTGGGATATTTGAATCCATGCAACATATTTCTTATATATTTGTGATTTTGTGACTTTATCATTAAGCTAAAGTCAGCCCATTGCACTTATGCCTTAGATTTAAATTGAGAACACTGGCAAGTCCCATGGGGAGAAGAAGCAAAACCAATAAATGAGTTTCTGGTTTTCTTGAATATACAACTGTATGGGCAGAGGAAGGGAAATGATATCCTGATGGTCATAGAGGCAGTAATGTCAAACTCATTCTCTTGAGCATTCATATGAAAAACTGAAAAAATTCAGTTCCACTACTTTCCTTTAAATTTACATTGCTTTTGTGAAGATAACCTTAAACCAGTCAAGAACACTATTACTAAATGTTCAAAAATGTCCTCAGGGTTTTGCCTTGGTCTTTTTCATAAGAAAAAGGTTATTTTTGAGTCCTTTGACAGGCTGAATATTAAATTTAGGAGAGGAAAAAATGTTTAATTTTTATTGTATAGAAAAAAGGAATAGTAAATAGGTACCGTTTGTTATTTGACTTCTGCTTCAGAATATCTTATCATATTTGGCACTCTGAGAGTCATAGTTCCTGAAAGAAAAAGATATCTTAGTGTCAAAATACTTAGAGAATGGAGGTGCTATCCTAAAAGGAAAGCCTCCAGCTGACGAAGCTCTGGAAATTTTTTTGATGAAATGGCATACCCATTCCATTCCAATAAGCATGCCGACTCACTCTTTTAGGACTCATTCAATAATGAGGTCGTTGGCTTGTTGTTGTCCAACACAGTACAGATTTTGTTGTTAAAGGAGCCAGATGGAGAATGTAGGAACCATGTAGTTCAGCATACTCAGAAAAATGAGGTCCAGAGACTGGCTTAAGAGCACATGGTCATTAATTCCAGAACAATGTAAATGCAAAAGAACTTTTTGATTCTTTGGGGTAGACTCTGCACTGACTTCTGGTTCATAGTGTCAATCCTTTTTCATCTGAAAGAGAAAGAAGATTATTAGTCCATTATCCTTCAGCATTAGCATAAGTGTGTATGAGATCCTTTCTCAGCCAGTGGGCAGAACTGAGGAAGCAGATACCTGTGAAACACTCCCCTTGGACATCCCAGAAAATCACCTCTTCCAGACTCTATTTCAAGGACAAGCAGGTACCACAGTCTGCTAACATCATCAATCTTTTGAAATCCCCAGAAATGTGTTGGCTTGTTTCCTAGTGTGCTTCATGAGTCTACTCTTCACATAGTAGATGCCCCAGATCCAAAAGATGAGTCATCTTGGCCTCTTCCTCTTCTGTCCCCAATCACATTCCAACAGGATCAAGTCCTAATGATCAACAGACATTCCCCTCTTTCACTACCACTGAGGTAGCCTATCGCTTAGGCTTTTGCTTTCTCTCACTGTTCTATTGTAATAGTTGTTGTTGTTGTTGTTGCTGCTGTTTTTAACTATGACTCACTTGTCTCCATGCATCCATTTACTGTCCAAAATACCTCCAGAGAAATCTTTCTAAAATATAAGTCTAATTCTCACTGCTCACTTGCTCAGAATGCTTCAGTAATTTCCCTCTCATCTACAGAGACAAGTAAGAACTCAGCATGGTGTGGCATGCTGAGCTCTCCATGATCCAGCCTCAGATAGTCTCTTTCACCTCTTACCTGTTTTGCTGCTAATCCCGCTCCTTCCTCTCCCTGCTTCATGCCCCATGCCATATTAATATCCATGCCATGCACCATTTCCTTCATTTTACATCTTTGGTAATATTGTTCCCTATACCTGCAATATGCTCTCTTTCTTTGACATCTTGTCCAAGTAGAAGCACCCATTTACCTCCCACATCAAGAGTTAACTTGGATATAAAGCCTTCACTATGGCCTTTTCACCTAGATGATCCTGTACTCTGCCCTCCTGTTCACAACGGCTTAGTCATATATGTGCCCTCTCCCACAGCAGTACTTGATTGTATTTCTGTGGCAAAAATACATAACAGATGCCCTTCACATGTGTAACATTTCATGGGTACATCTAGAATTAGATCCAGGGACTACAGCCTCATCCCTTTCTCTTCTACTTAAAATAGTACAGAAAAAATGTAAATGACAGAGGGTGCATTTCTAATACAGAGATCCTTAAAACAATATAATTTAAAAGCTTTAGGGCTCTACTAACTAACGTGCAATTCACTCCAGTGATGATCTCTAAAAACCAGGGCTTTGAGAAGCTGCAAGAGGGTCTTTGTCTTCTCCATTGTTGTAATATTAGTCTAGTATCGGGCCTAGCACATAGTAGATAATGAAGAAATGTTTGCTGAGTGTATAAATTAATGAGCTACATATTGGAGATTTCACACAAACATCTGGCATTAACAACTTCTGGCAGGAGACATGATTCCAAATAAGGCTCATATAAATTAATCCATAATGACCGAACTATTCTAATGAAGATTATTTTTTAATTTTATTTTCCTTGGAAACATACACTAAAATGAAAAAATATATCAATTATTTAACTATTTATGTGTCTTCTTTATATATTGATAGCCATAATACACTGCATCAAAAACAAGTCAAATGTATAAATAAAGTTGAAGATCAAGGTCAAGGGAACTGTTTGTATTTCTAATTAAATAATTCTTTAAAGTCACTCCGGTCCCTCATTTTAGTTTGATCCCTCTCCTCTCTGCCGATCACTTAGCAGGGCAAAGTTGTGAGAGAAGTTGAAAGTTGGAAATGATTTTCAGGTCAGCCGTTTGGTCTAGGTTCTGCTGACAGTTTGCTGCCATAGGTTGGACTCAACTCATCTCAGGTGTCTGGGATCTGCTCCATGGTAGCTGTAAGTTAGGGAACATTGGCTCTCTTCCCAGTGGTCGCTTATCATCCAGCAGGACAGCTCAGGCTTGTTCTTGTGTTGTGGCAGGCTTCCAAAAGCAAGAATGGAAACAAGGTCTCTTGAGTTCTAAGCTTGAACCAACTGAATTCACCTCTGCTGTTTTCTATTGGCCAAAGCGGCGAATGAGGACAGATTCCAAGGATGGAGGCATAGAGTATTCCTCTTGATGGGATGAAATTGTAAAGTAACATTGCAAAGGAGCATGCCTTCATGAATAAAAATAATTTGTTGTCTTTTTTTATTTTTTATTTTTTGCATTTTACCAGAGACCTGACGTTAGATTTTGGTCGATTGAAAGCAGTTCCAACCTGAGGCTCCCAGGGACTTTGTTCTTTCACAGACAGCTTTGAACCCAAACATAACAAGTAAAATTGAAAAAATGATGTATCTTTTTGCGTATTATTAGATTTGATTTGCCGATATTTTCTAATGCGTTTCTGCATCTAATTTCACAAGGGGTATTAGTCTGCAATTTTCTTTAAACTCTGTCTGGTGGTGGTGGTATCAACTTTTTGGAGGTACCAATTTTGATCAAATAAATTAAGAAATGTGCCTTCCCTCCTCTACTTTCTAAAAAAATTTGCATAAGATTGGCATTATTTATTCAATAAATATTTGATATAATTTTCGGGTGAAGCTATCTGAGCTTTTATTACTCTTTAAGGGAAATTTTAAAAAATTTTAATTGAGGTATAATAGACATAGATTACATTGGTTCACATGTATGATATAATAATTTGGCATTTGAATGTATTGGAAATGATCACCACAATAAGTCTAGTTAACATACATTGCTACAGAATTTTTTTCTTGTGATGAGAACTTTTAGGATCTAGGGGATCCCTGGGTGGCTCAGAGGTTTGGCACCTGCCTTTGGCCCTGGGCATAATCCTGGAGTCCCAGGATCAAGTCCCAAGTCAGGCTCCCGGCATGGAGCCAGCTTCTCCCTCCTCCTGTGTCTCCCCCGCCTCTCTCCTTATGTCTATCATAAAAAAAAATAAATAAAATCTTAAAAAAAATCTTAAAAAAAAAGAACTTTTAGGATCTTTTCTCTCAGCAACTTCAAATATGAAATACAGTATTATTAACTATAGTCACCATGCTGTCTGTAAGTTACATCTCTAAGACTTATTTATTTTAAAATTGGATGAGAAGAGGTTTTTCATTATAGTTTTAATAACCATAGGGCTATTCAAATTTTAATTTCCTGTTTGGTCAGTCTGGGAAATTTTTCTATTTCAAGGAATGTGTTAATTTTTTATCTAAGCTTACAAATTATGGGCATATATTTGTTCTAATAATTCCTTATTATAATTTACTATCTATAGGTTTTGTAGAGATGTTCCCCTTTCACTCAATATTAGTTTTTGTGTCTTTTCTCTCCATCTTTTTTCCCCATTAATCTATCTTTAGCCTTATGAATTTTATTACTCTTCAAACAACCAGGTTTTGGTTTTATTTTGTAATTGTTTACATCTATTTCATTGGTTTACATTCCATTATTTCCTTTCTTCTCCTGAGTGTAATTTGCACTGTTTTTTCTAGTTTAAGGTGGAAAATATAAGGATCATTGATTTAGACATTTATGATTTTCTGATATAAGCATTTTTTTTAGTTTTAGTCAGCATTGTTTTAGCTTTAACTCACACATTTTAATGTGCTGTGATTTCATCTCAACTCAGTTAAAAATATTTTCTAATATCCCCTGTGATATCTTCTTTGACCCTTGGGTTATTTAGAAATGTGTTTATTGGGATCCCTGGGTGGCGCAGCGGTTTGGCGCCTGCCTTTGGCCCAGGGCGCGATCCTGGAGACCCAGGATTGAATCCCACATCCAGCTCCCGGTGCATGGAATCTGCTTCTCCCTCTGCCTATGTCTCTGCCTCTCTCTCTCTCTCTCTCTGTGTGTGTGACTATCATAAATAAATAAAAAAAATCAAAAATAGAAATTTGTTTATTTTCAAATATTTGGGAATGTAAGAATACATTTCATTGTTGACTTGTGATTTAATTCCATTGTTGTTAACATATTCTAGATGATTATTATCCTTTTAGATCTATTGACACTTGTTTGATTGACCAACATGTAGCTTGTAAATGTCCATGTGCCTTTGATAGTGATGTGTGCATTCTGCTGATGTCGAGGAGAATGCTCAATAAATGATAATTAGGTCAAATTGGTTGATAGTGTATACATGCCTGCTAAATCCTGCTGATTTTGTCTACTTATGCTATCAATTACTCAGAGAGGATTTTTGCTTTTCCTTCATCTATTTTGAACTTCTCTTGTTTGGTGTATGCACATTTGAAATTGTTATATCTTCTTTATCATTACAAAATATTCTTCCCTTATGGTAATTTTTGTTCTGAAATTTACTTTGTTTGCTATTAATATAGCTACCCCAACTTCCTTTAGGTTATTGTGAGCATGATATATATTTTCAATCATTTTACTTGTGACCAGTGTCTGTATATTTAAAGTGTATTTCTGTAAAGACAATATAGTTAAGTCTTGCTCTTTTTAAAAAAATCCAGTACGATAATCCCTGCTGTCACTTGTATGGTTTATATCATTTACATCCAATGTAATTATTGACAGGATTTCCTTTAAATCTAGCATCTACTTGTTTTCTAATTATTCTTTGTTTTCTCATTCTCTGCCTTCTTTTGGATAATTATCTATATTTTAGCAATCATGTCATTTTTACTCTTCAATTTTAAGCTAAAGTTATTTAATATTTTAGTAGTTGCTCTGGAGTTCAGAATATGCATCATTAATGTATCATATTCTACCTTCATATAATACTATACCACCTAATATATGGTAGTATCCTTAAAACAGTGTATTTCCGTTTTCTTTCTTGAACTTTGTTCTATTTTTGTCATATATTTCATTTTCTACAGGTTATAAACATCATAAATACCTTCATTGTTTTAATTAGTCAAATATGTATATATATTTTAAATTAGGAAAGATAAAAATTCTTAATATTTAATCACATACTATTTTGGCTCTTTTCATTCTTTGAAATAGACATAAGTTTCCATCTGTTATCATTTCCTTTAACTGAAAGAACTCCCTTTAACATTTCCTGTAGAGGAGGAAACTGCTAGCTACAGTTTCATAGTTTTTTGTTGGCCTGATTTTGCTTGCATTTTAGAAGGTTATTTCCAGAATGACATTTTTTTTTCCCCTCATTCTTTCAGCACTTTAAAGATCTTCTGGCTTGCACAGTTTAATTCAAGATGTCTGTAGTCATTCTTATCTTTGTTCCTTTCCACAAGATGTGCTTGTTTTTCTCTGAATTTTTTCAGCAGTTTAATTATGATATGCCTAGACTTATAGTTTTCTTTTTATTCTGCGTAAGGTTTATTGGGCTTTTTAGAATTGTTATGGATTTATAAACCATAGGTTTGTAGTTTTTATTTGAAAAATTTTCAATTAGTCTTCAAATATTTCTCCTCTTCTCCTCTGCCCCACTTTTCAAGATTAGCATTACACGGATATTAGATTCCTTGATATTTTCCCACAGGTTACTGAGGCTCTGTTAATTTCATTTTCATGTTTTAGTTTGTGCTTTACTTTGAAAAGTATCTTCTGTGTATTCAAGCTCACTGATATTTTCTTCTGAGTGTCTATTCTATTGTTAATCCCTTTCAGTTAAATTTTCATTTCAGATGTTATATTTTTAAAGTCCTCATCTGCTAATTCTATTGTCTCTGTCATTCTTGAGTCTATTACTTTCTACTGATTTTTCTCCTGGATGTGGATTATATTTTCCTATTAATTTATCCCTATCACCAATCTAGAAATCTTTTCATTAGATTGTAGACATCATCAATGCTACATTGGTGACTATAAGGTTTGTGTTGTCTTCTTTTTACGAGTGCTGGATTTATTCTGGCAGGCAGTTCATTACTTACATGTCATCTTGATCTTTTCAAGTCCTGTTTTTAAAGCTCAATGAGGACTACTCCAATGCAGTTTAGATTTCCTACTTAAGAATGACCTTTCTGAGATCTTTACCAAATTTCTCAAATGTTGAAGAAATTTTTGCACTATGGAAATTTGTACATAAATATCTCATGAATAATGTCTGAGAATGATTCAGATCTTTGGTCATTCTTTGCTCAGACCCACTGAGCTTTATACTAAGTATATATGCCTTAGTATTTGGCCAAAGGCTTAAGGGGACCCTTAAGGAGAGATCTTGAGTTCTTCCATGGATTTCTCCCTTCTTTCCAATACTCTGCTCCTTAAATTCCCATTGTCTCTGTCTCCTCAAACTAGTAATACACCTGTGCTCTGCTTGAGATCCTTCTTTTTATACCACAAGTCAGGCATATCTCTAAGCAGAGAGCCAGGGCAGCATGGGGGACTTGCCTTGTTTCCTTTCTTTCAGGGATTATAGTGCTATACTTTGTGCTATCTCAATGTCTGTGAATAATTGTTACTCATATTCTTTCCAGTTTTATAGCTGTTTATGGCAAGGGGACAACACCAGGCCTAGTTCTCTAGCATGATAAGATCTTTGAGTTAGATTTTCAATGGAACTTCTTAGGAATTTTGGCACAGTTTTTTCTTTGCACAATAAGAATTTAACTTTATAGAAAAACTACCTATTAAAATATATTTCTGACATAATAATGCCCTCAGTGCAATGGTGTATATTGAATTGACACACCATTTTAGAAAAGCTGGCAATTCTTGAGATTATGTATAGAATTCTTCTATTTTCAGATTTTCCTCAAATCTGTTATGTTGGTTATGATACGAACTTCTTAGTTTTGAAAGAATCTTTTACTAAGGTGATCTTTCACTCTACAAGATATGGTGATACTTACTTCTTTATGGGTTTTCCCCCTCATCACTCAGTCATTTCCATTTGCCAAATTTTAATAGTCTCCTCTTAACAGTTCTCATGAACTGCTAACACTCTTGTTAACACTCTTGCTTCCACCATTCTTCATGACACTTCTTCATATGACTTCTGAGACACCATAGTCTCCTGATGTTGCTTACTGATCATTTAGTATTTTCTGTGGGCTCATTGTCTTCCCAAACTTTAAATTGTTACTCAGGAGTCAGCCCTATGTGGTCTTTTCTTCTGAGTCTGTGTTCATTGTCTAAGTGATCTCAGTCATTACCACACCTTTAATACTATTTATAAGTCTATGGGTCCCAAAGATAACTCTTCAATTATGACTTCTTTCCTTCCTGAATCTGTTTCTTCAGATTCTTTTTTTTTTTTTAAGAAGAGCTCTTCTTTTAAAGACACTCTTCTTTTTTTTTTTTTTTTAAGATTTTGTTTATTTATTCATGATAGATAGATAGAGAGAGAGAGAGAGAGAGGCAGAGACACAGGCAGAGGGAGAAGCAGGTTCCATACCAGGAGCCCGACGTGGGACTCCATCCTGGGACTCCAGGATCATGCCCTGGGCCAAAGGCAGGCACTAAACCACTGAGCCACCCAGGGATCCCTCTTCAGATTCTTACATGCATTTTTTTTTCTTTTCTTTTTTTTTGGAAATCACCATTTGGACTACAATGTTTAGAAAGTAAATATGCCCCATATTTTACTATTGTTATCCCTTTACACATCTATTTCTCGTCCAATTGTTTCAACTCACCTGCTCAAGCCATCACCATAAGAATCGTCCTTCACATTACCACCTTCTTCTTCATCTTTCTCAGCCATGAGCTAGTTTAGGTGACTTTACCTTCAAAACCGTGTTTTCTCCTTTCCGTCTTTACCACCACTCTTCTTTCTGTCTTATGTTGCTTTCAACCCATTCAGCATCTTTAATTTGTTCTCTCCAATCACGACTTGTAGTGATCCAACTTTTAAAAACAGTTTCAGCTTTTAACAGTTTTTAACCTGTTAAACTGTTAACAGGTTAACAGTTTCCAAGACTGGCAGTTGGCAAGCTGGAGACCCAGGAGAGCCAATGGTGTAGTTCTGGTACAAAGGTTGGTAGGCTGGAGACCCAGGAAGAGCTAACATTTCAGTTTGAATCAGAAGATAGGATGTCCTAGACAGGAGGAGTTATCCTGTACTCCAACTTTTTGTTCTATTCAGGGATCCAACTGATTGGATGAAGCCCACTCATGTTGGAGAGAGCAACCTACTTTTTTCTATTTAGACTATCAGTTCAAACGTTAATCTCACAAGGGTGCCTGAGTGGCTCAGTTGGTTAAGCGGTTAAGCATCTGCCTTGGTTTAGGTCATAATCTCAGGGTCCTGGGATCAAGCCCTACATCGAACTCCCTGCTCAGTGGGTAACCTGCTTCTCCCTTGCCTTCTGTTGTTCCTCCTTCTTGTGCTCTCTTTCTCTGTCTCTCAAATAAATAATTTTTTTAAAAAAAAGGAAAATAAAAGAGAAACATCCTCGCAGACATACCCAGAAAAATGTTTAATTAAATATCTAGGCACCCATGGACCACTAGACCCATAATATTAATCATCACACTATCTATGAATGACAAAATTAAATAAGTCTTACTGTATTGTTTGTTTTCTTCATTGTACATATTACCATTTCATTTATTTACTTGTTGGTTTAGGTGTTCATGAATGTGTTTATTGTATGATTATAAGTCTTATGAGGGCAGAGCTTCTGATTGCTTTGTTTATCATTGAACATTTAATGCCTAACACAGCATTTAACTATCTTTGAGATTAAAATTCTAAATAGTGTTTAGATCATATTTAATATAGTTGCTTACATTTAATACAGAGGTAGCATTAAATTATGCTACCTGCTGTCATATATTATACTACAATATTAACATTAAGTTGGCACTTCTAATCAATTCTATGGCAATTAGTGAATTCATGAAGTCAAGTTGTTTTTTAAAAAATTTGATTACTTATTTCTTTGAACTTCTGTTGCTGCAGTGAATTTTAAAAGTTTAAATCAAGGATGTAAATGTGTTTTAAAAACTGGTATGTTTTTGTTTAATATATCATTGCCATTAGTATTGTCCTCTAAAAGGAAAGGAAAGATCTTTATGTAGACTATTTAAATATAGCTGGAGAAAAGTGATATATGGTTAGAATTTTGGATGCCCAAGGGAAGAGTATCAAAGGAACTTAAGGATTTCTTTACTCTCTTAAGGATATTAGCATAAAATGTAGCCCCATCTCTACCAACATATTAGTACTAGCTGTGAAGCTATAGCTTGTGGTTTGCTCCATTCACTCAAGACTGTGGGAGTGGCAAGGCTGGTGCCCTTGATTGCTGACTGTACACCTCCATCATAATCTGTACACTGTGGCCAACAGAGCAGTGCAGATTTTGAAGGGCTGATCCATTCAACGTCAGCAATTTTCAAAGGACCAAATGAGGAAGTTTGGTTTTTCTCTTGGCCTAATATTTAGCAGACCTTAACAAAACTCTGTGTGTGTGTGTGTGTGTGTGTGTACATGCATGCATACTGCACATGTATGTAACATTTCTTGAACAAATAATTTTTTAACTTAAAAAAATTAAAGGGAAAAACATGGTCTGAAGGACCTTGATTTTTTTTTTTTTTTTTTTCATTTCAAAGGCATTTATGGTCCTTGGCTCATGTCAACCCTGGTGAATATGACCTGATCACACGCACAGTCAATTTTTTACAAAAATGTTTTGGATCTTTCAAGCTTGATATTGATAACTGAAGCTGAGCAGAGAGACATTAGCATCTGGTTTTGATGAATGTGGTCTGCTTGTACTTTAAAGGAAAAGCATTTAGGAAAAGACTGGAAATTCCTGCTCAGAAAATCAAAGTCTAATACAGTTTTTCAATACCTGATACTTGTATGTTACAAGTGACCTTGGAGACTTTATTCTACAAGTTCCACATATTTTTTAGATTATAGCATTATAGCATTATGCTTCATTTCAGGATATATTTAGATTTTTGTTCTAGGTTTTTCTTTAAATATATATACTTGTTTACTTTTCTGCCATATATACAAAATAATGTCTTGCTTAGAGAAAAAATCAGATACTCTCATTTAAAAATAAGATGAATTGATTCTCTGTCCCACAGGAAAATGCTTGCTACCAAAATCAAAATGATTTCTATTGTTTTGTATTAAACTGGCAGAAAGACATCACATGCAGCACAACATAGGAGGGATTTACCAGATTATATCATCCTCTAGTAAATACAATTTTCTTAGGACAGTAATCATGTCTTTTGTATTATTATGTATGTCAAAGTATATCTAGCCTAGGGCCCTGAAAATTGTCGATCTTCAAAAAAAAATTTAAAAAATTAATAAATGAGTCCCCAAAACAATTGATCTTTAGACATTTAACTACAAATATATTGAATAATAATCTTTATAAAATCATTATTTTAATTTCTGAGGGCTTCTATTCAGTTCTGCAGTCATCTAAGTCCTGGATTTTCTCTGTGTTTTCTGTTATGCTACCTAAAATCAGTACTATCAGGGCAGAAAAGGGAGAAAGAGAAAAAAAAGCCAATGTTTAATCTTATGTGTATTTCTTTTTTTCTGAAATAGTCTGGTAAAGGGCTGTTTTGAGAAAGCAATTAAAGCAGAGGTTAAAATGAGGTTTGGGGATTATCAATAGCCATCATTTATCAGTGTTGTCCCTGTTCTACATCAAAAGAGATCATCAAGAAAGCATTTACTAGAGACCCTGTGCATTGGCTGTGCTAAGGAAATGACTGTACTCAACATGAGGAAAACAAAAATCATTTGTGCATGCACAAAATACCTACCTGCTTTATGATTAAAGTATTTATCTTTCTACTTTTGTAATGAAAGCCATGGATAACTTGAATCTATGTAAAATATTATGGTTCCGATGTTGAGCGCTGTAACAAAATGACCTTTTCTCTGTATTTCCACTAATTGGCTTTTAAGATGCTTTTGATGTGGCTGAAAAGGTCAAAGATCAATGAGTGGCTTGTTAGTCTGAATCGTTTATTTTATCAGAAAAAAAGCACAAGCTATTGAAAAAAAATAGAATTTTGAAAGAAATACACAGTCTATTTGCCTTTGGCAGGCTCCACAATTTTTCTTTGGCTCCTCCGAGCATGGGATGGTCTAATCAGGGGATTATCAAGTAGACGGAAGAACTAAAACAAAGTTTGGTGTGGCAGTAAATATTTGTAAAGCAAAACGTTGGAAAAATCCATGATACATTTTCTGTTACTAATTTAAGAAATCCAAGGTATTTCTGAAATCATATGATTATCAAATTGCCTGAAGAAACATGGGTCACTTTGTCGTTAGATAATGCTATTATAGATTTCAAGAAATGAATCAAATTTGTGCTAAAAGAGAAAAGGTGAATAGAGAGTTACATAGGACATTGAAATAAAATGTTATACAATTTGTAACTTTTAAAATATCAAATCTTAAATATCATGATTTGATCCATGGAAGAAATAACAATATGACCTGAACTCTCAGGATAGTATGTTTAAAATTTTATAAAAGTGAAGGACACAATTTTTGTTATTGCCAAGAACCAAGTCACATGTAAACAACTGATTAAATTCATGGAAATCTGTGCTCATTATGTTTAAAGGAGAGAGATAGGCAATGTTCTGCCCGCATAGTAGTTTGTGCTTAAATTAAGCAATAATCATGGAGTTTCAGGCCATGTAGGGGGAGACTAATGACTGATTAGAAATAGTTTTGGGCCTAGAGCAAGGCATTGGGTCATTAACCCTTAATGATTTTTTATTCAAAAGAAATGCTATAGGCTGAGGTCCTTAGTTCTCTTAAATAACACTCAGGGACTGAAAGGTATGTTTGACAGCAGGTGATGTTTTAATGGTTACAGCTGGCAAGTGGAATTCACCTGGTAGTGTGGAGTTTAATGTCCTAGGTGCATGCACAAAAACAAATGGCAAAAGTGCCGTGCTGACACTATAATGGCAACATCTCAGGTAAAATTTTATTTCCCTTCCTATACATTTATTCCTTTAATTTCATTTTTATTTTAATTAAGTAATGTGTTTGTCGTCACTTGTTTGTTCATTTATGTAATGGATGTTGTTGAACACCCAATGACTAGGACTTCCTTGGATATTGGGGAAAATGATGCGAGCAGAGAGACAGGTAGAAAAGCGGTTGTTACGGTAGAGGATTTATAGGCTGCCTTCTGAGTCAATGGGAGGGTAGGCAACCCAGGGCTGGTTTCAGGCAAAGTTAGGGAGGATGTGAAGCCTATAACTAAACTAACATGATAATTAAAAGTTAACCATGCTAACTTCGTTGCAGGGGCAGGTTATAGAGAGAGGCTCAAAGAAGCTAGAGAGGCCTTTAACCTATTTCTAGATTACGATTACCACTAGGCTGACTGTTTCAGTTTTTCTGTAGTGGGATTAACACTTATCCCAATGTGGTTAAATAGTTGTAGTAGCTGTGAACTTTAAGTAGATCACCAATTCTATGGTACTTAATCTAAAATGCATTTGGAGAAAATCCTAGTAGACCTTCACACTTAGCATTGGGTGAATCTCTCCATCCCCCAAACCCATTTCCTCTGACCTTTGGTTGGGAAATCTTGCCTTTTTTTAGCTCGCAGTCTAGATAATTTTTTGCTTAACATGTGCAATAATCATTAATTTATCACAAGCTGTGGGCATTTTATTTTAGTTTATATCAGGAGGTCTAATTTAGACTTAGCAGTTCATTAAGACAATTATTTTTGAACTGATTATTTGGCTTTTCTTCTCACAGTAGAAATTGCTTTTTATTTATTTTATGGCTATTTTCTTTATGAGATAATGGAAAAAGAAACTAGGAAAGTGAAGTGTAGACCAGTGGGGATGATATCCCTCAGATAGATAAAATGGAATTTCTAGAGACCCAGAACACTAAGGTTCCTACCTCCAAGAAAATAGCTTCAAGGCAAATCCTTATTACCTGGGATTGTCCAAATGGAAAAGGTGGAGATGTTTGAAAAGACCTAAGGTTCCTGTTTCATGCTTCTTAAAATTTTATACCAATGACAACGTTCTTCATTCTGTCTTTTCAATTTCCTCCTTAAGAGAAATGTGTTTTTTTTTTTTAATGCATAAGTAACCACACAAGACAATGTTAAATTAAACACGTAGGCTACAGAAGTGTATTCATTATGATAGTGGCGATGTTTCTGCATCCACACATCCACGGAATAGCTGATAATGGGCCTACATTTGATTTGATCTCACTTTAAAAATTCCTTTCTACATGTCCAAATTTTTTGACAATGGAAACGTATTATGTTTATAGCCCAAAGAATAATTATTTTTATATTAACACACTCCTCTCCTTAGTTGTTTCCTTATAAAATCTTTTCTTACTTTTTTCTGTAGGTTAATAACTGATTTACATTTCCATATTGAATACTGAATGTTTATTCAAATTTCAAGACAATTCTAATAGTCTACATAAATTCTTATTTGAGGGGAAAAAAAACAGAGTCTTCTTGCTAAAAAACAGCCATTCTGGATTTCTGCAATCCCTCTGGTAACAATTAATTTAGAGTATGTATTTTGTGACATTTCTTTCTTTCTCTGAGTGGCAGAATCTTTTCCCAAATGGAATCTTATGATGACCTTCTATGTACACAACAGCCAAATGTACGGTCATGTGGCTGAAAGGGCAGTTTTCTCTCTGGGCCTTTCTCCCACCTCCCTTTTTTTTTATTTTAATTTTTTATTTTTTATTTATGATAGGCACACAGTGAGAGAGAGAGGCAGAGACATAGGCAGAGGGAGAAGCAGGCTCCACGCACCGGGAGCCCTACGTGGGATTCGATCCCAGGTCCCCAGGATCGCGCCCTGGGCCAAAGGCAGGCACCTAACCACTGCGCCACCCAGGGATCCCTCCCACCTCCCTTTGAGCTCCTTTCCTACTGAGCCTCCCAGGGACACTGTGCGGAAGCCCCTGATTTTGAGTAAGCCATAGGTTGCTCATTGAGTATTGTGAGTTTTGAAAATGTAACCTAAATCATACAATCCAAAGGGTTTTTGAAAATTGCAAAATTTGAATATTCTCAGGATTATTGTTTTTGTTTGCTTTTTCTGATTCCTTATAAACAGTTCTGAGAAATAAATCTTCTGCAATCAAAAAGCTTTTCAGTGGAAGATAACAAATGTATTTCCCACTAGCTGAGATTCAAAGAATATCTTTTAAAATACTCTCAGCAAGTATTATATGTGTCTTCAAGTCTTGTGTGTGCCTCTGGATGCAAATCCCTAAAATGTGTGAGCTCCAGGAATGAGAAGGGTTTAGGTCAGTCAAGTTTTCCTCCTGTCAACATTTGCAGATGCTGCTGTCCCTTCAGCCCTCCAGAGTCAGGTGAGAGAAGGTAATAGTGAGTCATTTCTGAAAGACAGTAGGCAATCCCACACTTGAACGGTAACTTATGATCTACTTTTTGATGTCCAACGAAAGAGAATTTGACTTAAGTTAATTTTTCTCACAGGCATACTGGGTAAAGACACAATCTGTGTTGGTACCACATTTTTAGCAAGATGCCTACCAGAACTCCAGATCTCCTAGACATTAGGAAGTGATCTTTATGAATCTCATGAACCTCTGTAATTTAGTACAAGGACTACTAAAAATATTTTTTAAATCAATAAATGGATTAATGTGCATAAAGTAAAGCATATAGGCCCTTTGGTTAAATATATAGATGAAATAGCATCTACTTTTTTTTTGATCCAAGTCAAGAAATCCATACAGATAATTGTGGTTTGGAAATGCCGATCTCCTGAATTTAGGAAGGCAAGTCATATTTGCCTACTCTTAAAATAAATACTTATATATTGTGAATTACCGCCAAATCTGAGGTTCTCTGATACTCTGTTAAAATAGTTCAGACTTGGGATCCCTGGGTGGCGCAGCGGTTTGGCGCCTGCCTTTGGCCTAGGGCACGATCCTGGAGACCCAGGATCGATTCCCACATCGGGCTCCCGGTACATGGAGCCTGCTTCTCTCTGCCTGTGTCTCTGCCTCTCTTTCTCTCTCTGTGACTATCATAAATAAATAAAAATTAAAAAAAAAAATAAAATAAAATAGTTCAGACTTAATGGTTGCACAACTTAAATGACGAGGAGAGTTTTGCATAAGTCTATGTTTTCTAGAACAGTAATGTTAGACTGAAGACTTATATTACATCCTTCAGGATTTCAGGAAGGAAGAAAACCCAGGATGTTCCATTTAATTAAAAACAAATTGAGGGATCCCTGGGTGGTGCAGCGGTTTGGCGCCTGCCTTAGGCCCAGGGCGCGATCCTGGAGACCCGGGATCGAATCCCACGTCGGGCTCCCGGGCATGGAGCCTGCTCCTCCCTCTGCCTGTGTCTCTGCCTCTCTCTCTCTCTCTCTCTCTCTCTCTCTCTCTCTGTGTGACTATCATAAATAAATAAAATTAAAAATTAAAAAAAAATTGAACTGTTACCCTAAAACAAAGTATTTGGCAACCTACACCCCAAGTAGATTATGACTTGCAGGTAAACATGCAGTGTTAAGAATGTTGGTTATACGTCCTTGTTGATAGAAAGCATTGCTGTATCAGTTGCCTGGAATCACCCACTGTAAACAGTTGCTTGGTAGGAAAGCAATTACTGTAAATGATTTTTTAAGACTATTTTTAGCATTTCAGAAAAAGGTAACTGAATAACTTAATAACCATTAAATTCATGTGTAAGTAGAAATGAGCCCTCCCTCAGACAAATGTAGTGTTATTTGTTTTGTTTACTGCTATATCATGCTACAGCTAGAGGAGCCATGAAAGAGTTAATGCTTATCCAAAAGTGACTTTATTACCATAGAGGAAATAACCAATGGGGAAAACCTCGCTGCCTGAGTAATGGGAAAAATCCACAGGGGCCACGAAATCTTTAAGATCAGACATTGTAGCATCTGTTGACTAATGTAGAGTGACAGGGAACTTCTGTGAAAATGTATGTTGAGGATATAAATAGTAGAATACTGTAATTCATTACAATTACAGTGGAGTGAATAAAAATGAAAGGAATTTTGTCTGACTCAAAGTTTGGAATGCTCCTGCATCCATTTTAATAAGGAGAAATTGTGACTGTTTCAAGACCGACCCATAAATCAGAAAAAGGAGCTTATACCAGTCTGGCCGTGTACAGTCTAGAATATCATACCCAGACCTCCTCTCTGTGTCAGCCCGGGACCAGAGAGCGAGCTAGCAGCACCCAGATACCAACACATGGCAGTTTGCGGGCATGCAAATGATTGAGGAACTTTGTTTTGCACTGAATCATTCACCCTAGCAGACTGTCACTCAAAGCAGCACGAGTGTCTTTACAATCTTTTTTCTGTCAGAGATTATAATGTGGGGAACCTTAGTGTTTTAGTACAGTCGATGGCCAGATCTGATAAAAACTCAGTCATTATAACAAATTAAAGAAAATCCTTCAGCAGGCTGTCATGACTTTGTGCTCTACTTCTGCAGGCACTAGGAAGTCAAAGACATACCTTCCCCTACAGCCATATATGGCCCGACGGCCATTGGACACTTTTTTTTTTTTTTTTTTTTTAAGATGAATGTTCTGGTATGAGCATGCTCCTAGAATCCAGTGACGTTCTTACTCAGGGTGGTCTGTAAATATTCTAAATCTTTGCTTACTATATAAAATTACAAGAAAGTGTTATCTTGCATCACTCACAAGCACTAGATTCCTTAAGCTATGCAAACCCTACTGAGAAATCATTCCTTTAAAAAAAAAATTAAATGGTTCCCCACCCACCTACCTCCCCACCATGTTTAGCTAGGAACTATCTTTTGGATCTCTATATTCTGGTTTATATAAAAGGCATAAAATGTTACACTTATAAATCAAGTATATCACTCAGCTTTTGCTTTAAAATACATGGAAAGATCCGTTTCCTACATATAGTTTTGTCTGTGTCTCTCTGTCCACTTCTTCACTTTTCTCTCTGGCTTCATGCTGTGGTTGCCTGATTCTGCAAGGGAGATTTCTCTCACTTTACCTACTTTCTGAGCTTTCATCTAAACCACCCTGAGTGCATGAACACAATCCCAGATGAAGATGGAAATGATGAAGAATAAAAAAAACCCTTTAAAATATATTCCAGTTATCCAGGAGAAAGGGACATATATGGAGAAATGGATCCTTTTTAAAGTATATGTACAAATGAGTGAAAACTGAAATTTTATCGGAGCTTTATTATTGGATATGTTGGTGTTTGGGCTTTGTTTTGTGATTTTTGCATGCTTGTGGTATAATGAATTGTATTACTTTTAACTTGATGATGAGATAAAAACCACAACGTTGAATTAATACTGGCACATTTCCCAGCTAGATGATACTGTTAATATCATGTGACCACTAGTAGAATTCCCTCTCAAATTAATATTATCTTAGGACCAAATGTGGAGAACTCGAACCATGGCTCTGTACTCCTTCAGCTTCTAGGGAATTAAAATGATTTTTCTGCCTATGGCTTTGATTTTTTGAGAAGGCAAAATCAACTGTGCATTTTGCTTTAACACATGTAATGTTGTTTTGCCAAATCAGTCATCTTTCCTCACGGGATGAGATTATAATGGGATTGCAAAGTAGTTCTCTTGAAACCTTCTAAAACAGATTATGTTCTTAAAAAACTTGATTCTTGACTTTGCATGTTTTAGCACTGCATTCCATTAAACCTGTGTTTGAAGTTACTAGGATTTGCTAAAATATTTGATAATGCCTAAGCAGATAAGAGATTATATGCTTTATGTATATAGTGGAAGGATTTGTTTCAGCTTGGATACAGGGTATTAATTGGCCACCTACAGTGAGCAGTGTTTAATATTTTGCTCCTACCCACCCCCGCTCCGGCCTCGCTCCTTTCTTGCTGCTTTTCAGGCAGAAGAGCATAGAAGTATTCCCTGAACTAAATTTGCTAGCTTTCTGGAACACATTTAAACAATGTGTGCTACTTGTGTCATATTACATTAACTTCACTTATAATGACAAGTTGTATATATCTGTAATAAATAGCCCCTCAGGGATCAGATCAAGATTAAGGGAGAGAAAGTACACTGCTGTAGTTAAGTAATTTATAATATCTCAGTAAATGCTTACAAAGAAATGTTTGCATCAGTAGAGCTGGTTAACAGCACTTGTAGACACTGATGATTGTAGGATGTTAAACTCTCCAGTGGAAAGTTACAGTCACTTTTGGGTTCAATTTTTAAAGAGCGAGCTTGAAGCTCTATACTGTTTGATATTGTGTTGTCCGCCATATCTTAGAATGTTCACAACAGAGAATCACCAGTTTGAAACAGACCACCACTGGCACCAAGCAGTGGGGGGTAGGGGGGAGGAGGGGTGATGCTGGCAGGAATCATCTCATCAGTGGTCATGAGGCTGAGAAGAAAACCTTTTTAAAATAAAAAAACTGGGGCGCCTAGGTGGCACAGTCTGTTCAGCGTCTGACTCTTGGTTTCAACTCAGGTCATGATCTCAGGGTCTTGAGATTGAGCCCTGCGTCAGTCTCTGTGCTCAGCGCAGAGTCTGCTTGTCCCTCTCCCTCTGCTCTGACCTCCATGTTATCTCTTACTCTCTTGAATAAATAAATATATAAAAATCTTAAAACAAACAAACAACTCTTCCTCAGGCTCATTTCAAGTCAAAGTATTTGTAATTAATCAGAATAACACACAAAAGAAAAATAACAAATATTTATGGGTAGAGTACAGTCAAGTTTGTGCTCTTAGGTCTGATGAACCAGGGCATGTACAGGGTGACAGACCATGCAGAGAAGTCTGTGATGAGTGAGCAAGTCAGGTTCACCTGCAGACTTAGAAGTGTGGGGATTACAGGATTTTACATTTAAATTCAGTCATTTCCCTCTTAACATTTATTCATTTCTGTTCCAGAGTTGAACTTAAATGTCAAGTAGTCTCTGGATGATTAGTATTTGAATGACATTCAGCAAATCTTGCTTTGGGGTTTGGACAGTTTTCATCCATTTCCATGGCAAGTGGTTGGAAGTGATGTCCTGTGAAACCAGAATGCTTAATTGTATCTTGGCTTTTGGGAAAGTTCTGAGAGAAAGTGATTTTCATCAATCTACGGTGGAATTCAGTCGATTTCTGGAAGGTGTTGTACAGAGAAAGCAAGTGAAGACTCTCAGCAGCTCCCTGCCTTTGCTGAAGTTTCTCTTCATTGTGAATCTGGCCTGCTATTTAGTTTGAAGTGACTTGAACATCAAGTGTTCTCCTACATAAAAACTTGAAAGTCGAATTCCATGCTTTTAAAATCCTCCAAAAAAATCATTGTGGTAGGAGTGTGTATCACCCAACACCACAGAGTGCCCTGTGCCAGGGCTCTGTGAAGCAGTCCTGCCTTCCCATTCACCTGTCCTTTCAATTTCACTCTCACTGTGCCTCTGATAGGCTGCCAGGAAGCAGGAAGAGGTGGCTTATTTTTTTTAAGATTTTATTTATTGATTGATGAGAGACACACTCAGAGAGAGGCAGAGACATAGGCAGAGGGAGAAGCAGGCTCCCGTGGGGAGCCCAATGTGGGACTCGGTCCCAGGACCCCGGGGTTACCCTCTGAGCCAAATGCAGATGCTCAACTGCTGAGCCACCTAGGTGCCCCAGGAAGAGGGTTTTTGAAATCCAGCTGTGTCTCCAAGGTTCTCTCCCAGGCTCAAGGGAAATTTCAGAGAAATAGCAACACCAAAACCCTAGCTTTGAGGAACTGTCCCCGGCCTGAGATTTGCCAGGTGTAAGAGACAGCGGCAACAGTCTTCATGGATGTAAGTTTGGGAAACCAAAGCCAGGAACATCAGTAGTATTCTCCTTCTGCTTTTTACTCTCTCCTAACCATCTCTGATGCAATGAACTACACCCCACAATTTGCTAAAAGGAGCTGGAAGAGGTGGGAAAAGATGGATAGAGTACAGAGAGGAGAAAAGAATTGATGCTTTTGTAAAAATTATTTCCCTTTATCCTTTGGATTGTCATGATTTTGTGCAGCCCCTTAGACTGGATAACTGACAGCTCTTTGGACACATGAGAGCTTCACTTCCTTCCTTGAGTCTAGCTTTGAACAAATCTGAGATTATTTTCACTGAGGTTTGTATTGGTTCAGCAGATTTAAAAATCTTTAGTGAATCTCAGCGGATTTCTTGTACTTGAAAGGCAATTATTGCGTCTAATGGATGTGCCACTGGTTTACTTTTTTTAAAGAGTTTAATTCTAATTGTCCTATTTTCCTTGTATTATTTTTTATGCAAAAAGGCTATTCCTATTTCCCATTATTTATGAACTTCATTTTTAAAAAGCAATTAAATAAAGTTTATGCAAAATATTGAAGACCAGCCTGGATTTTGACACTTGTTTAGAGAAGATTTGAGGCATCTTTAATAACTTCAGGAT